>NW_024871020.1:1392500-1958193 GCF_019054845.1 Dipodomys spectabilis | reverse complement strand
CTTTTGAGGAATCTCCATTCAACTTTCCAAAGTGGTTGAACAAGTTTACACGCCTACCAACAATGCAGTAGGGTTCTCTTCTGTCTACAGACCATCCTGTTACAATTCCTGATTATAGCCATACTAACTAGGGTGAGGTGGAATCTGAATGTTGTTTAGATTTACATTTATTTTATAGCTAGGGAGGTTGAGCATTCCTTCATGCGTCTACTGGCCATCCTTCTTTCCTCTTCAGAGAAGTTTCTCTTTAAGCCTTTAGCCCACTTATTTATTGTGAAGTTGCTTCTTTGAGGATTTGTTGTTGGGAGATTTAATTTTTTGAGTTCCAGGTATATTTTAGATATGAGACCCTGGTCCACTGTATGGCTAGTGAAGATCTTCTCCCAATCCTTGGGGTTTCTATTGATTTTGCTAGCTTCATCCTTTGCCATTCAGAAACTGCAATTTCATGCAATCACATTTGTCCAACCTGTCTTTGATTTGCTGGTTTTCTGGGTCTCTTTTAAGAAAATTTCGGCCTGTGCCAAGGAGACTTAGAGTTTCTCCAATTCCGTCCTGTAATGTTTTCAGAGTGTCCGCTTTGACTCCAGGTCTTTGATCCATTTGGAGTTGATTCTTTTGCAGGGTGATATATATGGATCTAGCTTTAGTTTTCTACAAGTGATTAACCAATTTTGCCAGCACCATTTATTGAAGAGGTTGTTTTTCTTCCATTCTAATTTTTAGCTCCCTTATCGAAGATTAGATGGCTATTTGTCTGTAGGTTGATTTCTGGATTTTCATTTATATTCCATTGTTCCTGAAGTCTGTTCTTGTGTCAGTATCAAGCTGTTTCGATTACAATGGTGTTGTAGTAGAGTTTGAAATTTGGAATTGATATTCCTCCAGCACTTTTCTCTCTGTTTTTGATCATTTTTGCTATTCGGGGTCTTTTATTGCTCCATATGAATTTTTGGATTGCGTCTTCTACTTCCTTGAAGAATGAGGTTGGAATATTGATAGGTGTCTTATTGAATTTGTAGAAAGCCTTGGCAAGTATTGCCATTTTCACGATGTGGATCCTTCCAATCCAGGAGCATGGGAGGTTTTTAGACTTACTAAGAACTGTTTTGACTTTCTTTTTCAGGTTTTTAAAGTTTTCATCAGTGGGGCACTGGTGGCTCAAGCCTGTAATCCTAGTTATTCAGGAGGCTGAGATCTGAAGATCATGGTTCAAAGCTAGCCAGGGAAGGAAAGTCTGTGACACTCTTATCTCGAATAAACCATTAGAAAACTGGAAGTGGTGCTCTGCCTCAAGTGATAGAGTGCTCGCCTTGAGCTGAAGACCTGTGGGACAGCTCCCAGGCCCAGAGTTCAAGACCCATGACTGAAAAAACACAAAAAAGTTTCCATCAAAAAGTCCTTCACTTTTTGGTTAATGCCTAGGTGTTTTATTTTGGGGAGCTATTATAGATGGAGTCGTTTTCCTGGTTTCAGCCACACTTTTCTCATTGTTGGATTAGAGAAAAGCCATTGTCTTTGAGGGTTAATTTTATAGCCGGCTACTTTGCCAAAGTTTTGAATTACTATGAGTAATTTGGGAGTGGAGTCCTTGGGATTCTTTAAATATAAGATCATGTCATCTACAAAGAGGGAGAGTTTTATTCATCTTTCCCTATATGGATCAATTCTATATTTGCACCTTGTCTTATTGTTCATATTGTTGTAGCTTGGCATTCTAATGTTAAATTGAAAAAAATTGGGTAGAGTGGACATCCTTGTCCCCTTCTTTTTTTATTGTGAAAATATTTTACAGAGGGGTTACAATTACATGGGCAAGATAATGAATACATTTCTTCTAAAGCATTGTAGACTCCTCCTTTGTTTCCCCTTCCCAGCACTTCCTATCCTCCCCCTGCTCCCACGCAAACCTCCCACCCCCCCCCCCGCACCAAAGTTGTAAAGTTCGTTTTCGACAAACTACTTGTACATCTCATTGTTGCAATGGGTCCACCTGTATCTCTACTTAAACGATTTGTTTTTCCCCTTCCCCTCCAGAAATTATACCGACATCAAATACAGTGAAAACAGGGGTCATACTGTGGGGGAGGCACATACAAAGCAACAAAGAAATAATCTTACAAATGTGTTAGAAAAATCGCATGAAAGAAAAAATATTGGAATACATATCTTAAGGTTCATTTCCCTAACATCAACTTATCTGACCTTTTCTGCTTGACTCAGACATATACTAGATATTGCTAATAAGGGAAACCAAGGGACCTATGTTTCTTTGAGCATGGCTTCCTTCACTTAATATATTTTTTTCCAAGCCTTTCCATTTCCTAAAAAATGGGGCAATATCATTCTTTCTGATGGAGGCATAGAATTCCACTGTGTATATATACCACATTTTCTTGATCCATTCATCTACTGAGGGGCATCTGGGTTGGTTCCATATCTTAGCTATGGTAAATAATGCTGCAATAAACATAGTCGTGCTGGTAGCTTTAGTGTGGTCTTGTTTGTGAACATTTCGGTAAATGTCGCACAGGCCGAAATTTTCTTAAGAGAGACCAAGAAACACAACAAATCAAAGAAAGGTTGGACAAATGGGATTGCATGAAATTGCAGAGCTAGCAAGATCAATAGAAAGCCCACGGTTTGGGAGAACATCATATCTAGCCATACAACGGACAAGGGTCTCATATCTAAAATATACTTGGAACTCAAAAAATTAAACCTCCCCAAGAACAAATCCTCAAAGAAACAACTGCACAATAAATAAGTGGGCTAAAGTCATAAAGAGAAACTTCTCTAAAGAGGAAAGAAGGATGGCAATAGACACATGAAGAAATGCTCAACTTCCGTAGCTATAAAAAATGCAAATCAAAACATCATTGAGAAACCACTTCACTCCAGTTGAAATGGCTAAAATCAAGAAATCTGATAACAACAGATGTTGGACGGGATGTGGAAGGAAGGAAACCTTACTGCATTGTTGTGGGAGTGTAAATTTGTTCAATCACTTTGGAAAGTAGTGTGGAGGTTCCTCAAAAGCCTGTACATAGAGCTTTCCTATGACCCAGCAATCCGTTGTCCCCTTCTTGATTTAAGAGGAAATGGCTTTAGTTTTTAACCATTAAGTATAATGCTAGCTGTAGGTTTGTCATATACAGCCTTTATTCTATTGAGGAATGGACGCTGGGTTCATAATTTTTCCAAAGCCTTCATCATAAAGGGTTTGTTGGATGTTGTCAAATGTTTATTTTTTTTTCAAACAATTGCGATAACCATGTGGTTCTTATCCTTGCTCTTGTTGTTGCTATATATTATATTAATTGACTTGCGGAAATTGACCCAACTTTGCATCCCTGAAATGAATCCTGTTTGATCGTGGTGTATTATTTTTTGGATGAATTGTTGAAGTCAATTGACCAAAATTTTGTTGAGAAGTTTTGCATCCATATTCATCAAAGAAATGTGTTTAAAATTCTCTTTTTTGATGAGTCGCTACCTGGTTTGGGGATGAGGGATATGATGGCCTCGTTGAATAAGTTCTGTAGTGAACTTTCTTTTTAATTTCATTGAAGAGTTGGAGTACTATTGGTGTGAGCTCTGCTTTGAAGGCCTTGTAGAATTCTGATGTAAATCTGTCTGGTCTTCGGCTTTTTTTAGATGGGACTGCTCTTATTGTTCTTTCTATGTTAATGCTTGATATGGGCCTCTGAAAATGGTTTAACTCATCTTGGTTTAGTTTCGGCATGTCGATATTTGCTATGAAAAGGTCCATTTCTTCCAAGTTTTCAAACTTATTAGCATAGTTTTGAGAAGTATTTCCTTATAATGTTCTGAATCTTGGTTGTTTCTCTGGTGATGTTTCCATTCTCATCTCTGAGTTTATTTATTTGGGTGAGTTTTTTTTTTTTTTTCTGGTAAGATTTGTTAAGGGTCTGTCAATTTTGTAAATGTTTTTGAAGAACCAACTCTTTGTTTTGATGGTTCTTTCTATGTTTTTTTTTTTTTTTTTTTTTGGAATCTAATTCATTTAATTCTTACTTAATTTTAATTATTTCTTTCCATCTACTGGGTTAGGGTTTATCTTGCTGCACCTTTTAAAGGAGGTTCAGATGTGTCATTAAATTGTTGGTTTCATGTATCTCCAACTTGCCTCTGAGTACTGCCTTTTCTGTGTCCCAGAGGAGCTGGTAATTGTGTGTTCATTTTTGTTGAATATCACAAACACTTGAATTTCCTTTCTAATCTCTTACATGACTTACTCTTGATTCAACAGTGTGTTGTTCAGCATCCATGTGTTACAGGAATTTCTTTGGTAGCTTTTGGCATTGAATTCTAATTTTATTTCCTGTGGTCTGAGAGAGTGCAAGGTATAACTTCAAAGTTTCTGATTTTGGACTTTTGTTTTGGACCTAAAATGTGGTCAGTTTTTGAAAATGTTCTCTGTGGTGCTGAGACAAACGTGTATTCTGATACTGGTGGGTGAAATATTCGTTAGATGTCTGTTAAATCTAGTTGATCCTTGCAGTTGTTTAGATCTGCAGTTTATTGAGCTTTTGCCGAGTTGATCTATCTAGTGGGGATAGTGGTATGTTAAAGTCACCAACAATTAATGTCTTTGGATCTATGTGAGCTTTGAGGGAAAGTAGTGTTGCTTGGATAAATTTGCCTGCTTCGTTGTTTGACAAATAGATATTTAGAATTGTAATAACCTCCTGAAGGGGCAATCCCTTAATTAGTATGTATTGACCTTCTTTTTCTCTTCTCACTAATTTTAATTTGAAGTCTATTTTTTCTGATATTAGGATTGCAACTCCCACCTGTTTATGGGGATCATTTGCTTTGTAGATTTTGTTCCAGTCTTTCACTTTCAAAATGTGTTTGTTTTTATGGTGTGACTCCTGAAGGTAGCAGATAGAAGGATTTTGCTTTTTAATCCAACTAGACAGTCTATGTCTCTTAATTGGAGAGATAAGTCTGGTAATGTTGAGAGATAGGACTGAGAGGTATTTTTTTATTGTGAAAATGCCGTACAGATGGTTTACAATTACATGGACAAGATAATGAGTACATTTCTTATCAAGAATTTGTTTCCCCTTCCCATCACTTTCCAGACTCCCCTTACCCAATCCTCTCTCTCCCACCAAAGTTGTAAAGTTCATTTTTCAACATAATGACTTGTACATTTCATTGTTGCAATGGTTCCTCCTGTATTCCTATTTAAACTATTTGTTTTTTCTCTTCCCCTCTACAAATTATACTAACATCAAATACAATGAAATCTGGACATATTTTTTGTTATGTCGAAAAACTAACTTTACAACTTCGGGCAGGGAATGGGGGAGGGAGGGAGGATCAATGTGGGGGTAGGTGAAAGGGATGGGAAGAGGAAACGAAGGAGGAGGCAACAATGCTTGAAAAGAAATATACTCATTACCTTGCCCATGTAATCGTAACCCATTGGTACAGTATTTTCACAATAAAAAAACTTCAAAAATATTTATTACTTATTATAATTCAAATACCAAGCAAAAGTAATTTTATATAATCATTACAAGTATCATTTTATTACTATCATAAAACAGAATAAAAAACAGTCCCAATTATTACCTACCTATCATTATTCTTAATTCCTAATCATTACCTAAATATCTTAAGCAACCTAAATAGTCATGTCTTTAAAATAGACATAAATATTCTATCCTTTTTACTTAAAATTTTCCAGGGGCATGTATTCATGTTTCTAAGAAATGTTCACAACTGTTAAAAAATGCTTTTGTGAAATTAATGTGAGACATGTTGTTGTTGTTGTTGTTTGCAAGTCCTGGGCATTGTCCCTAAGCTTTTTTGTGCTCAAGGCCAGCAATGCACAACTTGAAGCACAGGGCTAATTTCTGTTTTGGAATGGTTAATTGGAGATAAGAATCTAACATGTTCTGTCGGAGCTAGATGTGAAAACAATTGTTAGATCTCAGCCAACAGAGGAGCTAGAATTATAGGCATGAGTTACCGGCACTTGGTTTGATGATTTTTTGTAAATTTTAGTTACATTTTAAGATGTTTGTTTCACTATAATGCACATAATTCTATACATAAATTTATGTATATGATGACAAGTTCCCTCTAAAAATATATGACTTTCTACACATAACATTTATACACACACATATAAATATATATTTCTGAATATATACACTCCCTCTAAACCTTTTATGCTACTATTTTTTACTCTTTCCATTTCAAAGATATATAGTCTATTTTTCCAAAAGTTTCCTAGAGTAAAATGACTAATATTTCAATAGAAAGTAGAATATATTATTTTCAAGGTAATTTTAGATATACACATGATATTGTAGTAATATTTATAGTATATTACTTGAAAAAATTCTGCTCAAACCCTTAAATATTTGCGTGTAATAACAGGGAGAGAGGAAGTTAATTCTTACTGGTTAGAAATGTGCAATGCTTCCAAAATCTGTTCAATAATTTGTTATAATCACATAGTCAAGTTACCTGTTATGGTTTAGTTTTTTTTCTTTCTTTATTTATTCAAAATTTAACATGGATGCATCCACAGTGGTAATATTAAAATTATTAATCAAAATACAAATAATTCAAAATCATAGACACATACCAGACTTTCAATAATTAGCACTTATGATGCTAATAATAATTTTGTTGAAGATGATGATGACCAGAGTGACCCTGATAATGACAATGATATGATTGAAAAGGAAAAATTTTAGACATCTTTGAAGCTAGATCTCCCACATTGAATACATAATAATAAACAGTGTTAGATTACATACAATAAGAATAACAAGAGGAGAGTTTCAATATCAAGAAATACAATCACATAATCAGGTGAGACAGTAAATCTCTCATGTTACTCTTGCAGTCTCTCTAATGTATACTCACTTTTCTTGGTGGTATTGTTTGCTTATAAATAAAATCGTTTATTTTCACATGTTTATTATCCCACATAGATAAAATATAATAAGCTGAGTGCTTTGTTATCAAATGATCTTGTTTGTTCTAGCCTTGGGAACTGAGGAGAAAGCCTTTCACCACCCACATAGCCAGTGGCTTAGTTATATATCCCTAGACGGTAACAACACATGCCTCAAGCATGCTTCACTCATTAGGCAGAAATCCTTGGTCAGTTTTAGTTTCTATCCAGTTCCCTGAAGAAAATCTATGTATAAATTTATGAAGAAAACTTGGCAACACATAAAGCAATAAGAAAATTTTGATGGACTAAGATTAGTGGTCAACTTAGTGTTATTAGTTCAAGTAATTCTCGTATAGATACTATTCAATAAACAATGCTTTCCAATGATATGTTGAGTATGTTCTTCAATACAAATGTAGACACATGACCCAATTTACATAATACCACTTACATATGTGTAGTTGCCTTAAAAGGACACAACCCTTAGAGCCAGGAGGTAAATTTTATTTATATTTCTGCATGAAACAATCTGTGACTTTATGCCAACAAACTGAATTTGACTCTTTCCTTATTTCTAAGCTAAGATGCAAAATGTAAGGACTCTTCACTTTTCTTTTTTCTTGCTCTAGGAGTAAGCAAATGTATTCTTCAATATTTCTGGTAGATTACATCCATTTAGAGATGAGAAATGTAAGGGCAACAGTCAATGTGGTGAGTAAATAATGATACTAGAATTTGTGTCTGAGCTCTTCCCTCTGCATACTTTCAAGGAGCAATAATTTGTTGATGGAGAGGACCAATATGAAAAGACTATGGGGAAAAAAACATACTTTGTAAAAAGTTGTTTAAGACTAGGTGACCAGTGATGAGTACATAAAAGAGACTTGTGTCAGGAGCATGAAAAGGAGTACATAGAAATCATAATAGTGCTGGGCGCCAGTGGCTCATGCCTGTAATCCTATCTACTCCAGACGCTGAAATCTGAGGATCAAGGTTCAAAGCCAGCCTGGGCAGAAAAGTCCATGAGACTCTGATCTCCAATGAAAACCACCAGAAAACGTGAAAGTGGTGCTGTGGCTCAAGAGGTAGAGTGCTTGTCTTGAGCTGAAGAGCACAGGGACAGCACACAGGCCCAGAGGTCCAGCTCCTCGACCAACAAAACAACAACAACAAAAAAAGAATTCAAATTAGTAACAGAAACTGAGAAAATCTTGATCGTTCAGTTTATATAATGGATGGGAGTAGAAGGCTAAGAAGAAATCTAAAGGGTTCTACATCTATGGCCAAGCAAATGTGTGAGTGATATTCTTGGTGATAAGGATTACAGGTGAAAATGATGGATTTAGGGGAAAACTCCCTAATAGTTCTAAAGTTTATATTAAACAGATGCAAAGTTAGGACTGTTTAGATATCATCAAAATATCCATGACCATGAATATTAAAAAGAATGATAGGGCTGGGAAGGTGGCTCAGTGGTAGAGTGCTTGCCTTGCATGCCTGAGGCCCTGGGTTCGATTCCTCAGCACCACATAAGCAAAAAGAAAAAATCCGGAAGTGGAGCTGTGGCTCAAGTGGTAGGGCGCTAGCCTTGAGCTGAAGAGCTGAGGGACAGCGTCCAGGCCCAGAGTTCAGGCCTCAAAACTGGACCCCCCCAAAAAAAAGAATGATAAAATTGGGGGCATTATTAAAGGGAAGAGGAAAAGAAAAATTATGATAGAAGTGTAGCAATGTGAGCACCAGTGCGGACAAAATTGGAAGAAAGAGATAAGGAAACAATAAAGTAATAAAAACAGATTTATAGAAGTAAAGAAAGGAAAGAATTGGCAGGAAGAAAAGGTCAAAACTGTTACAGAGACATTGAAGGAAATATGCTATTTGGATTTGAAATATAAAAGGACATAGACAAGTTCAATAAGAACAGTGTTTTGGTGAAATGGTAGAGATGTAAGTCATATTGATGAAATTTTGAGATGTGAATGTGAAGCCATAAAATTCTAGATCCATGAATTCAACAGATACTGTTGATTTTAAATGTTGGGAACAAATATTTTATCCTGACATTAGAAGTATTATACAGATGTAACTCTCATGACCTTTACTTACATATATTCTGTGAATATTTTTGAAGACTGTTTAACCAGGAGATTATGGATTGAACTATAACACAGACAAGCCTAATTTGCCCTACAGTTCCAATGAGGGACCCATGTATCTACATCAGTTTGGGATTTTATTGAAATATCGTTAGATATGTTTGGATATCTTATCAGCCTAATCATTATAAATGTAGGACAAGTAATACCAACTATAGGTTGAACATACATGTTTAGAATAGAAAATGCCTCAATAGCCATTGATACGTCATAACTGCCATATACTCTATTTAAATATAATTCTTGTTAGGGATATCTCCACGCTGAAATAACCCTCTCAATGAACCTGCCACAAATTCTTATATGTAGGAAGTGCTCTTATAAACTTCAAACTTTTATTGAATGGAAGAGTTCAGACATTACCCTCACCACAAGGACTAAATGCCTAAAAAGATAAGACATTTTGTTTTAATGCCTTTCTTTCATTTTCTGATACACATTTTCATGTAGGGAAGGATTCTGATGTAACAATAATACAACGGTGACTTGTAATAACACAACATCTAAGATCGAGTGTTAATTCAGATACTTACTAATTAGCTCTAAAGTGTGTGGATATTTATATTTCTCCTGGGTAAACTAATGAGCTCCAAGAAAATGTCCTTAAGGAGCCTTTCAATTCTAATATCACTGTTTGTCTCAAAATGCCTTAAATTCTACACCCTGTAATGTTGGCATAGAGATATACTGTGGAACTTTTCTCCTCAGAGTGAGTACTACCCTATTGGTTAACATGGACAAAGTACCTTCATACATAGACTGGGTGTTTGCAATCAAGAAGTGGTAGCTGAACAATGTTCTTAGCAGTTTGTACAGATGAAGTGGAAATAGAGCAATCAAAAGGAACATGCAAAAAAGACAAAGGCACAAAGTAGAATGTGCCAAGGAAATGCTGATGTACAATTTCAATTAATGTGCTCATGTGTGAAGGTGTGTTCAAAGTACAGCGTCAAACAATATATTTGGATACTTTGAGAAAAAAACTGCATTAAACCCATTACGCTGACTCTCTAATCAGTCACAACATTATCAATTTAGGGAGTATTTTCCAAGAGCATACTGAGAAAAAGAGGGCTCATCACAATTAGTGTTCAGGTTGAAGTAATGACAATCACATAACATGTCTTATAAGTCTTTATTTATTTTGAAGCATTAAAGTGGGAAAAAGCCAAGTAAATATTTTGCATGTAACTAAATTAAGTAGGACGTATTATATTGGTCTCTCTTTAACTTGGAAGTTATAGGTTATGCTTTTTATACTCTAAGTTGGGACAATGATCTGTTTTCAGTTATTTTCTTCTCTTCCCCTTCTTTTGCCCTTCCACTTAAAGAGACATACTTGAGCTTGCATTTCTAAATCCTTCAAAATTATCTGAATTTCTCCATACTTCTGGCAGGCTCCTATATCTTTCTCAAGGGAATTTCTTCTCACTACCATTTTTATCCTACATGATATTGGATATCTTCCTGCTTAATTCAGTGCAAGATACAGATTAGACTCATCCAGATATCTCAACACTTGTACCACCATAAAATCCTATCTTACTTAGAAACCATGATTTTAGTATGTCTGGGGAGGTGGTATCTGTCATTTTTTAATGTCCATAATTGATACTTACATGCAAGCATGTTTTAAACCAATATGCCTCTCAGTAGATGAATGAATCGGTGTGTCCATTGCAGTGCTGTGGGCTGTGGCAGGGACCAGAAAGGAAAATGGTTGGCTACCCTCAGCTATTAATTCTGGGCCTTGGGGCTGGCCAGATGGAGAGTTTCCCTGCATAGGGTAAGCATTTTTTATAGGAATTCCTTTATTGTCTATTTTTGATCAACACATTCTTGCCCATTGCTTTCTTTTTTACATTTAGAGTTTCCCTGCATAGGGTAAGCATTTTTTATAGGAATTCCTTTATTGTCTATTTTTGATAAATACATTCTTGCCCATTGCTTTCTTTTTTACATTTAGGGCAAATTCCTGGTCCTCTCTTGTTAACATCAGTAGCCTTTTATTTTTTTTTTACAATTCTTCTTTATATGTCCCGTTTGACCACATCCAAAACATTTTAGATTAGAGGGTTTGGTTTGTAAAGCATGCCAGGTAGTGGCCATAGTTTCAGCAAATAACTGCATATGCCGGGATTCGGATGTAATGTCTTTACACGCCCTTAAATATGTATTTACATCCCCAGATTCTTTAATAGGCAATAGGGCTCGTCTACAGTCTTCATCAGCATTCTCATAAGCCAACATGCCTAGTAGTTGTTGCAGTGCAGCCTCTCCCACAACAGTACGTTCCAAGGACAGTGTCAATCTTGATAAAAATTCAACATAGGGTTTATTAGGTTTTTGAATTACTTTAGTCCAGGAGCCATAATGCTCTCCTACCAGCCGAATCCTCTCCCATGCCTCAATACCTATGTCTCGTAACTGCTCATGGATCTCTTCAGGAGAGTTCACTTGCATATGAGCATCTGCATATTGTTCTGTTCCACTCAACATGGGAAAGGTTATGACCTGCAGGCATGGATTATTGTTCTGTGCATTTTGTCTAATCCTTTCAGTATATAACTCAGTAAACCACATTTGCCATTGTAGGTATTCAGGTTCCTTAAGCAAGGCTCTACAAAGAATCTTCCAGTCCTCAGGAGCAAAATATTGTAATGTCGGGCAAGCCCATTAAGCAATTCCTTAACATAATGAGAATGAGGACCATACAACGTCACTGCCTTCTTACGTTTACCAATATCATGGACAGCAACACCCTCATATCTGGGTGGTTGAGCTATACCATTCATAGGAGGTGGTCGAATTACAGGATGAGAAAAAATAGGCATTTCATCATGAAACTCACTGTCTGAGACCTCTGTTTTGTGAGGGAGTGACGAGGTAAAAATTACTTCTGCAAGTGGAGGAGTAGAAGGCTGTTTTACTTTCACTTTCTCAGATTCTCCTTTCACCCTGCTAATTTCTAACTCCATATGTTGTAATCTTGATAAAATCAATTCCATTTGCACAGACATTCTATTGATGCTTTCAGTTTGTTCCTTTTCAGCCATCTTTAACTCTTATTTTTTCTCCGTTAATTGTGATGCATCCTTATCTATTGCGTCCTTAACCTCAGAGTCCAATAGTAAATCTACAATAGAAGGGGTGGCCTCTTTCTTTAAGATTGCTATTAATCTTTTCTCATTTAAAGCTTTAAAAAGGTTATGTAAAAAAGCCCAAATGGACCAAAATCTAGCAGGACTCCTTTCCCCTTCTCAAACAGCTCTTTCTACATTATACATTACTCATTTCCAATTATCAACATCTAACGTCCCTTCGTAGGGGAACCAAGGATTCCATTCCCTAACTACATTAATACACATTTCTATGTCAAAAGAAGAAATAGTTACACCATAAGCAGCAAGTAAATATTTTAGCATATGTAAGTACAGAGTAGACTTAACTTGTCCCATCACCCTGTAATTAAAAGTACTTACATGAATATCCCTTCTGAATTCAACACTGCAGGGTCCCTGTTTGGGTGCCAGTTGTCAACGTCTAACGCATTGGGGTCCCTGGGTAAGTGCCGCAAAATCACCAGGACACAGGGGTTCCAGAGTGCAAACAGCAATTGCCACTTCATGCTGTGTTTTATTGCTAGTGGGTGTTTAAAGACAAGCAAGTTTATCTTTGCCAAGATTTAGTCAGGAGACATTAACACAAAGAATTTCAACAGAAACAATTTTGCTTAAACAATGAGACAAAGTCTTTGTATATTTTTATCTGAACTATTTTAGAGCAAGCTCAAACCACTTCCCCGTACTAAGGAAAATGCTTGACTAGCTGTTGGTCTATGCTTAAGTAAGTAGAAGAGCTACTTCCTCAGCTCCCAGGAGTCTGACATGAGCTTTGAGATAGGGAGAGAGAATATATTCCCTCTATAGTCCGGCATGCCAATAGCTTTCCACATTCACAAACACAGTCCTCAGATAATCTTGAGGCCAGAGCCTGCATCATTCTGGCCCTCCAACACAGACCCAGAGTCTTCACACAGATTGTCTCACCAACTCTTCTATTACTTTAAGCAAAAACAAAGCAAAGCAAAGCAAACAACATAGACTTTATGGTTAATTAAGCTGCTATTAAAGATTCCAGGCAGAATTATACTGTTAAATGATGTTGGTAAATATGTTTTGTAGATACTGATCTCACATGTGTCACAAAAATATCCATGGATTCATAACTAGAAACTCTGAAGTGTAATGTATATTAATAAGGTGAGTTTCATTAGGTAGCCAATGAAGAGAACACCACACGGTATTCAGTCAGGTAAAGAAGTTTATTTACTGAACTGCTGCCCATGCCATACATGGTGGAAATGCATGTAAAAAAAAAATGGGGCTATCCAACCTCGGGCAAGGATGTATCTATGTGAAGGACCAGATGAGGTGTGGCTGTTTGGGGGAAACTCTGGCCACACTGGATCTGGATGTGACTTCATGTTCTTGGACTCACCTCTGGTCAGATGGAAAGTGTGACCAGAGGCTGACCAGGTTGTGACTTAACAGGATAGGGAGGAGGTGGCTGCCTCCAGGTGTGCCAAATACTAGGCAACACATAAAGGGTTGAAACTTAGCCAAGAAGTGGAAAGGTTTCTGCATAGGGTCTACATTACCTGGAACAGACCTAACACCAAATATAGGTAGTAGCCCTGACATATGACTCCTGACTCCAAACAATTCATTCTCAATTATTTTCTTTCTTTTTCTTTCTTTCTTTCTTTCTTTTTCTTTCTTTCTTTCTTTCTTTCTTTCTTTCTTTCTTTCTTTCTTTCTTTCTTTCTTTCTTTCTTTCTTTCTTTCTTTCTTTCTTTCTTTCTTTCTTTCTTCCTTCCTTCCTTCCTTCCTTCCTTCCTTCCTTCCTTTCTTTTTTCCCTCCCCCTCTCTCTTTTTTGTTTTTTTGGTCGGTCGTGGGGTTTGAACTCTGGGCTTGGGCACTTTCCCTCTGCTCTTGAGCTCAAGGCGAGCACTCTATCGCTTGAGCCACAGCTCCACTTCTGGGTATTGGAGATAAGGGTTTCACAGACTTTTCTGCCCAGGCTGTCTTTGAACCGCAATCCTCAGATCTCAGCCTCCTGAGTAGCTAGGATTACAGGTGTGAGCCACCAGCGCCCAGCTCTCTCTCTCTCTCTATCTCTCCTCTCTTTCACTCACCCTCCCTCTCTCCCCTACCTCAATATTCTCAACTCTCAAATAATAAACACTTGCTGAGTTGAACTCACAGGCTGGGAGAGCAGCTCAATTGGCATATGTGAAATTTATTTAATGTTTCCTTATACCTCTACTACAAGTCACTGGAATCAAATAATGAACACTCAGCAGCATGGCATCTCAAGCAATTTGGAGGAGGAAAGCAAGCATGCTCACTGCATTCTGTGAGGTCAACCCTAGGAAGGTGGGGCAGACTCCTCCCTCCTCTTGCTAACTCTCAACTCAGTTTCTGCATCAGTATAGGTGACTGTCTCCAAGAGTGCCATTTACTCAAGTGACATAGGTATTAGGCAGAGACTTAGCCTCTTGTGGTGCTGAGATTAATGGCATGATTCAACATGATCCACTAGTTTGTTGAGATTGGGACTTCTTAAATTTTTGGTTAAGCTATGTTCAAATTGTGATCTATTAATTTCTGATTGCTAACCATGATTATAGATGTGAACCAGCACATCAGACCATTAAAAGTTCTTTATCCCACATGGAAGACATGAAGTTTATTTTACCAAATGACATACAAGTTGACAGACAGCAAAAGTAAGTCCTTAATTCTGGTCAAGATGTGTTATTAATATGAACCAAAATTACTTAGCAAAATATGTAACTACTGTGATTATACTTTCAAACTAACCCTACACTTGAATATCAAATCACCTATGTTAGCCAATGATTCACTCAAATTACCTGTAATCATTTATGTCTGTCCTATCTTCTAGAAGTAGGGAGAACTGGAACTCACACAATTAACTAAAGTGGGAGAATTTGAGATGATCACAGTTCTGAATCAGTCTAGGAAGCAAAGTATCACCCATATCAACCCACTAGGTAGGGATAATGGAATGCAATCATGATCCCTGCTTTTTGGGTTGGGTGCAAAAATTGCTACTCTATAAGCAAAGTAACCTAAACTAGAAAGGATTGGTGGAATGACTCCAGTGGTGGAATACTTGTCTGGCAAACACAACATCAAAACTCAAATCAACTTCCTAAAGATAAAATAAGAAAAGGAAAGAAAGAACAACTCATACTGAGCATGTGTTCAATGTAAAGATTTACACTAAATTATTGTAGTTATAAATGCCATCATTTATTTCTAGGAGCACACACATTTTGTGTCAAGACTAAATGAAAAAATAACACCATATATATAAAGCTTTGGTAAAACACAGGTCTAGCTTACAATGGTGAACACTTAAGTTTACATGTGCAGTGGTGTTGCAGGGTTGTTAAGGTTTATGGAAGTCCATCTTCTTGATGAACTTGACATGATGAAATTACCTAACCATACATAAACATACAGTTCACTGGACAGATACTGCTGATATATATAGCACACACATGTATGCATTTGTATATTAACTGACATGTAAATAAAAATAAAAAATTACAATGAATAAATTTAGTGAACAGATAACTTTCCCAAAGTATTACTTTACCTGACCCAGTTCATGTCTTAAAGTCTCCAGTGCTATATAACACTTACATGGTTGCTGATCCTCTTCCGATTTTATATGATATTGTTTTTTCTTTGTTTTTCAGGTGAAAAGCCTGCCAATAAATATACTTTCATGACATTCCTTTCTTTAGAAAATGAAAAGCACGTTATGTTATCTGGCTATTTATGTACTATCAAAATATTTTTTTTATAATTTCAAGTGCATATTGTCTTAGATCTCACTCATTCTCTTCCAATAGTACCTATGGTAAGGAGAAAATGAAGGATTATTCTGTTACTTTGGAAGTTTCTGTTATTAATAACTGTAATAAATATGAAAATTAAACTCTGAAATTATTTAGAGATATAACTTGAAAGTTACTTTCTAGACACTCATGTTACTCCCTCAACTAAATCACAGAACTTAAAATAAGTAACATTTTTAGCTGGGTGCCAATGGCTCATGCCTGTAATCCTAGCTACTCAGGAGCTGAGATCTGAGGTTAGTAGTTCAAAGCTAGCCCTGGCAGGAAATCCATGACACTCTTCCTTCCAGTTAACCACCAGAAAACCAGAAGTAGCACTGTGGCTCAAGTTGTAACGTGCTAGCCTTGATCTGAAGAGCCCAGGGACAGTGCCCAGACCCAGAATTCAAGCCCCCTGACCAAGAAAATTAAAAAGGAAAAAAAGGGGGAAAAGTAATATTTTAAAGCTAATGTGCATATAAACACAAATTTGTCTAGAAATAAACTATAACAGCCCCTGGACTGGCAAAAAAAGAGATTAAAGTGAAATTGCCTTCAATAATTCATTTAGACGATCTATTCTGAGGGCAGGCTACTGGAACTCACATCACTAATTGAAGAGGTAGAATTTGAGAGGATCACAGATCAGAACCAGTGTGCAAGGAAAATAATAAGAGTCTCATGTCATCCTAAAAGTTCGCATGTTGGAATGCATTTGTGATCCTCGCTAATTGGCAGACAGAAGTGAGGAACATAGCCTGTGTTCGCCCCTCAGCAAAATGGATAACTTATGAGCAAAGTAAATAAATCGAAAAAGGATATTCTAAAGGTAGAATACTTGTTCAGCAAACAAAATATCTAAATTCATACTTATTTCCTAAAAGAGGAAAGAAAAGGGAAGAAAGAAAGAAAAAAGAAAGAAAGAGAGAGAGAGAGAGAGAGAGAAAGAAAGAAAGAAAGAAAGAAAGAAAGAAAGAAAGAAAGAAAGAAAGAAAGAAAGAAAGAAAGAAAGAAAGAAAGAAAGAAAGAAAGAAAGAAAGGAAGAAAGAAAGAAAGAAAGAAAGAAAGAAAAGAAAAGAAAGGAAGAAAAGAGAAGAAAGGAAGGGAGGAAAAAAGAAAGGGAAAAGCAGAGGTATAAATAAAAACCTCAGCATGCGTTAGAAGTTAACAATGACCCTAAATCATTTTAGCTATAAATACCATCATTTACTTCTGGGCAGAGACATTTTGTATCAAGCCTGAAAAAACCATAGCATACCACATATAAAGCTTGTGTTAAATACAGGTCTGCCTTAAACTGTTGGAACAATGAGAATGTATGTCTAGTGCTGTTGCATGTATGTTAATATATGTGGGAGTTTATCATCCTGATGATCTTGAAATGATGAAATTGACTAACTACACAATTACCTTGGCAGATCCCTGTTGAGACCTTTATTAAGTCACAGGTTAACAAAGAACAGTATATACAATGAAATATATTGAACAACAAGGCATTGTGACCAAAATTATTTTTACCTGATTCAGTGTATTTTTCCATTCTATATCACATGTACAAGTTCCTCATTCCCTTCTGTCTCATTATGTTGTCTTTCCTTGGTTTTGTTTTGTTTTCAGAACCATGGTATTAGAGGGCATTTCTTATATTTTTGTCTTCTAGTCTTCAGAAAGTCTGCAGTTAAATATGCTTAAGTTCCTTTCATTAGAAAATTTAAACCACATTGGGTAGGGTCTTCATCATGATTTTGTTACGATGTCAAATACATTTTTATTTCTGGCCTTCTACCTGTATAAAAAAACCTTACTGATACTTCAAAGTATGCTTTCCAGTTAGAGGAATCATCTTCACACATTTTCACACAATGTGTATCTGCCTAGTAACAGAACCCCAAACCACATTAAGGCATCTAATAGCTATCTAATTTTTGTTGCTTTCTTATCATATTGATTAGTATGAATTCTGTGACCATTATAAAATCACATTTGTAATAAAACTTACTAGGTGGGAACTTCAAGGATGAGGTGGTGTGGGGTTTCTCGTGGAGCCCTCTCTGGTTCAAGGGAGGAGTTGGTATTGGCACAGTCTCTGTGGTAGAGCAGGGCGGGGCTTTGTGGGTGAAAGCCAGTCTGTGTAGGGCTGTGAGACAGGAGGGAGGGGACAGGAAAGACTAAACTTGTTAGGAGCAAGGTCTCTTGTGGAGTAGGTGGGACTTAAGGATGGAGACTGGTAGGTGGATTGGTTTTCAGTGGAAGAAGGCATGGTCACTGGGGAAGAGGCTCTTTGGGACAGAGCGTTGAAAAGGAAGAACAAGGCTACAAAGGAGGAGGTTACTTAGAGGAGGGGTTGACGTGTAGCACTGTGAGCCCTGGTGGGATATGTAGGGTGAGGTTTCCCATAAGGCATGGAAGAGAATGAAGGCATTCTGGTGCAGGAATGCGGAGCTATGAGGGAGAGGCTTTTCAGGGTCTGTGAGAGGGCAGAGCGGTACTAGGAAAAAGTGGGCTAGTAAGGGGCGGGGTTTCTGTTGGAGAATGGCAGGCCTTTGGGAAGTGTGTTAGGGTGGAGGTGGGGTTTCTGGCAGAGCAGGATGTAGAAACAATGTATGGAGGAATTTTTGCGGACCAGAGCTTGGTGAGAGCAGGGATAGGATCCAGTAGACTAGACTAGTTAGGACAGGGTTTCTGGTGTAGCCAGTCACCACTTCGAAAAGAGGAGTAAGGTTGGGTGGGGATTTTAGTGTTGCAATGCAGAACATTAGACTTTGGACAGGGTTTCCAGTGGGGCAAGGCAACCTTCAAAAAGGGACTATGAAGGGACAGGGATTTACATTTGAGCCTGGTGAGGCTTCCAGAGGGAGGCCAACAGATGCAGTGGTTTGCAGTGGAGCAATGTGAGTGTCGAGAGATGGGATAGTGTGGTGGGGTTGTCTAGTGGGGGTTTTCTAGAGTAGGTCAGGGCTTGGAGCGATGGGGTTAATTGGAAGAGGGACTTTGAGAAGGAGTGGAAGGTCTACAGAGGTGTAGGGTAATTATGGGCAGGGTAACTGGTTGAGTAGGTTGTGGATCTTCGGGAGGATCCAATAAGGGGGGATTCATATCAGGAACAATGCAACCATTGAGAGAGTAGATATGGGAGGTAGAGGGGCCTGTGGTGGAGCAGGGCTGGCTTTCCAGGCAGGAGATGGGCTGTGTGAGATGCTTCTGCTCAACCAAGGCGGTGCTACAAGGGCAGTTATAGAGTGGTGGAGAGTTTTTGGTGTAGCATGAAGGGCTTTGTGGGAAGAGGTAGGTTCAGGGCTGGGTTTGAGACGTTAGGCCACTTAGAAGTAGACTAGTTATGGATGGAGTTTCTGATGAAACCAAGAGGGGTCGAGGGAGAAGTCTGGTTGGGAGTGGGGTATGAAAGGGACGGGAGGAGCTTGGAGGTAATAGAATATGGGAGCAATGGGACTTTGAGGGAATAGAATAGTTAGGGATGGGGTATCTGTTGGATGAAGTTAGGATTAGAGGGAGGAGCCTGATGTAGGCGGGGTTCTTGGTGCAGCAAGGTGGATCATAGGAGGAGATATGGATGTGGCCTGGTTTCTGGTGGTGCAGAGCAGGGATTCCAGGAAGGGGTGGAGTGGAAGAAGGCATTCCCTGTAGCAGATGAGGACTTTCAAGAAGGATTCTGGTTGCAGTCAGGCCTTTGAAAGTTTAGAGCAGGACTACCAGGGGTAGGTTAGTTAAGGTTGAGCTTTTTAAGGATGAGGCTGACTGGAAGTGGGTTTCCAGTGGATCCAGTCAAGTTTTATGGGAAGGGGGGATAGGAAAGGGACAAGACTTAGTGAAGAGTGGGGTACAAAAAATAAACAATTACTCTAATAGGAACACCATTTTCAGTCAGTTTAGAATTATATTACTTTTCTGTATGCGAGAGATATTGGAGAAAGTAAGCAAGTAATAATTCCTTCCTAGTGAAATTTTTCTGTATTCCAGTTGTGAGAAAATAAGACCACGGGTCACATCAGGATCAGAGGCCCACAGTAGACTAAGACACATGAAGCACTGGACTTGATTCCCCAGCACAACCTTTAAGGACTACAAATAAAAAATTTTAAATATCTCACTTGGTCATAATGGACACTCTATTATCTTAAAATTGTGAATGAATAGAACTATTACTCTGACTGTTTTAGAAATCCTAAAACTAAGTAAATGATAATGTTTTAACTTTATATAATATTGGGAAGTATAGTGAAATAATTAGGAAAATATAAAATTGTACACAGAATGTTTGTTGTCCAGCATCAATTTTAATCTAAAAGAATTTAAAACCAGAAAATTGCCATCTAGTGAGATTGCAGATTGGTTTATTTTCAGTCATCAAAATGGTGACTTAAGGAATGTGTCTTCATCATTGGATGCATCGATGTTAAAACATATCTAAAAATGTGAAGCACTATACAGACCCTTAAGAAACTCAGAAGGATCTGGGAAATGAGGTTGGAATAAAATTAATGACTAATTACAGTTGGAATTGATCTTCACTAGGACCATAATTATTTTCCAGAAGAAAAGACTACATTGAAAAATAAACAAAACAGTCAAAAAGAAGCAGACAGGCAGACCTTGAAGTAAACATTATCCAATGAACAACACCTATTGAAGCATGACTGCAATAATCTTTTACTTAAGTTACAGTACTGATCTATGTTCTTCCTTTATGCCAAATAACAAAGCCATGAAAATTTAACAATAATTTTCAAGACATTAGACTTTACAGAAGGAATTCAATGAATGTATTTCTAGAAAGTAAAGATAGATGTCTGAGATAAGAGTAAAGCAAATATCCCCAATTTTTAGCCCTTTGAGGTGAGAGGGGTACAAGCCGAAGCACAAGGAGAATGGACGGAAGTACAGTAATGCATACCAGTAGTTCCCAAGATGCAATGATGAATGTAACAGGGGAGAAAATCAACATGACCATCACAGGACTTAGCACTGGAGAGTAGAGAGAAGAACAGTGAAAATCCATGGAGAATTACAAAGGATGACCTTGCATATTTGGCAGAAGTGTGCATTGCATAGCATTGAAGTCTAAAATATGTGTAGGTATTATAGGAAACTATTTGTGCTCATATGGTGCCTCAATTGTGATAAACTTTTGATTTACAGGACATTGAATAATCATAAAGGTCTTGCTTCGGTAGTGCAGAGTTAAATCTTGATAAATTCTGTTTTTAAACACATAACACCCTAATACCAAGACAAGAAGATTCAAATTATATATAAGTGACTTGACTGCAACAATAGAGTTCAAAAAATCAAATCACATAATGTGGATGCAAAAGGATTATATTATTAAGGTAATCTATAAACAACACACATTTTATGTGAATAGTCCTGATTATTAATGATTTGTTTTCCATACAGATTTTGGATGCACAAAAGCAACAAAAACAAAACCAAACAACACAAAGCAAATGACACTTGGCAATAGAGCTAGATGCCAGTATCTCATCTCATGAGGCTGAGATTGGAAGACCATGGTTCACAGATGGCTGGGGTAGCAATCCATGAACGTTTATGTTCAATTGTTCAATCAAATACAGAGTAAAACCTTAGTTAAAATAGCACAGATTCAGTCAATCATGAGTGAAAAAACAAGCAAGATTTTGAGGCTCCGAGTCAAGTTTCATTACTGCACACACACACACACACACACACACACACACACACACACACACACACACACATCCACACAGCGAATATTAAGAGTGTAAAAAATGAACTTATCTGCTAGGACTATTCTAAGCATATATTAATTAATGAAAATGATGGAAACCATAGAGCCTATGTTTCTTTGAGTCTGGCTTCCTTCACATAATGATTTTTTTCCAAGTCTTTCCATTTTCTTAAGAAAGGGGCTGTGTCATTCTTTCTGATAGAAGCATGAAATTCCATTGTGTATATATACCACATTTTCTTGATCCATTCATCTATTGAGGGGCATCCGGACAGGTTCCATATCTTAGATATGGTAATAATGCTGCAAAAAACATACTTGTGCTGGTAGTTTTAGTGTTTTATTTTTTGGAGTCTGGTCCTGGGCATGAACTATGGGCATGGGCGCTGTCCTTCAGCTCTTCAGCTCAAGTTTAGGGCTCTATCACTTGAGCCACAGTGCCACTTTCGGCTCTTTTCTTTTTGCTTATGTGGTACTGAAGAATCGAACCCAGGGCCTGTTGCATGCAAAGCAAACACTACCACTGAGTCACCTTCCCAGACCAAGAGAAGATATTTTAACTTATTTTCTACAAGTAAACTAATATTAAACAAAGCTAATTAAAATCATTACTTATTTACTCTTGAGAAGATGAGTATAGTACTCTTAGATATCTTGGAGGAAAAGACTTTAGACTCATTACAACTGATGCCTTGCATTGAAATTACAGGCTAAACTTTCTTCTTCATGAAACAAAAGCTTCAGTTCTTCATATTAGAATTATAAAATCATAATACCTGCATGTTGATTTGTTTTCCTCTGCTATTTTCAATTCCATTCTTCATCCATTAGCTATTTAGAGATAATTTCGACAAATGCCCATTAGTGGGATTGCTGGCCCCAAAGCTATGTACATTTCACCATACAAAATGATGCTAATTGAAATGAACTCCAAGACATGGAAATAACAAGTACTTTTTTTTTCAGATATCAACCTTGATATCGGTAAAGTAGTGTATCTAGATCTTATTTTGTTTCATTTCTCTTTGATTTATCCCTGGACATCTCTGTCTTGATTCTGGTACCTTCCATCTTGTATATACATTATCTGATTTGTAGAAGGAAAGGGAAATAACATAAGGATGAAAGAAGTGACCCATTGCAACAATGATATTCACAGACAATATACCGGCAATGAACTTCACAACTTTGGGGTGGGGGGTAGAGTTGGGGGTGAGATAAGATAGGAGAAAAACAATGGAGTGTGTAACAATATTCAACAAGGAATTTACCTTACTCATGTAACTGTAACCACTCTGTACAGTACCTTTAAATAAAATAAAATTTACAAAAGTGAACCTACCCTAGAAAACAAATATCCTTTTCAAAATAACCCATCTGTAATAGCACTTTTGAGTGATTCTAGAGTCAAACTGTTATACCTGGAAAGGGATATATTGGGAAGCCCTCTCAAATGGCAATCAAAAGGTTGAGAGCTGTGCTCTGTAAAGGTCAAACAGTTAAGGGAAGACAAGGGTATGGGTTATTACCTCAAAAATATTTAAGTTAGAGCTGTTGGACACTAAAAGTTTAAGACTTTGGAGACAAGATGGATGTCTGTGCTATGGTTGTAATGACTATTGCTCCCTTCTGCTCCCTATATATAAGGGATTCAATTATCACTATGTATACAAACAATAACTCAGTTAATAGTTGTAACCACAAGCTAGATTGATGCCTTAGTTTGTGGATATACCTGTAATCACTCACTACCCCACCACTGTAGTAGAATGAATATAAACATGTTAAGCAGGATTTGGGGTTCCGGAAGCCGGCAATGAGGCTTTGGGTCCTCTGGTGTCTATTTTCCTATCACTTCCTGTGATTTCTCAGTTCTTTGGCCAGGTATCCCATCTTCTTTGCTGTTCCATGGTTGTGGTCAGTGACAATACTGAAATTTTGAACACCTCAAAACAAACTATGGAAAAACACTTCCCCACAAAAAATTCACAAATGTATAGGAGCACTTGAAAAGGTACGAAACATCAGCAGTCACCCTATGATCCGCTAGCAAGAAAGTATAATTCAGGAGTATCTTAACTTCTGATAATATAAGCGATGGACAATTGTCCCTTTTGTACATTTGGTATTTGGTATTGCATCAATTTTCAGAAACGCATATACATTGTGAAATAATGTTATTTATTTCATAGGTCACAAACCTCATCACTGGAGTGATGATCCTAATGTCTTATCTCAGTTGCCTGATTCAGACTTAGATGAGTGTGAATTGCGTAATTATGAACATTTCTCCATGAAACTTAACAACACAGAATGAAGTGTGAGGGTAAGTCCACTCCATACCTCTAAAGATTTTACATATATGACAGTAATACACACCTAAACTGCTCAGCACTTACAGCACATTGGTGTGTTTTAATTGTCTTCAGTTCAGAAATACTCTAGAGTTTAAAGTAGAATGATGGGCTGTACATTTTCAATGCAAGAGTGATGATCACACCCTGCAATTACTCTCAGTGGAAAATTCTTCCTATACATTTTACTGATTTAGCTTCTACTCTGTGCTTTAACATTATCAGGGAAGGTCACACTGTATTGAGCTAAAATACTGCAGCAACCTTAGCTGCCTTTGATTTTACCTCTAATCTTAATATCAAGGTCAACTCCGCAACTCTAAACACATCATTAGTAGACACCTGAACTTTCCAAGCTTGGTTAAAAATTCAGCTACCATTGCTCATTGCCAGTGTTAAAGATCTCACTCCATTAGATATATTGTGTTTCTTCTTGTATTTCCAACACTGCCTTAGATGTTTGTTTTTGATATGGAGCTTTTAGTTTGCATTTGATTCATTGAAGTGTTAGTGATTCCAGTTGAACTGCATATATTATAATGTAAGTAATTTGATGTTTTGACATATGAATTTAATTTTGGCAATTGAGGAAGTCAATACATATCACTCACAAAGGTTTCTTTATATGTACTGGTATTGCTTTATTGTGAACTTCCTAAAAGCCAGTCATAGGAGCACATGTCCTAATCCCATCACTTCTGTCACTGAGACGAGGCTTGAAAGGTCCAGACAACTTGGCACTTCATAGTAAGAAGGTTTCTACAATGAAGGGTGAGAGAATAGAAAAAAGAGCAAATGAATCTACCAACTCTTTTGTTACATGTTCTTTACACTTAGCCATTAAGACACCATAATATTATTTTATTACTTCTTACCTACTCTTTTCCTGTTCTGAGATGTTTTATTTATGGATCTCTAAGAAATCATATAAGAATCATATATTAAATCTATAAATCATATAAGAAATCTTAAAAAAATAGTTGTTAGGGATATATAACCTAAAAGGAATACTTTCAGGAAAGTATTAAGCACATAAAATGTAATGCACACCTAAAATTGTCTCTTTATTGGAAAGTTCAGCAGTTGTAGTTTATTGATTCTGATAACAAAGTTTATAAACTAAGTTACAATAGTATTCCAAATGGAATACTATTTTCTAGTTCTAGAAAATAGAACTAGAAAAATGAAGGGTAGCACTAAAGAACGCTACTGCTACCACTAATAGAGTAAGAATAAAATTTAAGCAAAACTCTTTCAGAGTAAAAGCCACAGGACAGCCCCAACATTACTTTAATTGCTTCATATGAAGAAAAGACCTTTATTTGTAAAGACAAATTTTCACAGATATTAACATCAGTTGGGTATATATTTCTTAAGGCCTTTAGGAAGGATGCTGTGACTATGTTGATGGAAGCTGACTTCTTTGGGACCTACTACACAATGTGCAGACACCATTCCAAGCACTGCATCTGCATTAGGTTAATTTTAGTGCTCATGATAGTTCTTCCAGTTAGTAAATGAATTAAGTATTTTATTAAAAACAGAAGTAGGCAACAAGGCCAAACAAATTTCCCAAGTACCTAATACTGATCAGCTATAGACCCATAATTCAAATCCAGGTTTCCACTAGGCATATCTGAGGATATTCTGTAAATTTCACATTCATTAGCTTTCAAGATGTATGGAGCAGATGAAAACATATTATCTTCCTAATTATGGTTATAATGACAATAATATTGCTACAGAATATACATATTTTTAAATGAAAAGGGTGTGGGTAATGACATTGTAGGTGATCTTTATACCAAATAAGGCCTGAGCAAAAAAGAAAAGTAAGGGGCTAGGAAGGTGGCTCAGTGGTAGAGCGATTACCTTGAATGCATGAGGTCCTGGGTTCAATTCCTCAGCACCACATAAGCAAAAAGAAAAAAGTTGCAAGTGGCGCTGTGGCTCAAGTGGTAGAGCACTAGCCTTGATCTGAAGAGCTGAGGGACAGCACCCATGCCCAGAGTTCAGGCCCCACGACCAGACCCCCCCCCCAAATAAAGAAAAATAAAAGAACCTAGGCCCCAAATTTAAGTCATAGTACTAGCACTGATATACCATATATATATATATATATATATATAGTTCCTAAAATATACAGTGAGTTAATTTGTCGAAATCTGGTCATAAATTAAATATGAGGTGTGAAAACATATGTAAGTCTGAAATGTTTCCATGGTATTTTGACAAGACAGCTGGAAGAGTTATCACTTAATCAAATAGTAATGAGGGATTGGTTTGTAGATAGAGATCAAAGCTCACTTTGGGATCTTTTGAGTTTTCTAAAATCAGTAGTTAGTAGTTGTCAGTAGACAGGATGCTATTAAGGACTTGAATTAAAGAAAACAGAGCAGGAGAAAAAATACAGAAATAATTACTGTACTCAGTGGTAACAACCATGAGAAGGACTTTGACAGAGCTAAGCCCTGGGATACACAAATATGTAAAACATGACAAATGAAGAAAAACAATAATAAGTATGTAATGCAGACTTATATGGGTAGGTATTTTTAATGTTTAAGGGCTATGAAGTGATTGTGTGATGACCTAAAATTTATGAAATTGGTAAGTTCAACTATCCTTTGGGCCAACCATAGCTGATAGTGTAAGTAAAACGGAGCCACAATAATGTGTCTTGATTTACCAAAGTAAAAATAGGCCAATATTTGGAAAGCCACTTTTTGGACATGTGGTTGGAGTGGCAATTACTGCAGTTTGTTCAAGTGTCAGTAGAAAGCTACAGGGTTAGCACAATGATAGAAATCTTTCAGGGATCTGATAGATTTTTCCCTCTGTCTTCAGTTTCCCTCTTTTTATGAGAGCTAAAATGTCATTACTGGAAGCCTATCCAAATTGTTCCTTTGGCAAGTTAACAGATAGTCAGTCTATCACATTCCCAAATAAAAGAGAATGGGAACAGGTCCACATTGAGCACTCACAGTAGACTGGTCTCTGGACTTTCTCAGAAGAGCCTTCTGCCATTGTGGGATGGATAGGGCTGGATAATATGCAAAACAGACACCACAGATTGAAAGTATTCTGCTAAGTTGACACTTGAGATATTGGATGTTTTAAGTGCATTGTATTGATTTTTATGAATCAATACAGATTCTTCATACCATATGATGGTACTAGATTGTAAAATGCATGCTTATTGCATTTCCTTTGTATAACATATAGTATGTTTTGAAATTTAGTATAAAACATTAGTCTTTTTATATATTTATTTTTAATATGGATTACTCTAGTTCTCAAGAGTAGGGAAATGCCTTGGAACTTTGTAATTTGATGTCATATGTAATTTTTTTTAGTTTTATTTATTGTCTATTGCAGCACCCGCCTATATGTAATTTAAACTGTAGTTTTCTTCAAGTGTATCATCATACACTGAAGTTTTTTTCTTACAAGCTTTCTAATAAATATGTAATCTATTCAATTTGGAAAAGTACTGCTGTACCTCCCACTTATTTGTGGCATTTCTGAAATCCAAGTTCCTCTGTGTGTCAGGGTGGATACTTTTGCCTGAAACAATTTTGTTATTGAATACATAACATCTGGCTACATAGGGAACAAAGGATGTGAAGCTACAATATCCCGATAAAGATCTTCCAGGACAATTCAAGGGCAACTCATGTACTCTCTGTGTAGGTGAATAGGAGAATAGAAAAGAAATTCTTTTTTTATAATTTAATTTTATTTTATTTGAGAACATAATGTACAGAGGGGTGACAATTATATTTGCAGGATAATGCCTACATTTCTTACCAAGCATTGCAGCCTCCTCCTTTGTTTACCCTTCACCTCCCTTCCCAGCCTCCCCCCTCCCCCCCACCCAATCATACCCCCCTCCCCCCCCCCCACACCGACATTGTAAAGCTGGTTTTGACATGACATTTTGTACTTCTCATTGTTGCAACAGGTCCACCTGAATCCTTAAACGACTTGTTTGTCCCCATCTCCTCCACATGTTATACTGACATCAAATATAGTGAAAGCGGGGGTTACACTGTGGGGGAGGGACATACAAAGCAACAAAGAAATAATCTTATAAATGCGTTAGAAACACATGCATGAAAGAAACAAAAACATTAAAATACATATTTGAGGGTTCGTTTTCCTAACATCACATTCTCTGACCTTTTCCGCTTGACTCATACCTATACTAGATATTGCAAATAAGGGAAACCATGGGACCTACGTTTCTTTGGGCCTGGCTTACTTCACTTAATATAATTTTTTCCAAGCCTTTCCATTTCCTAACAAATGGGGAAATGTCATTCTTTCTGATGGAGGCATAGAATTCCATTGTGTATATATACCACATTTTCTTGATCCATTCATCTACTGAGGGGCATCTGGGTTGGTTCCATATCTTAGCTATGGTAAATAATGCTGCAATAAACATAGTTGTGCTGGTAGTTTTAGTGTGGTCTTTTTTGTAAACATTAGGGTAAATGCCCAAAAGTGGGATTGCTGGGTCATAGGGGAGTTCTATGTGAAGTCTTTTGAGGAACCTCCATACTGCTTTCCAAAGTGGTTGAACAAATTTACATTCCCACCAACAATGAAGTAAGGTTCCTTTCTGTCCACATCCCCTCCAGCATCTGTTGTTGTTAGAGATCTTGATTTTTGCTGTTCTAACTGGAGTGAGGTGATATCTCAATGTTGTTTTGATTTGCATTTCTTTTATGGCTAGGGATTTTGAACATTTCTTCATGTGTCTATTGGCCATCCTTCTTTCTTCTTCAGAGAAGCTTCTCTTTAAGTCTTTCGCCCACTTAGTTATTGGGCAGTTGTTTCTTTGAGGATTTGTTGTTGGGTAGTTTAATTTTTTGAGTTCCAAGTATATTTTAGATATGAGACCCTTGTCCGTTGTATGGCTAGTAAAGATCTTCTCCCAATCCGTGGGCTTTCTATTGATCTTGCTAGCTATGTCATTTGCCCTGCAGAAGCTCTGCAACCTTATGCAATCCCATTTGTCCAACCTTTCTTTGATTTGTTGTGTTTCCGGGTCTCTATTCAGAAAATTTCGGCCTGAGCCAAGGAGACCCAGGGTTTCTCCTATTCCATCCTGTAATGTTTTCAGAGTGTCTGCTTTGAGTTCAAGGTCTTTGATCCATTTGGAGTTGATTCTGGTGCAGGGTGATATATTAGGATCTAGCTTTAGTTTTCTACGTGTAGTTAACCAGTTTTGCCAGCACCATTTACTGAAGAGGCTATCTGTCTTCCATTCTATTGTTTTAGCTCCCTTATCGAAGATTAGATGGCTATAGGTCTGTAGGTTCATTTCTGGGTTTTCAATTCTATTCCATTGGTCCTGAGGTCTGTTCTTATGCCAATACCAAGCTGTTTTGATTACTATGGCTTTATAGTAGAGTTTGAAATTTGGTATTGATATTCCTCCAGCAGTGTTATTTCCGTTGAGGAGCGTTTTTGCTATTCGGGGTCTTTTATTGTTCCATATGAATTTTTGGATTGCCTATTCTATTTCCTTGAAGAATGAGGGTGGAATTTTGATAGGTATTGCGTTGAATTTGTAGATAGCCTTGGGAAGTATTGCAATTTTCACGATGTTATTCTTTCCAATCCAGGAGCATGGGAGGTTTTGCCATTTTTTAAGTTCTGTGTTGATTTCCTTTTTCAAGATTTTAAAGTTTTCATCATAGAGGTCCTTCACTTCTTTAGTTAAGTTAATTCCTAGGTATTTTATTTTTTGTGGGGCTATTACAAATGGAGTTGCTTTCCTAATTTCAGCCACACTTTTCTCATTGTTGGCATACAGAAAAGCCATTGATTTTTGGGGGTTAATTTTATAACCTGCTACTTTGCCAAAGTTTTGAATCAGCTTGAGTAATTTGGGAGTGGAGTCTATAGGATTCTTTAAATACAAGATCATGTCGTCTGCAAAGAGGGAGAGTTTTATTTCTTCTTTCCCTATTTGGATCCCCTTTATGACTGCATCTTGTCTTATTGCTGTAGCTAGGCATTCTAATACTAGATTGAAGAGAAGTGGAGAGAGTGGGCATCCTTGTCTTGTTCCTGAGTTAAGAGGAAATGGCTTTAGTTTTTCACCATTGAGTATAATGCTGGCTGTAGGTTTGTCATATACAGCCTTTATTGTATTGAGGAATGTTCCATGGATTCCTAATTTTTCCAAAACCTTCATCATAAAGGGATGTTGGATCTTGTCGAATGCTTTTTCTGCGTCTATTGAGATAACCATGTGGTTCTTATTCTTGCTCCTGTTGATGTGATGAATAATATTAATTGATTTGCGTATATTGAACCAGCTTTGCATCCCTGAAATGAATCCTGTTTGATCGTGGTGTATGATTTTTTGGATGAATTGTTGAAGTCGGTTGGCCAAAATTTTGTTGAGAAGTTTTGCATCAATGTTCATCAAAGAAATGGGTCTATAGTTCTCTTTCTTTGATGAGTCCCTGCCTGGTTTTGGGATGAGGGTTATGATGGCTTCATAGAATGTGTTCGGTAGTGAGCTTTCTCTTTCAATTTCATTGAACAGTTGGAGAAGAATTGGTGTGAGCTCTGCTTGGAAGGCCTTGTAAAATTCTGCTGTAAAACCATCTGGCCGTGGACTTTTCTTAGCTGGGAGGGCTCTTATTGCTGTTTCTATTTCAATGCTTGATATGGGCCTGTTAAGATAGTTTACCTCATCTTGGTTTAGTTTTGTCATGTCAATATTTGCTAGGAAGAGGTCCATTTCTGTCAAGTTCTCAAACTTATTAGCATAAAGTTTTGAGAAGTATTCCCTTACAATGTTCTGAATCTTGGTTGTTTCCGTGGTGATGTTTCCATTCTCATTTCTGAGTTTATTTATTTGGGTGTGTTCTCTTCTTTTTCTGATAAGATTTGCTAAGGGTCTGTCAATTTTGTTAATTTTTTCGAAGAACCAACTCTTTGTTTTGTTGATTCTTTCTATAGTTTTTTTGGATTCTAATTTATTTAATTTTGATTTAATTTTAATTATTTCTTTCCGTCTACTGGATTGGGGTTTATCTTGCTGCTCTTTTCAAGGAGTTTTAGATATGTCATTAAATTGTTGGTTTCAGATCTCCCCAATTGGTTGATGTAGGAGTTCAGAGCTATAAACTTGCCTCTGAGTACTGCCTTTGCTGTGTCCCAAAGGAGCTGGTAATTCAAGAACCATAGGAAGGAGCTGGTAATCCAAGAACCATAGGAAGAACCCAGTTTTCGCAGCCCCCAAGAAGGTAGATAACATGGCAGGAACTCCCAAATACCTCTCAGTCCTATCTCTTAATGTTAACGGACTGAACTCTCCAATTAAGGGACATAGACTGTCTAGTTGGATTAAAAAACAAGACTCTTCTATCTGCTGCCTGCAGGAGTCACATCTTGCCCGTAAAAACAAACACATTTTCAATGTTAAAGGCTGGAACCAAATCTACCAAGCAAACGGACCCTATAAACAGGCGGGAGTTGCAATCCTAATATCAGATAAAATAGACTTCAAATTAAAATTCGTGAGAAGAGATAAAGAAGGTCGCTACATACTAATTAAAGGATCTCTCCTTCAGGAGGATATTACAATTCTAAATATCTATTCGCCAAACAATGGAGCACCCAAATTTATCAAAGAAACACTACTTTCCCTCAAATCTCATATAGATCCAAAGACATTAATTGTTGGAGATTTTAACACACCACTCTCCCCACTAGATAGATCAACTCGGCAAAAACTCAACAGAGAAACCACAGATCTAAACAGCTGCATAGATCAACTAGACTTAACAGACATCTACCGAACATTTCACCCAGCAGCATCAGAATACACGTTTTTCTCAGCAGCACATGGAACGTTTTCTAAAATAGACCACATTTTAGGCCACAAAGCAAACTTGTCTAAATTCAGAAACATTGAAGTTATACCTTGCATTCTCTCTGACCACAAGGGAATAAAAGTAGAACTCAACACCAAAAGCCACCAAAGAAAGTCCGGTATCACATGGAGGCTGAACAACACACTGCTGAATCATGAGTGGGTCATGGAAGAGATTAGAAAGGAAATTCAAATGTTCATGCTATTCAACAAAAATGAACACACAAAATACCAGCTCCTCTGGGACATAGCAAAGGCAGTACTCAGAGGCAAGTTTATAGCTCTGAGCTCCTACATCAACAAATTGGAGAGACCTCAAACTAACAATTTAATGACACATCTAAACCTCCTTGAAAAAGAGCAGCAAGATAAACCCCAATCCAGTAGACGGAAAGAAATAATCAAAATTAAATCAGAATTAAATGAATTAGAATCCAAAAAAACTATAGATAGAAAAGAAATTCTTATACATGAAAGTGACTGGGAGTGTGTGCACATAGGTGTTCACTTATTTAATTGTTGTTATAATTTTACAAATTCACTATTATTAAACGATATTTCATATATATATATATGATATATATATATCATATATACATATGTATATGATCACAATTTCCAAAATCCAGAGAACCACATCCATGGGTAACACTTTCCGATGTTGCTCTTTGGGAAATAAGAATAAATCCTGGTATTGTCCTGTGGTAGAGAAATAACTCAGAGATTCAAATGTTTTTCTTTCAATATGTCGCCTGTTCCTACATCTAAAACTAAGAAGTCTGTTAATGCATAATACATGTTATAATATATTTAATATATTATATAATGTATAATATATTATATATAATAACTGACATTATTATATATTTATAAGGAAAAATAAAACAAATGTATCGATGTCCATACATTCCTAGCCATGATTAGGTTCAGTAGAGTTAGGTGCATTACATCTCAACAGGAAAAGTCTACTAAAGTTCTGATGACCTTGAGCTAGATAAGGAAAATTTCTGTAAAAAGAGCCTCTCTTCAATTATGAGAAAAAATAAGTTTGTAAGATTTTTTCTTTTGTTTTATTATTTTGTTTTTATTTAGGCCGGCCAAGGGGCTTGAACTCTGGGCCTGAGCACTGTGCCTCACTTCTTCAATTTAAGGCTAGTGCTCTACCACTGGAACCATAGCAGCACTTCTGGCTTTTTCTGCTTATGTGGCACTGAAGAATCGAACCCACCGCCTCATGCATGCAAGGCAAGCATTCTACCTACTGAACCACATTCCCAGCCCAAGTTTGGAAGTTTTTGAGAAGAGGAATTTGGCATTTGCTTTGCATCCTTGATTAGTAAAAAGTAGATAACATTTTGCTCCACATATTGTCTCCTTTTATGTCCCCTAAACAGTTACACATGATCATCATCCATCGCATATCTTTAGGTCCTTCTTTTATTTCTTTTATCATTATTGTTTCTTGTTGTTTTGCTGATCCTAAAGCTTGCACTCAGGGCCTAGGCATTTTCCCTGAGCTCAAGGCTCATGCTCTACCACTTGAACCTCAGCACCATTTCTGGCTTTTTCTGCCTGGGCTTGCTTTGAATCATAATACTCAGATCTCAGCCTCCTGGGTAGCTAGGATTACAGATGTGAGCCACTAGTTCCCAGCAAGTCCCTCGCTTTTAGATATTATTCTAAAAGCCTCCTATTGAAGGTCACTCCTAAGATAGTAAATGGACCTATGCCAATAGTTCCTTCAAACTCTCATCTCCTGTTATGGCTATGGTGTGTCTTTTCCATTGTATCCTGAACCTACTTCACTGTTCTCTTCCTAATCCATGATTCTAGATGTATTCCTAATAATTACCTAAATTTTGTGGCTATAAACCCTAAATTACTCAACTATTAATTTAATTTAATTTTTTCAACATGATTGTTGTTCTGTACAAATCTGAGCTTATATTCACCTCTTGCATCTATCTTTTGGCATGAGCAGAGCCTGGGCCTATTCTACCTTAAATGCAAGAGGTTAGCCAAAGAATAGCCTACATTATTCCTGCCTAGGAGCCAGGACAAGTAGTTGAGTGCCTGAAAGAAGCAATGCATTCCTGACATGAGAAGGGGTGAGAGAGACAACAGCCTAGAGAGAAAATTGGCAGTCACAACATTTAACAACTTCTCCTTTGGGGAAACTGACCTCCTTCAAAGTGGCAGTGAGATAACTTACCTAGTGAATTTTATTATATGAAGGAAGTTGTCATGTCTCACTACACAACTCTCTTGTAGTCAAAGAGAGGGTCATTCTTTTGTTTCCTCCTTAGGCCTAGTCTTAGTTTATCTCCATCTTAGATTTTGCTCAGACTCTACTCCTACCAGAAGGTCCCTGATGAGGAGAAAAGTGTGATCTCTTGGCTTCTGACTTGCCCTTTGGGACCTGAGGCCACTTTTAGTTTTCAACCTATTCCTTCTGACAATGGGAAAGCTCATTCTCTGAATTGTGCCCTAGTATCAAATCTCTTCAGAGAAAGTCAAGGAATGACAGATTCTGCCTGAGGGAGTGAGTTTCTCCATTTTCAAAGAGGTCAATTAATATCTGATTCTGAGACCCAGGTGGTAGTCCTTCACCAGATCCTCCAAGCTGGAGTGGATGTTACCTCAGACTCCAAGCCATCCTCATATTTCTCCAGCTCTTTCTCATGAACCAAAAGGTTACAGGAGTTTAGTCCAGAAACAAGGAGAAATGAGAGTAGCAGAAGAACCATTGGCAGGGTGAGGAATTAGGAAATTTGGGTGAAAAAAAGGGCTCAGAAAATCTAGGATCAGGGGGCTGGGAAGGGGGGTCAGTGGTAAAGCACTTGCCTTGCATGCCCAAGGCCCTGGGTTCAATTCCTCAGCACCACATAAGCAAAAAGAAAAAAGCTGGAAGTGGCTCTGTGGCTCAAGTGGCAGAGCGCTAGCCTTGAGCTGAAAAGCTGAGGGATAGCCCCCAGGCCCAGAGTTCAGGCCCCACGACCAGACCCCTCCCCCCCAAAAAAAAAGAAAATCTATGATCACTCACATCATTTGGGAATCACGTCATAAGATTAGGGAATAAAAGTAATAAATTACTACCTAAAGTACTAACTCCACTACTCTACAAGTGTTCTGTCAAAAGTTAGCTGTCCTAGCTCTATTTTGATCAGGAAAACGGAGCACATTTTTTCCTCACAAAGATCAACTGAGTATCGTTATCCATACCCCAGTTTGTTCTTACTCTCTACTTCTCTGTTACTTTCCTTTGCTGGTTTCAATCAATGACACTTGAAAGTGTTAGCATCTTCAGACGTGTAATTACACTTTCTTCTAATCCATTTGTTATAAAGTAAAACAAATTATAGGGAAATGTATATCTACGCTACATTTTCTTCTATAGCATATTTATTTGATGTTATTAAGTATTATTTTAATAGTTTCATTGTTCAAACTTGAGGAAAATGTTTTACTATTAGCAGTAATTAGTTGCACATATTTTTCCATGTCTGTGTATTTCTAAGCTTTTAACATCGTCTTTTTCCCCAACTGTTGCCTTCTTAAAATTGCTTCAAATTATAAACTATATATGATGGTCCTCTATGTGTTCATTGATATATTTAAATTTTGATATAATATCCACATATTATAGGATATCTTTAACCTATTGTAACTGGTCTGAAAATCAATATGGACGTTCCTCATTAAAGCAAAAACACAATGCCACAAAACGTAGTGAAAGTAGGATTAGGTATATATTCAAAATATTTAGCAATGATACAGTAGAAACCTTCACTTCTCATATACCAGAACATATTTAAAGCTATGAATAGCACATTTTTTTATTCCCTCTTTCCGGTGCATCTAGGTTGATTACACAACTTGTTTGCTATGAATATTGCTGCCATGAACATGGATGTTCATGTTGATTTACATTCCTTCAATATGTATCCAATTGCAGTAAAGGTCATCAAGATATCTGTCTTTTTGGTATTGTGTAAACTTCCATTAAGATATCCCTATGGATTGCACTAGTTTACAATGCCACAAAACCAAATATAGTTCCTGATTTATTTCAACTTCTCCAGCAGTTTATTTATTTGAGTGGTGATAGCTATTCTGGTGTGTAAGATAGGATCTCAGTGACTTTCCTCTTTATTTTCCTTTGTATTTGCTATGTAGATATGAATCTCAAACATTTCATTTATTTATTACTTACTTTTGTACTTCATTCCTGATTAGTATCTTTCTTTTTCTTTTGGTATTTGATCAATTTATAAGATTTATAACATTTGATTTTTTCCCATTACAAATACTCATTTTAGTTAGTAAAAAGATTTTTTTCATTACAGTGGTGAACAATTAACTAAAAACAACAAATTGTACATTTATATCACTGGATGTTTTTGTTTGTATTTACAGCCAGGAAATTGTTTCAATAAAGATGTTGAACTTCTTTCACTGATATACTGAAAGTATAGTATCTCATATTGGGCTAAAATAATCTCAGAATTAACAGTCACAGCCTGTGCCACCACAGTCTGGGCTAAGTAAAACCACTAACACAGCACAAACTGCATTTAAAGAGAGCAAAGGGCTTCATAAAAGTTAGAAGAAAGGCATCACCATCATGAAGCAAATGTTAAAGTTCACAAGCAGACCTTAGGAATCTGAATATCAAGAAGATCAAAGGATGAAAGTATTTAGAAGGACAACTTTAGAACTCAAAATTGGGGGGGTGGGACAAACAATAGATACCAAAACTCAATGCTAAACGAAGGAGTATTTTACCCCAAGCCTCAGCTGTGTCAGACTCTCTCACACAACACACACACACACACACACACACACACACACACACACACACACACACACACACAGACTAGTGAGAGGCCTTTGCCAAAGTACAGGCATTCTGGACTCAGACTCCGAATACTCCGAAAGTATCCATTGTGAAGACCTTTACTGAAAGTACCCATTGTAAGTAGACTTTTACTGAAAGTTAGAACTCAGGTTCCTGGAAAAACCCTGAAATGTCACAATAACGTTCTGCCCATAACTCCCCTAGCAATATCCATCCGCGGATGAAGGGAAGTACCTAAAGTTACAGAGTTTTTTTAATTTTTTTAACTTTTTTATTGTGAAAATACTGTACAGAGGGGTTACAATTACATGGGCAAGATAATGAGTACATTTCCTATCAAACATTGCAGCCTCCTCCTTTGTTTCCCCCTCCCATCCCTTCCCATCCTCCCCCCGCCCCCCCATCGAATCCTCCTTCCCCTCCCCCCCACCAGAGTTGTAAAGTTCGTTTTTCTCCATAAGAACTTGTACATCTCATTGTTGCAATGGGTCCACCTGTATCCCTACTTAAACGATTTTTTTTCCCTTCTCCTCCACAAATTATTGCTTATTGCTTAGCCTGCACTTGCTAGCCAATAAGATTGTTATAAGATTACCCATTTAACTGAAGGGTCGGGGCTCTCAACTCTGACACACTGCAATGGTGACAATTGTGATTCCAGGCTCAAGCTTGCAATAAATGACTCTAATGTGGTCACATGAGAACTGGCTCCGTGGTGGTCTTGGGGATCCTTATCTAAGCACAAGACTAGTGTACACAGAGAACCCCAGGGGCAGCTGTATCTGGGACAATGAAGCTTTTTTTCCTCTTCTTTTTAGATAATCAAACATGATGTTGCAGTTGGCTCCACAGCTGCTCCACACCTGAGCAAGAGGAAGGAAATGGTGCCTTAGACTGCAGGACGGCCTTGTGTACCCCTAGTTTTCTGTGCAAGAATGCAATTCGTGGTCCCCTAGGCAGGGGTGGCCAAGCTGAAATGGGGGTATGTTTTGCCTAGAGGATGGCACCCTGTGAGCCCTGCATGCATGGTGAAGCAGCCGGGAAAGCCCTGTGAGCATCTCCGGGATGGCCTCTCAGTGGCTTGGAGAAGTTGACTCCTGTAGTTGGACAAGGCAGGAGGCAGGAGGAGAGCAAGAATCCAGAAGATGGGAGACGCACAGAAGCAAATGCACCTCTTCATTGAGACTCCTCGGCCATTCTAAGGAGGTTCACAACCCACACGTGGCGGCCACTGCACAAGTCCCCAGAGGCCCTATTTGTTTAGGGAGCAATGCCTGGTCCTGATGGTCCTGATCCAGAGCTGGAACTTCCCAAGTGGCCCTGAGCTTAGCTGGGCTGGACCAGAGCCTACCAAAAATGCTTCAACTGCCCTGCTGTGTATAGCTTCCTAGCAGCTGCCCAGGCTACAGCACCCACAACAGGCCACCTCCTTGGGGCAGGCTGAGACTGTGCTGACAATTCCTGGTGCCTGATTCAAGGCAAGAGCGAGGCCTACCCCACAGCAGAGCTGGCCCTCACTTCCAAGGGCATTGAGAGAGGCATGACAACAACAGGCCCAGCCTTGCTGTCCTCACTGCCCCTAGAGGTTACCTATAAGTCCCTGCCTTTGTTCTTGAAATTCTTCAGCAATTGGTTGTCTCATTTTTCACTATCTGTTTGGGTGGGACTCGAGACTTCTTCCTCTCCTCACCAAGCAAACAGGCCCTAGCAAATCCACCCCAAATTCCACACCTCACAGACACTCCCCAGAACCCAGCTGCCTTTAGGGCTGCTGCATGAGCTGTTGGCCAACTGCCTCTTCCTCCCTTCACAGCTTCCTTCAGGGCCCCCCCACCATCCTCGCCCCACCGCCCTCAGCCCCAACCAAAGCTTGGCTTCTCCTGTGGCCTCCTTCCTCTCCACACAGCCCCAATCCCCAACCCCAGCAGGGCCACTGCTGTAGGGAAAAGAACTCTGGGCCTGGCACAGCAGAATCAAAGGTGTCAAAGTGTGCAGTCTGCTGGGAATTGGAGGCAGCATAGGTCTCTGATCACTGTCTTTCACTTCATCTACACATGCATTAATTGTATTAATTTGGTATTTAATATTAGATCTCATAATTTCTTATTAAGCCTTTGCAGAATAGCTGGTAGAAATATAGTCCCACATTTGTATTGTCTCTTGTTTAATTCTTTCGAGATTGAGAGATATTTTAAGTAGACATAACCATCATAAATTCTCATTTACATAACAGAGTTTTATTCAGAAAATATTTGCTTTTGCATCTGTTATCAATTATTTACAAGACTAGAAACATTTAAAGTTCCAAATATTATAGGAAGATCTTTGATTCATGTTGAATGAATGTGAGTAGGTTGAGCTGTTGCATACATTCCTGTGTGTGTGTGTGTGTGTGCGCGTGTGTGCGTGTGTGTGTGTGTGTGTGTGTGTGTGTGTGTGTGTGTGTGCAGGGGGGTTATATGTATCATTGAAATCAAGGACAAGGAATTTTTTCCTTTTTCTGAGATATGCATTATGGTGTTTCTTTGTTGGTGGTAGGCTCTGATTTCTTGCTTTTGTTTGATGTGCACATTCCAGGTCAATTTTTCAATTAAACCTTCTTATTTAATATTGAGCATATAGTGCTCTGATATTGCTTTGTCTTTAGTTTGTCGTCTAGGATCTTCTTTTCCTCTTTAACTATTAACATTCAATATATATTTTACCTCCTGACTGTTTTTCCCCTTTAATTTGCATTTTGAAATAAGAATAATAAAACCTTTGATCTCTGTATTCATGAAGAAAAACTATTTTGAATTGTCTGTTTAATGTAATAATACCTGGACACATTTGTTAGCAACAAGATCTTAAAATTTCTTTTGTAGTTTTAGTTTAAAATACCCTCCTCTATGTTTTTAGTATGGGGAGACAAACACTTCCTAGTATCAATTATAACAGTTTTATTCATTAAAATATCAGTTAATTCATAATTTTGAATATGTCTAGTGGCAAATGTATACATTTGCTCAATAGATTTTCTTGACAGACCCGTGCACAAACATACCACTCATAAGGGCTGAGAAGGTGGATCAGTTGTAGACACTCATAAGGGCTGAGAAGGTGCATCAGTTGTAGACAGCTTGCCTTAAATGCACGAGACCCTGGGTTTGATTCCTCAGCACCACCTAAGCAGAAAAAGATAGAAGTGGTACTGTGGCTCAAGTGGTAGAGCACTAGTCTTGAGCTGAGGAGCTGAGGAATGGCATCAAGGCCCAGAATTCACCACCGCCGACAAATTAAATCAATAAATAAAACTCATAGTCAAGTACATTAATTTCAAAGATTAATTACCGTTTTAGTTAAGGGCAGGGGGCCAAGATATAGCAAAGCTTTAAGAAGAATTCAACACCTGACAAGTACTAAAAACAAAAAGTAAAAATTTAGCTATTACAACAACATATATAATCACCACTCAAAGAGAAAGAGGCACTAAGAATGAAATACTTTTTATAACATTTCTTCAGAGATTCAGGCTCTACATTAATTATCATATAATGTGACCTTCAAAAACTCCAGGTGAGCCTGAGTCTTAAGGGCCTCTACAAAAATTGGAAGAGAGAATAATCAACCTGGATTTTTCAAATGGTTTTTGTTAAGGTAGTGTACAAACAGATCACCATTTTATAAGTCGCTAACGAGTTCACTTCTTGTTTGACAATCTCATCACTTTGTTCTCTCTCTGATTTTCCCTCCTGTCCCTGTCCACAAGAGGTATAGCTCATTGTGAATATAATATCTACAGAGTACAACTGCTGCATTTATTTCCCTGTTCTCCTTGAATTCTGCGGCTCCTTCAATGTCCATAAAAAGATAAACAAGAACAGAAAAATCCCTCTTGTTTCCAATTCCTGGAATTCATTTAAATATAAATACCAGTAGTTTTATGAGAGTGTCAGACTCTGTCCACACATCCTGAACACTTATACTTTCTGCACCCAGTCATAACTCCAACTGGATTCTTAGGTCCACAAAGTAATTCTTTTCACTTTCCACACAGGAAGAACCTGAGTGTCAGAAAGATTAAGTAACTTACTGGAAATACTGGGCTGAGCATAGTGGCTCAGATCTGAAGATCATGGTTTGAAACTAACTCATGTTGTCATATCCATTACATGTTTTTCTCCAGTTTAAGGCCACCTGGACATCAAAGTAACCCATCTTAGCTACAAGAGTCTGGCTATCTTGAGCCACAGAGAGAAGTTGGAAGAGCATCAGCAAATGCTCTTGCCCAATTTCTAGGGAGTGGCTTGGTGCCAGCTTAGTAAGGTATAGCTACACCAGTGAAGGGGAGTAAAACAGAAGTGTTTATAAATAAAAGCACTGGTCTGAAGCCTCAAAATAAGGACCCCAGTCTGTGTGGACCAAAAAGTCTCTAGCATGAGGTTCTTTTTAAATTAACAAGCACGATTTTAGATTGTTTCAGAGTGGGATGGTGTATAGTTACAGGCCATGTCTGCTATGTCAGGTAATCCAGTCTGCTCTTTCACATGTTACCCAATAGCCAGGTTTCAACACAAATGACTTCAGTGAGATTGTTCAAAATATACTGTGAGTTTTACCTCTCATGAATCAAAATTCTGTCAAATGATTTCTGAATTCCAGATGTTCACACACGTTTCTCATGATCTTTTCTACTATTTTGTCTTTATTATTGATGTTCATATCACTTTTTTGTTGTTGTCTTTTGTGTACTTGCCATTTTTAGGGCTTGAACTCAATGTTTAATGGTCTCTGTTGTATTCTTTGCTAATGGCTTATGACACGCTATTCCTTGAGCCACATCCTCAACTTCTGCTTCCTGCTAGATAATTGGAGATAAGTTTTCACATTTTTGTCTGTTTGAACTGATATTGAATTAAAATATTCAGGTCTTAGCCTCCTGAGTTTCTCTGATTCTACACATGAACAGCTAACACCAAACTTTCCTATACTGTTATTTTAATTATGTGTTAGAAGAAAGTGGAAGTATATTTGTGTTAAGTGTACAATTTTTAAATACAAATTTGAATCAACTAGATATGATGTAATTGCTATCAATTTTAAGTTAAATCAATGAATATTACACATTGCAAAGAAATATAATTGAAAAAAATGCATTATCATTTTCTTTAAACAAGTAATGAAACTATGAATTTCTTTCACTTTACAATTCATGTTTTATATAACTTTAATTAGCAGACTTCTGTGACTAAAAGTAAACATATTAATTTTATACTACAAGAGGCAAAGTGATTATAGTTAAGAATAGATATTTCATCAGCCAGAAGATAAGTTTTTGAGCATTCTCACTATAAATAAATGTTACACACAGAAATTAATGGATACGATGTAGCTTGATCATTAAGCAACATATAAATGAATGGGATTGCCACTTCATACTTCATAAATATGTAAAAAATAATTATGTAGCTAGGCGCCAATGGCTCATGCTTGTAACCCTAACTAGTAAGGAGGCTGACAGGTCAATATCATATTTCAAATCCAGCATAGGCAGGAAAGTCCATGAGACATATCTAGACTATGACTTCTCATGTTGGAGAAGAGGAAAGGTGTGAAAAAGTTCAAGATTGTTTGACTATTCCCCAAGATCATTTTTCTTTATCAGCTATAGCAATGCAAGTAGCCTTGGTTACTCTTAGTATCATGCTTGTTTATATTTAGAAACATTATTTGTTGCTGGGTTATAAGCTGCAAACACTTGAGTATTAATAAGGAATCATTTCCTAGAGAGTAAAGTTGCTGTGTAAACAAACCTAAAATATAAAGACTTAGCATTGTAGAAACTATTTTCTAGCTATATCACAATGTGTAGGTGTAGATTTTGTTTCCCATTGTTCCAGGGGACCCATTCTTGTTACCTTTTTTTCACCATCTAGTGATCCTATAACATCCTGTATCATCCTGGGATTGCTGTATCTTTACTGGATTCTCTAATTTCTGTTGGAAAGTTAGGAAAGATATAAAATTGACTTACTGTTTCTGTTTTACCTTATTTTTTATTACCTTACAACTGTAAATCCAAGTGACATAAATCATCTTTATAACATTAGAAGACAGATTTCATTTCTATATTCTTACCCTAGCCTTCTACATAGCTTTGGTACTTAGTGATCCCCAAATGTGAAAATGAAGAAAAGGACCTTCTTATTTAAATATTATTTAGAATTTCAAGACTTCATTAATGCAAGGCCCTTAGTAGTATGTATATCATACATGTGTACAAACCTGGTGGCAACTTTTTCTTATTCTCAGAAACCAGGACTTGTGGTAACCTTGTGGTTGCATCAGGAGAGGGTGTAGTTGAGTTAGTTTACTAAATCAAATCTTCTGTAAAACATTTCTACAAGTTAATTGGCTTGAACAATCCGTATTTATCATTTTACAGTTCTAATGGACAAAAATCTAAAATAATTCTCACTAGATTAAAATTGAGCCCCCTACAGAACTGAAATATTTTTCAGATGATTCTAGTTGAAAACGCATTTACTTCCTGTTCCTCTTTCCAAAAACTTCAGAATCTGGATTGTTGTCTTTTCCTTTATCTTCTAATGTAGCATCTTTACATCTCTCTGATGGTTCTTACCTAATAATGTCCCTCTCGAACTACAGCTGGGACTTTTGAGTATACTTTCCCCATCTGATAATTATTCAAATTTGTGTTCCTTAGGTAATGAAAGGTGATTATTTTACAATCATATATAAAATGTAAATCTACATTTGATGGATTAGATATTTCGGGACTATAGATATTTTGGAAAGGTATTTTACTGCCTACCACAATGAGTGTGTAAGCATTCTTTCTACTAAAACCTGCTATCTTTTCATTAATTTTGAAAAGGTATTTCTTCAACGAAATATAACTAAAGAAATTTAGTTCCTGAAAGCCTTTAATCCAGATTAAAACATTGTCATGTACTAGAAATCTTAAATGTCAGAGAGCAGTTCCTGAAGCAGTTCTGGCACTATCACTCTTTGTATATTCTGCTTACAATCTCCTCTTTTCAAGAGCATTTGTTTGTTATTATTTTGGAATTATGGTTAATAGTTATTTGACTGATATTTTTAAAGAATGCACCACCAATCCTGGTTCTCTTCTTCTAACTTATTTGTCTAATCTATTTCTGAAATAAACACAGATATTTGAATTACATGAACTGCTTATTGAAGTGTGGAGAGGAAAAGAAGAAAATAATGTCCCTGTGTGTATATCATGTAGAAAATGTACCTAAACGCTATTTATCTTAACATCATATATTTTTCATTTTGTTTAGATTCAGATAAAATTTACCCTTTCAACTCACACAATGTTAATGCAGTCTTATTTCATGCCTACCAAAAGCAAACAACAAATTACTATATATTTAATTTTTTTAATTTTTAAAATTATTTATTTTAAAACACTATATTTTTAAAAATTAGCCAAAGCAAATGGTTTATTAAATATTTAGAGTTGTGTTCAGACTCTATTGTTGAAACTAGTAAGGGGAAAAAATCATGTTTTCCTTCTTCCTTGAGCCATTCTGATTTACTTCATCTATTTCTGAAAGAATAAAATTCTGGCTTTGAAGCCTTTTGCTTGATATGCACAATGTCTCATTCTTCCTTTATTAATAGGAGAATTTGGAGAAAGGATGAGAATTCTCACTAGAAAAAGGAGAAGAGGAAAAGAGAAGTGAGAAATCTAGATATTTTGTTCTTCCTCATCTCAATCACAAGGTCTGGATAATGATTGTGGGTGTTAGATACAGTGCTCTAGAGTGATTATACACATTTATAGAGAAAGTTAACACCTCAAGTGACCACATATAGAATGCTTATTCATTTAAAAAACAAATGTAATAAATGTAATAGCATCAAACAGGAAGTGTTATCTGTTTAGTACTTGTTTAGTATTTCTAAAATACTGAAGTGCTGTAGGAAACTATCATAAAGGTATACAAGCATAGTAAGAAACTAATATCATAGTATCATATTCTAATATTAGCTTAATTATTCCTGTGTTTGAGTTTTGCCTCAATTTCACATGCTATATTCTTTCAGTATATAAGTTGAAAAAAGATTCCCTCTGGAAATATGCTATTTTTATAGCTAAGGGAAAAGAAGTTAACTCTTAGATCCAGACAATGGGATAGAAATCTTCCCCTAGAAATAGCCTTTCACCACTTCTGGTGCATTTTTGTAAGCTGAAGTAAGTCACATGCTCCATCTTGACATTGCAGAGTAGAGGTAAATCTCACCTACAGGAAGCTGATGCAGGACAGATTAATATGCCAAAATATGCAACATGAGATGAAGAGGAAAAAAAAGATAATTACAATACGATCAGTCATACATGCCATCACATGCCTCTGCATGAAGGAAGCTACTATGTACCTTTGTTTCTAATACTACTGAGATCTTCAAATCAGATCTTTTATGCTGGTATATTACTGGAATTAGAGAACATCTTGATACTGAAACAGCATAAAAATCTCAAAAAAACCTGGACTAATCATTTCAATACTGCATTTTGTTCTGCTAGGACAAGAAACCATTTTATAGTCAATACTTTATACTAGTAATTTTTTTTTTGCAGAACTGAATTTTGTTAATATGTGTGACAATCCACCAGAATAAATGTCTTCCTTTATCTGCATCTTGTGCAGACAGCATAGTCAAGAAGATGTAGGAGATCATCAGTAATACTTTTTAAGAATGCAAAAAATGTGGACTGGGAGCCAATATAAATATTTTTCCAACATCACCTTCCACATCCTCATTCTTCCTTCCTAGGAAACACATCTAATCAATAAAAAGGCTTAAATTTTTGGCTCTTGAACTTGAAAGTGGAAGCAGAATGTTATGGATGTTGGAGATGACTGTTAATGTTTTTTTACATAATAATGTAAAATATTATGTAATAATGTAAACTAATAATGTCACATGCAAGAGCCCTATGAGTCCTAAAGGTCTTAACACTGTACTTCCTTAGTGATGTGTCAGTAATGTCAGCCTTACTGGGCTTAGTATTGTTTTTCACTTCCTTTTCTACCACCTTACCTAAATTATAATACATAGTAATGGAATGAAAAAGCAAAGTCATCTTAAGAAAGTCATTTAAGGCTCTGGGAATGTGGCTTCATGGTACAGTGATTGCTTAGCATGCATGAAACCCTGGGTGCAATTCCTCAGTATCACATAAACAGAAAAAGAAGTGGTGCTATGCCTCAAGTGGTAGAGCGCTAGCCTTAAGCAAAACAAGAAAAATCTCAGGAAGAGTTCCCTGGCCCTGAGTTCAAGCCCCAGGACTGGCAAAAAAATTAATTTAACTAGTAAATGCCAAATAAAGAAACTATACTTGGAATATATTATTGCTCCTTCCAACTATGAACTAACAATAGTTCTTTTTTTTTTTTTTTTTTTTGTCGGTCGTGGGGCTTGAACTCTGGGCCTGGGCGCTGTCCCTCAGCTTTTCAGCTCAAGGCGAGCGCTCTACCACTTGAGCTACAGCGCCACTTAACAATAGTTCTTAATTCATGTACTTTACCTATATTAGAAGACTGCGTTTAGGAAAAAAAAAACATTTTGTTAGTAGGACATGGCAATTAATGTCAAAATGTGCTTAGATATCAGGTGAGGATTAATCTAAGTCTAAGTGAGATTTGGAAAATTTTTTGGTCACTTTTGGCACCAAAAATGCACCAGCTAATTAATAGTTGTGATAGAAGTGAAGGAATAAATCCAGATGCAAGAAATCAATGATAATAATAACTAAATTATACCAGAAAATGTTCTAGGGAACCATATTTGGTTATTAAAGAACTAGTTATCAAGTAGGATTATTCCTCATTCCTTTAGCATTCTAAATCACTTAGACTAGTTCTTAATCTCTGTGAGATAAGTTTTATACCATTCTATGTTGTTCTTTCATATCTGATCTCCTTTGCTTTCTAAAAATCTCAGTCTTTCTCTATTTATCTACTAAAAATTAATTATACTAAGTCCACCGATGCAGACCTCAGAGGATGCTAAATTAAGAGTCCAATGGCTCATGAGTCATTAATGTAACAATATGGAAAAGGATGACATATTTATTGCTACCTCAAATTTTCTGAAAAGCTGCAATGTCATCACTTGATTCAAATTTCCATTATTTGTCTACAGTGTCATTAAGTGCACATACATGCAAATATGAGACGGGTGCTGGTGGCTCACACTTGTCATCCTAGGTACTCAGGAGGTTCAGACCAGAGGACTGTGGTTCAAAGCTAGCCTGGTCAGGAAAGTCCATGAGACACATCTTCAATTAGCTACCAGAAACCCGGAAGTGGTGCTGTAACTAAAGTGGCAGAGCACCCAACTTGATCTGAAGAGCTGAGGCACATGCCCAGGATCAGAGTTCATGCCCCACGACCAATGAAAATGTGAAATGTACTTGAAGTTTCCCCAAAAGAAACTACGAAGTCAATAGTAATCTTCCCAAGTAGAAAAAATTTTCCAATATGACTCAGTGCACCTACTTTTGCTGAATTATTTAAGTTATGGCTTCTTTGCTGCACATATTCTCTTCTTTTAAAAATTGTCAAATATTACCTTTATAATATTCTAATATTTCTTGGTTCAAGAAAGAAGTCCATACAGTTGGTGTGACTTGATTTTCTTACTCTCTTAGTTCAAAGCCAACTCAGGAAGGAGAGCCTTTCAAACTCTTATCTGTAATTAAACACCAAAAATCCAGAAGTGGAGTTTAGGCTCAAGCAGTAGAGTACTAGCTTTGGGGGCAGGTGGGCAGGAAAGACAACTGTTCAGGGACAGGGTCCAGCCTCTGAGTTCAAGCCCCAGAAGCAGCACAAACTAAACAAACAAACAAGAAACTAAAAAAAAATTTTTCTTTGGGACCATCCTTAAAGCACTGTTTTGAAAAGAGGCTCCTTTTGCTGATCATACTCACTGGATCCTGCTTTTTGGAATCCTTATTGATATGGCGAATTCAGGACCAGAATAAAGGAATGGATATCTGACTTTTACAACAAGAGAATCATCTCAGGAGTTAAATATTCATGCATAAGACATTTTAAAACCTCCATGTCTTTGTTTCTTTGTAGTAGAACACTGTAAAACAATGTTATTTCCTTTTTTTCCATGCTGGCCTTCAAATGGCATATTGTTTCCTTTTGTAATACTGTCAACTAGAAGTTTACAGACAAGTTTTATGGCTAAAGTGCACACTCGAAAAAGATAGGGACAGAGTTCCCTTCAAGCCTTGGATTATATTCTTGTACAGTAAAAATGAGAGCACAAATTAACTTGAACATTGTCATTTCTCTATGTTCAATTTCTCTCCTGGATTCAGTTTCTATTTCCTGTAAAAGTTCGTTCCACTTACTTCCGGTAACAATCTATGGTATTGCTCCAGGAAAATGAATGTTTTCTGGCTTCATTGAGATAGCACAAAGGCATCTTTAGACACGAGGTAACACGTGTTTCAGAGACAACTTAGTAATGAGAAACTATGGAATTTACATGGCTTATAAAACATTATCCACGTACATATGGCTGTATAAGACGATGTTAAGTGAAATGAACCCCAAATACAGACACAACTTGTTTTTTCTTTCTTACTATTGTTTTTAATGTATCTGCCATGTATTATGTGATTTTTTTGTTTCTCTTCTATTTTCTTCCTCCATGGTATAACCCGTTTCCACTCTATTTGAGGTCGGTGAGCTGTAACTTCCATATACATTTTTCTAATGTGGGGAGGGGAAGGGAAATAAAATGCTGAAAGAAGTATACAGTATGACCCGTTGTTACAATGAGATGAATAAGACACTATGTTGAAAATGAACTTTACTAGTTGGGGATGGGAGGGGAGAGTTGAGGCAGTGTGGAGAAAAGGGATGACAGGGGAAAAACAAAAGAGGAAGTAACAATGTTCGGTAAATAATGTACTCATTAACTTACTTATGTAACTCTAACCCCTCTGTCCACCATTTTCACCATAAAAAAAAAAACATGAAAAAAAAAAACCATTATCCTGGAGTACATTAAGTTCAAATTTCCTAAGTGCTCTGTAAATTAAGACCAATTTTAAGTGGGAAGAAGGTTCTCAGAAACATTTTTTGGTCAGTGTTTGTGTTGTGCATTATTACTCAAGTGTACATAAGTTAGCAGAAAGAGAAACAATAGGAATAGAAGAAAGAGAAGTTCTGTATTTAAGTATAATGGTTCAGTACTCTATAGTAGACTCTGCAAATAAGACAGCGTTGAAATAATAAAGCCAAGGCCAGTATGTAGATCTATGTGAGTGACATAGAGAAAGCATTACTACTAAGTGGAACATGAAGGATGAGACCACTCTCTTTCTTCTATTAGCTCTAAATCATGATAGGTAATCATGCAAATTTGTAAAAAGTAGAATGGAAGAATTATTCTGGTTCCAAGCCAGTCAGATATAAGACCATGGACTTAACTGGAAAAAAGTCCTTTGCGAGAGAGCAGGAATTATACTAGCAATGAACTAGTGGCTAAGATCACATTTCTTTTTCTTTTTCTTTTCTTTATACTCTAGACATTTCCTACTTATTACAAATGAGGAAACCACGGAATCTGTTTCTTTGTGTCTTGTTTATTTTACTTCGTAGGATTTTTCCAAGTCTTTCCAGTTCCGTATGAATTTGAAGTATAGAATTCCACCGTGCATACATAAACCTCATTTTGTCAATTCGTTCATCTACTGAGTAGCATATTGGTTTAAAACATGACTGCATATAAGTATCACTTAGTGTCATTCAAAAATGAGAGATGCCACCTCCCCAGACATTCTAAAAGCATGATTTCTAAGTAAGATAGGATTTTATGGTGGTATGAGTTTTGAGATATCTGGATGAGTCTCATGTATATCTTGCACTGAATTAGGCAGGAAGATATCCAATATCATAGAGGATAAAAATGGTAGTGTCAAAAATATTTCCTTTGAGGAAGATATAGTATAAAATAGTTCAGATAATTTTGAAGTATTTAGAAATGCAAGGTCAAGTATGTTTCTTTAAATAATAATTATGTAAGTGGAAGGGCAAAAGAAGGGGAAGAGAAAAAAATAAGTGACAGCAGATCATTGTCCCAATAGAATATAAAAAAACATAATCTATAACTTTCCAGTTAAAGAGAGACCAATAGAATACATGCAAAATATTTACTTGACTTTATCCTACTTTAATGCTCCAATGGCTTTCATAAAATGCATTTGCATAGTTTTGTGTCTTCTGTCATTTGCTAAACGTTTCGTCCAGAAAAGGTTATCAATTACTTATAAATGATGCATAATTCCTAGGTATTCCAGTTATCACATACCCTCTTGATTGACATATCTCTGTATAAACTCAAAATAACGGACAAAAAAACCCTTAAAATAAACAGAAATCACATGTTTGTTTTAAACACTGTAGTTTACAGAGTTTTTAGCCAAAACCAAAAAGGTCTATTTAGATATTCTGCATTTTGTGTGAAGAATTTTTAACAATAGTTTATTTGCTGACATGTAATTCACTTGCAATATACTATCTCCTTTTATTGTATACACTTTAGTGCTTTGGAAGTGAATTGTACCTTCATAGGTTTTCAAAGCCTAATTTTCACAAACTTGCATTTCTTCAAATAGAAATGCTAAAAATTTTAGAACAGACATTAAAATAGATAAAAAATTCTGTTACTAGAATTTGTCCAGCATACATCCTCTGTAGTGTGTATTTTCAAAATTTTATTTTGGGGATTTTTTCCAGGGTCTCACACATACTATTTAAGTGCACTGTCAATGAACTACAATTCCCTGTCCAAATACCTTTTTTTACTTCTCTTTAATACATTCATAGAAGTATAATGAATTGATCCTATACAATTCTTTTTGACCTTTGAGACATGAAAACTTGCTTGCTAAAATGATTGCAGTATTATACAAATGGATCACTATGAGTAGTTTATCAATTCCTCCACAATGCATTACTATATTTTGTGTCATCTTTTTATATTAGAGTCATACTAGTGATTTTTCTTTTTCTTTTTTCTAAGATACTAAAGAGGAACTTATTTCATATGCTCCTCTTATTGACTATTAATTTACACATGTTCGTTAAAGAAATATCCTATTCAGGAAAAATTATATAGAAATAGAAGATATAAAAACACTTAAGATTAAGAATCATTGTACCATTCACATTTCAGCATTAACAAATATGTTACCTCTATCTGTTGGATATGTTTTCACTTCGGTTATAGTGTCCTTTGAATTATGAGTATAGTGTCCTTTGAATTATGAAAGGCTATCACTTGATATAATCCAGTATATTCTTGCTTTTCTTTAGCAACTAATGCTTTCCATTTAGAAACCTTTACTGATACAATGTCTTGAATTTTTACGTTTATCTCTTACAGGTTTTTACATCTCATATTTAGTTTGATAATCATTTGTTATTTTAAATTTTTGTATAAAGATTGAGGTAGGCCAGGTGCCTGTAGGTCACGCCTGTAATCCTAGCTAATCAGGAGTCTGAAATCTGAGGATCACGGTTTAAAGCCAGCCTGGGCAGGAAAGTCCATGAGACTCGTATTTCTAATAAACCACTAGAAAGGCAGAAGTGGTGTGGTGGCTCAAGTGGTAGGGTGCTCGCATTGATCTGCAGAGGACATGGACAGTGCCTAATCCCAGAGTTCAAGCTCCATGAGTGACAAAAAAAAAACAAAACAAAAGAAACAAAAAAAGGGATTGAGGTAGTAGTCTAAGATCATTCTTTAAATCTCGAGAGAAAATAGTGCCAATACACCCATTTAAGATTCTATTTTTTATTTCATAAAGTCATAAGATAGTTTTCAAAATCTATTTACCATAAACTGAGAATTTATTTTTGACAAATCTGTTACATTCTTCTATGTGTCTGCTCTTGTAGTAGAACTATGTTGTCTTTACTACTAAACATGGTAAAAAGTTTCAAAGCTAGTATGAAGGCTGAAGCTACACCATTTTACATGATTGTTCTAACTGACCTGCATTCCTTGAATTTAAATACGAGTTTATTGAGCAGGTGGACCAATATTCTACAGCGATATCTAGATGTTTGAAAGTGACTCATATTTTGTACCTTGTAAAAACACAAGACCCCAGATATTATATATAGAAAAATGTCTTCAGAGAATACTTGAAACAACTAAAATTAATTCAAGAATGAGTTATGATTTAGATAACACTGTAACATAACAAAGCTGAATGATAACAACTTGAGCTGTACAACGGAGGAGAGTGAGAGGGGAAACAATGATGTACCACATAGGAGCTATATGTCATTGCTATTGTGTTTCAAAAAACAGAAAGACTTCAGAGAAGAGAAGGAGAAAAATAACGTTTCCCGAGACAAGTTTCTTTTTAATCCATCTAATAGTTTGTACTAAAAGTCAGTGAAAATGGGAAAAATTAAAATAGAAATTAAAGCATTGTATATACCTGTTACAATGTAAAGAAATTGTAATAGGAATATAATAATTAATTTCCAAAGAAATAAGAGAAAGAATAGTTAAACTCTAAAGGGAAAAATAATGAAGAGACAAAAGAAGCAAAGTAAAACCTTTATCAATAACAAACACAAGAGTTTGTAAGTGGAAAGGCAGTAGAAATATTCTAAATAACAATAAAAATTGCTAACGTGGATAGAATATGGATCACATGTTATCGTATATAATTTAGAAAGGGCATACTAGGAATGAAAGTTTGAAAGTCATGGTTTAAAACACTATTTGGATTATAACTAGACAGAATAGCTCAGTCGTAAACCATTGGCCTTGCATATGTGAAGCAATGGTGTGATCTCGCAAGCATTACAAAGTATACACAAAGCACACACTCACATACACACAAAACACATAAACACACACACACACACACACACACACACACACACACACACACACACACACACACACCACATACACACATTTGGAATATTGATTTTATTATATTAAACGGAGGAAATTATCACAAACAGTAAAAAGTATGTTAATATATGAAATCATAATATTGCTCGTACTATTTAAAAGTTTAGTAGAAATAAAATAGTCACAATATACTTGGATTTTAATAGATTAAGTAAATCGAAAATTAATAGAAGACATGAGAACCTTTGCAAATAAGTTTTAAATAATAATCATTTTGAAACAAGTGTCCTTTTATTTTGACAAAAGATTGATGTTACTGGTGTTTTAACTCAAGATTTAGAATGTGATAGCTAGGTGCTCTATATAACACTAACGATGGCTACATCTCTAATCAGTTCACTCTGAATAGTTTTATAATAAGGTCTCAAAGTTTCCCAGTCTCTCCCGAATTACAAACCCTATTTACAATCCCACCATAGCTAGAAAATGGATGCAACAAATCACCATGCCGAGCACAAACTTTTTTTTAAATTCAAATACAAATATTTCCAAAAAGTGATCAGGTAATGAAGGCTTTCTTAATAAAGTAAGTGCTTCTTGAAAATACAGTAAATATTTGTTACCTGGACAAATATGTTTATAAATATAAGAAAATAAATGTATTTAAATTCACTAACCATATAAAAATTAAGAAAATAATTTCAAATAGGCACATGTTACATATTTTAAAAGCAAAATATATGTGACTGAATAATTTACATGTGTAGAAATCATGCAAAATTATATTAACTGATCCTACAACTCTGAAAAAAGAATTACCCTAAAGAAACAAAAGGAAACCTTTAAGATCAAAATTTGAAAATTAGAAAATAAAAAGAAGTAGGGGCTGGGACAGTAGCTCAGTGGAAGAGCGATTGCCTTCCATGCACGAAGCCCTGGGTCCGATTCCTCAGCACCATATAAACAAAAAGGAAAAAGCTGGATGTGGTGCTGTGGTTCAAGTGGCAGAGCACTAGCCTTGAGCTGAAGAGCTGAGGAACGGGGCCCAGGCCCAGAGTTCAGGGTCCACAACCGAACCTCCCCCCCCCAAAAAAAAGAAAAGAAAATGAAGTGTACTCTTTAATTGACTTAATTAAGTGGAAAAGCTCTGTATATCAATTTTATAATAAAAAATGCATGAACAAAGTAAGCAAAAGTACCCATTGATCAATAGCAACAGCAAAAGCATCAGTAGTTCTTGTTTTGAGTGTACAAAAATATCGATGGAAGATATAACAATGTTCCTTCCCTAAGAAATGTATTCATTACCTCATTTATGTAACTTTAACCCCTGTGTACCTTACCATTACAATGAATTTAAATTTAAATTAAAAATAAACCAAAAAATATATATACCAATTAAGAATTCTTAGAAGCCATTGGTTAAAATTTTTGTAAAAAACTTCCCTAAATACCCAAGGAATATACTTTGATGATACTATTTAAATACTTCAACCTCAGCAGAAAAGCAAAAAGTTTAAAAACTGTTACAAAGTAAAGTAATAAATCAGAATATATTACTAATAATCATAAGATGATTTTATAGTGGTAGTCAAATATGTAAGAAATGAGGCAATTTGCCATTCATCTGCACTTAATAAGTGAGAAAGAATTTTCTAGGTCATTTTAAATTATCAAAAGTTTAATGAAATTATTTTGTCACATCATATGATAATCAGATAAACTGATATTAGAGAAAAGAACAGATTGTATTAAGTTTTTGGATGTTAATGTATATACTTATTTTGGTTGTGGGAAAATGTGGGGATTTCAACTTGGGGTATATTTTTCTTGCAGGCCGGGGTTCCCTTTCCACAAGACCATGCATCTCATCTGTCCTTTTAGCCTTCCTATCATAAATGGCATCAGAGTTGCACACCAACTTGTCTAGCTTGCTACCTTGACTGACCTGGATCCACAGTCCTTCCAATCTTAGTCTCTAGATAGTGCAGGTTGGTAGAAATTATCCAATTTACCCAGCTATAGATTGAGAAGTAAGTCCACTAAACTTTTGGTTTGCGTTCTATTCTCAAGCCTCCAAAATAGTTAAGAGTACACATGGGATCCCCTGTTTCCAAGCAATAAGAATATTTTAAAGCAACTAGACATATATATGACTTAGGCTTGTGAATACCTCAGGAAAAGTATAAAAGAGCAGTGAAGCATAGAGGACAGCCAGAATTTTAACTACCTACTCAGAGGCTGAATAAGCAGAGCTAGCTACTCGGGAGTCTCAGATCTGAAGACCACTGTTCAATCATGAAAATACAAGCGATTATCTCAAAAAAAAAAAAAAAACAACAGAACTGTAGCAGAGGCTGAAGTGGTAGACTACTATCCTTGGGCACAGAAGCTGAGGAATAGTTTCCACGGCACTATCAAGCCTCAAGAATGATGAATGCATGCATGAGCACATGCACATGTGCGTGTGTGTACTCGCACATGCATGCACACATACACAAACACAAATGAGTATTTCAATGTGAAGTTTTTATTTTTTTATCTTTCTGTACTTAATTTCCCTGTATTAGTTCACAAATTAACAAAATCAGCTAAGGACCTATTTACATAAAATTCATCATGTTTCTCTAAAATCTACTCTCTTTTTGGAAGCCTGCTTTTATTTGACCCAAAAGTAAATTATTCAGGAAGTCAATTCATCACTCTCAAGTATATACTATTAGATGATTGTTTAGGTTCCTCCTAGCAATATGATTTTGTGAAATCCTGCATCAAGTAATATATTTCTTTCACTAGAAGAGAAACGTCTGTCAAACAATTAGTAATAGCTTATTCTCCTCCTGGCATTCATCTGTAGTTTTATTTTCTTCATATATTTCATGATCTGTCTGTGTATGCCAAAGACTGCCGTGAAAATAAAAACACCCTTCTCAGCGCTTAGCATGTGTATACTATTCATAGATACGGAAATTGCTTTGGAATAAATAATGTTCACCCTATCTTGAGAAAGAAGAATTGGTTTCTCAGCACTTTAGGTAAGAACTTGAGGGAAAGAAACAAAAGGAAAAGTGAGGAACAACTCAACACATAGATTCAAATGAAACAAACAACCCAAGAAAACACAAATTAATTCAGTACTCAAGAGCCTGCAGGAAATGAAAGATTTAAAAAACTCAGCTATGACAAGCTTATGAAATCCGTGACTACATGGGAGTGCAATGCTGTGAGGATAGTGGCAAAAGCCCAGACTGAACAGAAAGTTCTGTACACAATGCCATGCACCTGTTGTTCTAAATTCCAGGAAGAATAACATCAAGTGGACTGAGGCCAAGTTCATACACAAGTAGGAAGCCAGTTTCTAGCTGAAAAATAATCAGGATAACTTAGGGCTGGGGGCATGACAAAGTGGTAAGAACACACATTTAAGGGGACAAAACACTCAATTCAAACTCTAATATTAGGAGTATGAAAGAAAAAAGCTCTGATTTTAAATAATTAGAACAATTGTAACACTTGAGTATTTGAGTGGAGAAAAAATCCATTAGAGAGATAAAATGAACCCACGTTCCAATGCTCCTTTAGTGATAATGTTTAGTCGTACTTCAGACAAAACAGAGTTACCTTGCAAATAATCATGGATGTGCATTTGGGTGATGGAAATACTCTACTTACACAGGTGTAAATTAAATAGATTTTTGGGGGTAGATTGTAGTTCTTGAACGAAGAGCCTGGGTGTTGTCCATGAGCTTTTTCTCTCAAGGCTACCACTCTAATACTTGAAGCCACAGTTCCAATTCTGATTTTTTGTTGGTTGTTTGGAGATAAGAGGCTCATGGACTTTCCTGCCCAGGATGGCTTCAAACCAAGATCGCCAGATCTCAGTCTCCTGAGTAATCCTGATTCCAGCCATGAGCCGTCGATGTTTTTAATAATTTAGTAAATTGTATAGTTACAGAAGTTATAAATTATGATTGTAACCTGTGTAATATATGTGTGTATGTATAGATCAATGCATACAGTTAGAAATATATTAAAATATTTTCACCTCTAAAGTAGATTTATGAAATCATCCTTCATTAAAAATATAATGGAAACAAAATTTAATAAGGAGGAAAACAAAGGTAATTGTTACACGTTTCTTTTTGTTGAATGAAATATGAATTGTGAGAATCAGTTTGGGAAAACCATCTCTACTTTAACAAAATGGATAATTGCTATTAATTCCAATCCATCTCTTTGCCCATATTGTGCATCCTCACACATGAGTGTCAAAATCAAACCACACTTTTTGCCTTTGTATTTAACTCACCTGTTATAATTTAGGGGCTAGATGAAGTAATCAAATAAAGATTAAAATAATAGTAAGTGAGGCTATTAGTTAGAGCTGAAAAATATTTTAAATATGATAACTAATTAAATTACATATTTCTTACTTTTACTCTGTTGTTACGTCCCTCATTCCCACATTAGGAAAGTTCATAGAAGGTTCTCACTAAATTATATGTAATTATTAAAAATGTATTGAAAGAATATGGGCACAGTGTGGTTTTAGCTTATTGAAACCTGTATGGGGTAGTGTGTTTTTGAGGACTTGCAATACGTTGTGATGGAGATGAAGGGAGGGATATGCTTATTCTGGAAAACTGGCTAGAGGATTGCTCCCAGAAAGATAGTGATGAATTCTTCCAAAAGGACAGTAAAATCACTTTCACAACCATGTTCACTACTGCACTCTTCACTGTAGCCAAGTTATGGAAACAGCCCAGATGCCCTTTGGCGAAGGGATGGCTGGGAAAAGTGTGTCATATATATATAAGTGGAATGTACTTATCCATTATGAAGACTGTTACATTATTTGCAAAGAAATGGATCGATCTAAAAATATGTTAAATAAACGAAGTCAAAGCCAGACACACAAAGGACCCATGTTCTGTCTCATATTTGGAAGCTAGAACTTTATACAATTTTACACAGCAATATTAACCAAATCATGCTATTTGTAGAGGAGTATTTAAAAGATGTATTTTTTTTATAAAATTGAACTTTTAATCCAACAAAATAAATACCAGGAAACTATCACTTTGAAGATGTGAGGGGAAGTCAAAGGGAAAGAATAAAAAGAGTTATGGAAGAAGAAAGTGAAGACATGATATTCAATGCAGATAGTATGAAACTAGAAAAAATTAAAGTGTGGTGAGGTTTAGAAAGGCAGGGAAAAGTTATATAAGGATCCATTATACTTAAAACCATTATTTATTGAATGTAAATTCCCTTGTACAACTAGTTATGATAATAAAAATATAATTAAAAACAATGGAGCCATCTGATCTTAAACTGTGTTCTCTTAAACCATGAGTCAATATAATAGTTTCCTCCTCAGAAATTTTCTTTGCAGGTATTTTCCTTTAAGTGACAGAAAAATGATCAATGCAATGAATATCAATACATCACATTGCACATCATAAAGAGACACAATAAAAATCACAGTAAAAATGTTAGAATTAACCACATGATAAAATAACAGGTAGAATATGCCAAATGATCATTGATTGTTTTTCCAAGTACTATACCAATGGTATCTAATTTAATTCTCACAATAATTCCATAAAGTGGAACTACTTACATTTTTAATTCTCAGATGATGATATTGAAGTCTTCAGAGTTGGAATTACTAGTACAACATTGCACACATGGTAAGTGTTAGTCTGAGTTTCATCTCCCACTGTATCAATTAACCTCATTCTATTTTATGACTAAAATACCAGCAGTCTACAAATTCTAGGAAAATTTCCCAGAATTGTTGTGTACACTCATAATATTTCACTTTATCTTTGTTAGAAAATAGGGAACTGTAATATGAATACTCGAAGTTCATAATCAGTGCATACCTCCCTGGTGAAAGGAAGTGCTAAAATATAACATTCTTGATTTCTAGGTCAAAATAGCAGAAATCATATTCTATCCCTTCACTGAACACTGCACTGACTGGGGACCCTATCTCTGTTTAACACTGTCTTACTGAAAGAATGACCTCCCCAATTCCTGATGGAAACAGACTGCAGGTCTTATGGACCAATCATTTCCACATTGTAACTCAACTAAGTTGTTTACCATTAGAAGTATTTTGATTGCTTTTTATACCCAACATTTTGAGAGAAAGGTACTACTTTAAAATGCTATTAAAGTAAGACATATAAAAATCACCTTTGAACCTAGATAAATATTTTACCTTTCATGTACCCAAAAATGCAGTCTGACCTATCATTAATGAATTAAAGCCTCTCCAACTTGTGAATACAATTGGTTTAAAAAGACATAAAGGGCTGGGAAGGTGGCTCAGTGGTCGAGTGCTTGCCTTGCATGTGTGAAGCCCTGGATTTGATTCCTCAGCACCACATAAAAAAAAAAAGAAAAAAGCCGCAAGTGGCTCTGTGGCTCAAGTGGAAGAGCGCTATCCTTGAGCTGAAGAGCTGAAGGACAGCGCCCAGGCCTAGAGTTCAGGCCCCACTATCAGACTCCCTCCCCCCAAAAAAGACATCAATACTACTATATTTGTTCAAAATTTCTTATGATACTGAAGATTCAATTGTAAACTTTTAACACTTGAAAATAACTCTTTTTCTTGGGAGTAGGAAACAAAACACAAGATTAATCCTAATCATTTCCAAAGACATTTATTTATACTACAAATTCACTCATAACTAAAAAGATTCTAAAAATAACTGAAGCATAGTGTCACAAAGGGCATAATTTAACTTCATCATGTACATTCAAAGGACTGTGTTAATAGAAAACAAAGTTATACTAAAAATTAGCTCACACAATTCACTTCCATTCTTTTATTCTATATATTGTAGTTTCATAAAAACTGTCTTTTGATAAAATGATGCACAAAAAGCCTATATACCCACTTACATTTTCAGATTTTAACAATATTTATTTCAGAAATGTCTTTAGCTGTATAGTCAATGAACTGAAATAACACTAAAGTATTCAAAGGGTTTTCAGAAATTGCAAGACTCGCTCTTGGATGTTATTTATATTGGAAAAGATCTTCAAAAATCCTTATTTGTTAAACTTGTGATAGTTACTCCCACAAAAGAACTATTAATGAAGAAACTTTTGTATGTAAAATACAACTTAAAATGCATCCACAATCTGGAGGTGACACATGCTTTTTTTGTTTATTTGTTTTTGCAATGTATATCTAACAAACATATCCACAATACTGTTTTTCATTCAATATGATCAGATATTCAAACCTAAAAAATACGGGATTTATTCTTAGTGTGAATAGATACTATCTTATAAAGAAAGTTATTTTCAACAGAAATCCTGAAAGAGTTTATCCACCTTGAGTTTCACAGGAATAACCAGAGTGTAATACCTGTTTGGTCAAGTCAGTCAAACTCACTCCATGAGTATATCTTAAAATTATAGCCAATTTAAGAGGTCAAATACATATTTTGTACTGACAGTCATCCTACAGCAATAACTTACTACTTAAATATATGTGTATCTTCTTGCCTAACATATAGAAAGAGCTGAAAATGTTCTCTTTTATCTAACTTAATGTTGTAAATGCTTTAATTATGATGATGTTATTATTTGACGAATAAAATGTACAGAAGGGTGGTTCCACTGAAATGACAGTATAGAACACTGATAAATAACAACATTGCAACACAGTTCTTTTCAGCATCTCTCTGTCCTCATTTGCATGCAACATTGCAACTGCACACACACACACACACACACACACACACACACATACACACATATTTGCGCACATGTACACACACATTTACATGCAAGGCAAATTCAGGGTATAATATTGTATAATAAAGTTCAAATAAAATATTAGTGATAAGGCTAAGGATAATGGGTGTAGAGGAGCACCTAGAAACGGAAGTTAATGCTCTAGGAAATTTGTTTAACAGGATCCTAACAGAGAACTTCCCAAACATGCAAAAAGACAGGCCTATTCAGATACAAGAAGCTTTTAGAATTCCAAATAGACCAGAAAACAATAGGACATCCCACCGTCACATTATAATCCACACAGGATCAACTCAGACCAAGTAAAGATCCTTAAAGCTGTGAAGGAGAAACGATTAATCACCTATAAAGGAAAACCAATTAGAATCACCTAAGATTTCTCAGCAGAGACAATCAAAGCAAGAAGAGCCTGGAATGATGTATCCCATGCCCTATAAACAAACAACAATCAACCAAGAATACTGTACCCAGCTAAACTCTCCTTCATAACTGAAGGCCAAATAAAAACCTTCCATAGGAAAGAAAAATTGAAACAATACATCTCCACCAAACTAGCCCTACAAAAGATTCTTAAAGATGTCCTACACATAGAAAACCAACAAGACCACAATAAAGGCCAGAAACTGAACCCAAACTGAGAATCCAAGAACCATAGAAAGAACCGAGTTTTTGCAGCCCCCGAGAAGGTGGATAACATGGCAGGAAGTCCCAAATACCTCTCAGTTCTTTTAATCAACATTAACGGACTTAACTCTCCAATTAAGCGACATAGACTGTCTAGTTGGATTAAAAAAAAAGTTCCTTCTATCTGCTGCCTTCAGGAGTCACATCTTGCCCATAAAAACAAACACATTTTCAATGTTAAAGGCTGGAACAAAATCTACCAAGCAAATGGCCCCCATAAACAGGCAGGAGTTGCAATCCTAATATCAGATAAAATAGACTTCAAATTAAAATTTGTGACAAGAGATAAAGAAGGTCACTACATACCAATTAAGGGTTCTCTCTTGCAGGAGGATATTACAATTCTAAATAACTATTCCCCAAAAAATGTAGCACCCAAATTTATCCAAGAAACACTACTTTCCCTCAAATGCCAAATAGATCCAAATACATTAATAGTTGGGGATTTTAAAACACCACTCTCCCCACTAGATAGATCAACTTGGCAAAAACTCAACAGAGAAACCACAGAATTAAACAGCTGTAGAGATCAACAAGATTTAACAGACATCTACCGAATATTTCACGCAGCAGCATCAGAATACACGTTTTTCTCAGAAGCACCAGGAACATTTTATAAAATAGACCACATTTTAGGCCACAAAGCAAACTTGTCTAAATTCAGAAACAGTGAAATTATACCTTGCATTCTCTCTGACTACAAGGGAATAAAAGTAGAACTCAACACCAAAAGCCACCAAAGAAAGTCAGGTAACACATGGAGGCTGAACAACACACTGCTGAATCACGAGTGGGTCATGGAAGAGATTAGAAAGGAAATTCAAATGTTCATGCTATTCAACAAAACTGAGAACACAAATTACCAGCTCCTTTGGGACACAGCAAAGGCAGTACTCAGAGGCAAGTTTATAGCTCTGAACTCCTACATCAACCAATTGGGGAGATCTGAAACCAACAATTTAATGACATATCTAAACCTCCTTGAAAAGAGCAGCAAGATAAACCCCAATCCAGTAGACGGAAAGAAATAATTAAAATTAAATCAAAATTAAATAAATTAGAATCCAAAAAAACTATAGAAAGAATCAACAAAACAAAGAGTTGGTTCTTCGAAAAAATTAACAAAATTGACAGACCCTTAGCAAATCTTATCAGAAAAAGAAGAGAACACACCCAAATAAATAAACTCAGAAATGAGAATGGAAACATCACCACGGAAACAACCAAGATTCAGAACATTATAAGGGAATACTTCTCAAAACTTTATGCTAATAAGTTTGAGAACTTGACAGAAATGGACCTTTTCCTAGCAAATATTGACATTCCAAAACTAAACCAAGATGAGTTAAACCATCTTAACAGACCCATATCAAGCATTGAAATAAAAAGAGCAATAAGAGACCTCCCAGGTAAGAAAAGTCCAGGACCAGATGGATTTACAGCGGAATTCTACAAGGCCTTCAAAGCAGAGCTCATACCAATACTCCTCCAACTCTTCAATGAAATTGAAAGAAAAAGTTCACTACCGAACACATTCTATGAAACCATCAAAACCTTCATCCCAAAACCAGGCCCGGACTCATCAAAGAAAGAAAACTATAGACCCATTTCTTTGATGAACATTGATGCAAAACTTCTCAACAAAATTTTGGCCAATCGACTTCAACAATTCATCCAAAAAATCATACGCCAATATCATACAGGATTCATTACAGGAACTCAAAGCTGGTTCAATATACACAAATCAATTAATATAATTCATCACATCAAGAGGAACAAGGATAAGAACCACATGGTTATCTCAATAGATGCAGAAAAAGCATTCGACAAGATTCAACACCCCTTAATGAGGAAGGTTTTGGAGAAATTAGGAATCCATGGAACATTCCTCAATACAATAAAGGCTGTATATGACAAACCTACAGCCAGCATTATACTTAATGGTGAAAAACTAAAGTCATTTCCTCTTAATTCAGCAACAAGACAAGGATGTCCACTCTCTCCACGTCTCTTCAATCTAGTATTAGAATGCCTAGCTACAGCAATAAGACAAGATCCAAACATAAAGGGGATCCCAATAGGGAAAGAAGAAATAAAACTCTCCTTCTTTGCAGATGACATGATCTTGTATTTAATGAATCCCATCGACTCCACTCCCAAATTACTCAAGCTGATTCAAAACTTTGGCAAAGTAGCCTGGTATAAAATTAAGCCCCCAAAATCAATGGCTTTTCTGTATGCCAACAATGAGAAATGTGTGGCTGAAATTATGAAAGTAATTCCATTTGTAATAGCCCCACAAAAAATAAAATACCTAGGAATTAACTTAACCAAAGGAGTGAAGGAACGTTACGATGAAAACTTTAAAATCTTGAAAAAGGAAATCAAAACAGAACTTAGAAAATGGCAAAACATTTCATGCACCTGGATTGGAAAGATTAACATAGTGAAAATGGCAATATTTCCCAAGGCTATGTACAAATTCAATGAGATACCTAGCAAAATTCCAACCTCGTTCTTCAAGGAAATAGAAGAGGCATTCTAAAAATTCATATGGAACAATAAAAGACCCCGAATAGCAAAAAAGCTCCTCAACGGAAAGAACACTACTGGAGGAATAACAATACCAAATTTCAAACTCTGCTATTAAGCCATAGTAATCAAAACAGCTTGGTACTGGCACAAGAACAGACCTCAGTAACAATGGAATAGAATTGAAAACCCAGAAATGAACCTACAGACCTATAGCCATCTAATATTTGATAAGGGAGCTAAAAAAATAGAATGGAAGAAAGACAACCTTTTCAGTAAATTGTGCTTGCAAAATTGGTTAATTACTTGTAGAAAACTAAAGCTAGATCCTTATATATCACCCGGCACAAGAATCAATTCCAAATGGATCAAAGACCTCGGAGTTAAACCAGACACTCTGAAAACTTTACAGGATGGAATAGCAGAAACCTTAGGTCTCCTTGCTCAGGCCGAAATTTTCTTTATAGAAACCCGGAAACACAACAAATCACAGAAAGGTTGGACAAATGGGATTGCATGAAGTTGCAGAGCTTCTGCATGGCAAAGGACATAGCTAGTAAGATCAATATAAAGCCCACAGATTGGGAGAAGATCATCAATAGCCATACAATGGACAAGGTCTCATATCTAAAATATACTTGGAACTTAAAGAATTAAATCCGCCAACAACAAATCCTCAAAGAAACAAATGCCCAATAAATAAGTGGGCTAAAGACATAAAGAGAAACTTCTCTGAAGAAGAAAGAAGGATGGCCAATAGACACATGAAGAAATGCTCAATCTCCTTAGCCATAAAAGAAATGCAAATCAAGACAACATTGAGATACTACCTCACCCCAGTTAGAATGGCAAAAATCAAGAACCCTAACAACAACAGATGCTGGAGGGGATGTGGACAGAAGGGAACCTTACTGAATTGTTGGTGTGAGTGTAAACTTGTTCAAGCACTTTGGAAAGCAGTATGGAGGTTCTTCAAATGACTTCATATGGAGCTCCCCTATGACCCAGCAATCCCACTGTTGGGTATTTACCCAAATGTTTACAAACAAGACCACACTAAAGCTACCAGCACAACTATGTTTATTGCAGCATTATTTACCATAGCTAAGATATGGAACCAACCCAGATGCCCCTCAGTAGATGAATGGATCAAGAAAAAGTTCTATATATACACAATGGAATTCTATGCCTCCATCAGAAAGAATGACATTGCCCCATTTGTTAGGAAATGGAAAGACTTGGAAAAATTTATATTAAGTGAAGTAAGCCAAGCCCAAAGAAACATAGGTCCCATGGTTTCCCTTATTTGCAATATCTAGTATATGTATGAGTCAAGCAGAAAAGGTCAGATAATGTGATGTTAGGAAATGAACCCTTAGATATGTATTTTAATGTATTTTTCTTTCATGCATTTGTTTCTAACGCATTTATAAGATTATTTCTTTGTTGCTTTTTATCTCCCTCCCCCACAGTATAACCCCTGCTTTCAGTGTATTTGATGTTGGTACAATTTGTAGAGGAGAGGGGGAAAAACAAGTCATTTAAGGATACAGTTGGACCCATTACAACAATGAGAAGTACATGTTGTCATGTCGAAAATGAACTTTACAACTTTGGTGTGGGGGGGGCGGGGGGGGGAAGGGAGGACGGGGGGGTGGAGGATTGGGTGGGGGGCAGGGGGAGGCTCGGAAGGGATGTGAAGGGCAAAGAAAGGAGGAATCTGAAATGCTTGATAAGAAATGTACTCATTATCTTGCCCATGTAATTGTAAGCCCTCTGTAGAGTATTTTCACAAAATAAATAAATAAATAAATAAAAGAAAAGAAAAGAACCTAAGGGATATGAGGACCAAATTATTATGATATTTCACTAGGTATCCTGTGGAAAGCAAAACAAAATGCACCAGAAGAAAGCTCAGAAAATCTGAATATAATACAGGCCTATTTGTCCTCACTAACTGTCATAGATGTATATGTTAATTCTAAGGAGACTTAAGTTCTAATAGCATTCGAACCACTGGAAAACACTCATGTTTTACCGATACAAATTATGTCCATACAGGTAGACCCATTGCAACAGTGAAATGTACAAGTCGTTATGTTGAAAACAAACTTTACAACTTTCGTGCAGGGGGTGGGGAGGAGAGGGGAGAAGGGAAGGCGGGGAGGATTGGGTGGGGAGGATGGAAAGGGATAGGAGGGGGAAAAAACGGAGGAGGCTACAATGCTTGATAAGAAATGTACTCACTATCTTGCCCATGTAATTGTAACTCCTCTGTACAGTATTTTCACAATAAAAAGAAAACAAAGTATGTCCAAAAAAATATTAGTGATTAGGAAAAATGATAATTTGCCTTATTACAAAATAATACATAATCCACTCAGCACGGTGGTTACATTTTCCCTGTCTCTCCACACGTGAATATTTAATTTATTTTTAGTTCATTCATTCATTCATTAATTTGGTGCTAATACTAGAGCTTGAACTCAGGGCCTGGCTCTGTCTCAGAATTTGTTATTTATTTTGTTTTAGTTTTCTCAAGGCTAGCATTTTACCGCTTGTAAGACAGCTCCATTTCTAGCTTTTGCTGGTTACTTTCAAACCAGAATCTAATGGACTATTTTTCTTTGTCTGGTTTCAAACCACAATCATCAGATTTTGTCTTTCTGATTAGCTAGGAATAAAGACATGAGCCACCAGTGTGGCTCCTACTTTTTCCTATACTTATCTATTGCACATACTTAGATAGCAATTTAATATTGAGAGTATAGAAGCAAGATGTACAGTGATTATATTGTTCTGTCAGAAATTCAAATTAGTAATGTAAATTTCTTCTTAAGACCATACACAAAAAATACTTAAGAAGAAATCTGATGATTTGTGTGTGTGTGTGTGTGTGTGTGTGTGTGTGTGCTGTTGCAATATGTTCCACATATAAGCACTGTGCAGGTGTGTCCAGCCATTCACAGTTATTGGATAAATATCTGCCTTGAGATACCAAGTCTAAGTGTCCACTCTAGGCTTCCCGATGAAGAGGATTATACTTATCCTCATACCTATTATTCATATGAGTGGCCTTTTTGGAAAGTAGTGTCTGCACTGTAGTAAGCTGCAAGGCAAGCACTCTACACTGAGCCACCTTCCCAGCCCAAGCATTAAGATTCTTATCTGTAATTTGGTCAAAGCTATGTCTCTTTATGTAGGTGACTAACAATGTATTTACTAATTTCAAGTAAATACATAAATTCTATTTCCATCTTTTTTAAAAAATAAAAAAAAACCTTGTTTGTAAATTGAGTAGAAGCATGGATTTTGTGGCTAGCTAGGTCATTGCACATCTGTATCTCTTTTCCTCTCTCTGTTTTATGGTTCTCATAGACAATATGATTGCTCCATAATTATCCTAATTTATTTTGCTTTTATATTTTTGGTTGCATCATTTCACTTTCTGCTCTGCCATTTCCCAAAACAGCACCACATGAACAGAAAAATCCAGAAGTGGTGCTGTGGCTCAAGTGGTACAGCGCTTGCCTTGATTTGAAGAGCTCAAGGACAGTGCCCAGGCATAGAGGTCAGGCCCCACAACTAATTTTAAAAAAAAGAATCTTAATACTTGATAATTCTACTAACAGATCTGACTGAAATCAGTTGAATCACACTTTTCCTGTAAAATGAAGGAATAGATCCAGGCTAGGAAAGCAGCTAGAGAAGGTAGGCAGATTGTATCTGTAACAAAACTTTGTGGAAAATGGAATCGAGGATTACTTACTGGTGATTCACTTGTACTTGAAGCATGATTCTGAATTATTGCTTGGTGATTCTGAATTATTGCTTTGATCATTATATTCTCCAAGAAGATAAGTGAAATTTAATTGATAGCAAAGGACTACTAATACATTTTGACTTCTCATTAAGCATCTTCAATCATCAAAATCACCTGAAGACAATAGATAGGCCTATTTTTAGATGAAAACAAGGGTCTTAAAAAAAAACAAGAATTTAGGTAGTCATACAAAGGACTTCTATTTTACTACTGCATTATACATTTTTTCTAATGTTGGATACCAACATTTGAAAGCTATTAGAAAGCTCTTAAATCCCATATGTTGAATAGTGAGTTCTCTTACACTATAACATGGTATTTCCCAAATCATTTACATAGAAGGCATTGTTTCCTATTTTCTCATTCCTAGAATAAGCTGCACATGAAGACACCACTGGTCCTGATTTTCAGTCTGTACCTTTGAATACTGAGGAAAATCTTTCCTCTGCTCCCTATAATTCACTACTCTCCAGTTAGAATAATTTAGAATAGTGAAAATGGAAAACGAGAAAATTAATCATGGTGAAAAAACATATGCAGAACATTCACCAGTTTTTTCTGACCAGTTCAACCAATGTGAACTATTGGGGAAATACATGGACACCTCATTCCCACTGGTACTCAAAATCTCTGATTAGGCAATTCTGACGAAGACAAGGAACAAGATGAAAAAATGAGGAATGGTATCAATTGCAAGAAAAAAATGGAGTAGGATCCAAGCAAATTTCTTCTTTGGGATGCCGAAATTTATCGGCTTACTGTGGTGTGAACACTACTTTCCAAAAAGGCCACCCAGAAGAATACTAGGGATGAGGATGAGTATACCCCTCTTCATCGGGAAGCCTAGAGTGGACACTTAGACATTGTCCATGAGTTGGTAGCTCAAGGCAGATATTCATGCAATAACTGTGAATGGCTGGACACCCCTGCACAGTACTTATATGTGGAATAATACCAGAATGGCTTCTTTATTAATTCATCATGATGCAGATACCAATCCCCAAACTAAAGGCCTCTTGACCTCCTTGCATCTTGCTGCTGGGAATAGAAATAGCAAAGATACTCTGTATCTCCTTCTGTTGAACCATTATATCAAACCAGGTCTGAAGAACAACTTTGAAGAAACTGCATTTGATATTGCCAAAAGGGTAAGTATGTATCACTACCTCTTTGAAGTTGTCGAAGGCTGTACAAATTGTTCTCTTAAGTCGTAATGGTTTGGTTAAGTTTCTTAAGTTTCAAAAATGCCAGTCCATCTTTTGTGTCCCTACAAATTTTTTTCACAATACAAAGCAACAGCAATATCTTACTATAAAAATTTATGTATTCCATGGTATTCTTCCAAGTGAATTGCATGACTTTGATATCAAAATGTATTCAAGAGTTGTTTGTATACATCTGTAATGATTTCTGCAGAGTTTGTGATTCTTTAAATCAGAAATAATTTTAAATTATCTGTTGAAATGAATAGTATAGAAACTAAAGATGTTCCTGGAGCTTTTCTGAAAAAAGTATATCTATGTTTGTGTAATGTCCATAATCTATTTCAATCTCTCCTAGATATAATACTTTGAATTCTACATTGTTATATAATGATTCATTAATAAATGTGACCTTTCAGATTGCATTCCATATAGAAGAATTTTAAGACTCCTTTTTTTTCGTAGTTTCTTATATTATTTTATTTCTTTGGGATAAAATGGCAATATTATCTAATTTCAAGTTTTGTAACGGTTATGCTATGTAAAGGCCTTTCTAAGGTGAAAATTTAATACACTGATGTCAAACTAACCTTTAATTCTATGAATTACATGTATGGTTACACGTGTATTTTTGTAATCAACTTTTTAATAACTGGTTTTCATTTCTTGCGTCAGAAGAATGGAAAATATGGAATACTTCACAAATTTTCATATCATCCTTGTGCAAGTGCCATGTTAATCTCTGTATTGTTGTAATTTGGGTAGACCTGCTGCTGAAGCATGTAATATCCTCTAAATTTAAGTACGTAATGATACAATTTTTATACGGGCATATATCAATGGTTGCCTATTTGTAACAAGGAACCCTTATTGTTCCTAAAAATGCTATTGATCTTATTTCTCTAAATTTCTGTGTACACTGGAAAAAACTTATATAGTTTGGTCGATTGCTCACATTTACATTTTTTTTGTCAATGACTATTTTGTCGTTTTCATTTTAAATTTTATCATACTTTGAAGCCTTTACAGCTAAGTCCAAAGGTGGTGGCTTTTCAAGTACTTATTTATCAACTGAGTTAGCTTTGTGGAGCTATTGGATTCAAAGTAAGCCTTGCTTAAGAGCTACTTCTAACTTTCTGCAGCTTAAAATTTCCCAAATGAGGTCTTGCTGGGACAAATGTCTACCTGAACTGTGAAGACTCAGGGTCTAGGTTGAGGGGGCAGAATGATGCAGACTCCAGCCTCGGGATTATCTGAAGACTGTTTTTGGGATTAGGAAAGCTCTTGGAACGCCAGGGTACAGGGGGAAAATGTTCCCTCTCCCTATCTCAAAACATGTCACAGACTCCTGGGAGCTGAGGAAGTGGCTCTTCTGCTTGCTTAAGCATAGATGAACAGCTGGTAAAGCATTTTCCCTGAGATTGGAGAAGTGGTTTGAGCTTGCTCTAAAATAGTTTAGATAATAATATACCTAGACATTCTCTCATAGGTTAAGTAAAAATGTATCTGTGGAAATTTTTTGTGTGAATGTTTTCTGACCAAATCTTGGCAAAGATTATGCTTGCTAGTCTTTAAATACCCACTAACAATAAAGCACAGCATGCAGTGGCAATTGCTGTTTGCACTCTGCATCCCCTGTGTCCTGGTGATTTTGTGACCCTTACCCAGGGACCCCAATGCACTAGACGTTGACACTGAACCTTTACCTTTCTTCCATGTAGGAATAGACCAACCAGAATATCTTACCCTGACAGCATGGATTCTCTTACTGGAATAAAAATAATCTTAGTTACAAGGGATCATAGAGAGATGAAAAGTTCAGACAGAATTGTTCAGAATGGAAGGTATTTTATCAAAACTTAATTGTTTATTATATGTATCATTTCAAAAGTAGCTAAAGCCAAGAAAGTGAAAAAATTGTTCATATGCATGATTACCTACTGTCCTGACCTGTCTATCATCCAACCAAGCAGGAACTTACACTACTGACATTCTATCACCAAATATTGCTATAGCTCCTGGAGAAGTCCATATGTTTCTCCTCGATATTAGGCCTTAAATTTGTAATATTTTAATCACAGTGTTTCCTCTTGCCTCTAGGCTGCATATCTACAAATGGTAAAGCTTTAAGTCTAACTCTACCAAAAACTGAGGTAGAGATATTGGAATAATACTTTAAAACAGAGTAGCCTTTGATTCCCTAAACACAACACAACAATGCAAAACAATTTTTATATTATATGTACTTATAAATTTTATATTTATATGTGCTGATTTTAAATTTCATACAGTGAATCTTACTAGAATTGATAATTTGACAAATATATTGACATTTATTCCCATAAATAGATTGGAATATAAATAATTAGGCTTAGAATATATATGAGAATATAAAAAGTATCAACGCAATATCTTCAGTATAAGCTTGTGATACCTTCTAAGTGTTCGTGGTCTTCTGAATGCACATGGTAAAATAACAGTATTGTTTTCTGCTAATCTATAAGGGATTTTATTCTGATGCTCTGTTTATTGTTTTAACTTGCTGGTCCCTAAGTGTTTTTCTCCATATTTCTGAAGCATTCTTACTGATTATACCCAAATGTTGCTGATATGATGTCTAAAAGCTATTATTCTTCTGCAGGACCCACGGGTCCTAGGATAACAGGTCCTAGTTATCTGCATCATCAGATAACAAGGGCATGACTTCTCACATAGGCCCATGCAACATGCCAACAGAAAATAATTAAAGACTCATCTCAATTTCTCATTTCTATAATATTTCATGGCCCCAATTGCTTACAAGAATTAGCAGGAATCAATTGTGAATTGCAAGGCAACTTAAAATGAAAGATGAGATCACAAAATCTGACAGAAAGTACTGTAATTCAAACTTTCAATTTACAGATGACCAGCCCATATGAGTGAACAAAATCACAAATGAACAAGGTTATTTTTAATACCTTTCTCCTAATGATGAATGAAAGATTTCAGTGCAGCCAAAAAAATAGTTTCTGGAATGATAGATCATAATTGGTCTACCAAGACTAGGAAAACTTGATTTAGAGGTCAAATATAATTTAGAAAAACATTAATTGAGAAGACCCTTAGTGCTTCAAAACACTGGTACTTCAGTAAAACTTGGTTCTGTAGTATAAAAATGTCATTCTCAAACCAATGTAACCTACATTTAATCTCCTGAAAGTATATTCCTTTTCAAATAAACTTTTAAAAATCATATTCACCAAAATAACACTTGACAAGTAGATGATAGTGACATTACAAGGTTTTCAAGTGTAGGGAGCAAGTTACAATAGAGTTGATTTACGTACCCAGCACTAATACCAAACAAGTTCAACCATTCATTAAAGTGTAGAAATACTACCCCCCACCATTTGTGTTGTTCAGTAGGTGCCTTCCAGAAATGTGTTAAATAGATCAGCCTCCCATAATTCAAACCCAAATATTAGCTAATAAAGTAAATTTCATCACATAAGAAGGTACATTTTAAAGTCACTAATAGTTGCCTTATCATGTGTTGCCTTATCATATATTTTCCCTATCTGTGTAACATAGTAAGAAATATGACTTTAAGTCTTGATTATGGGTACTGATGAGAGATTTGACAAACATAAAATCTGTCTTCTATTTCTATCATATTCCTCTATGTAGTAAATTTTAGTTTTCTTCTTTTTCCAATACTTATAGGTAGTAGAAAAAATTATCCTATGCAAAATAAAATAATCACATACCATTGTACAAAGCCATTTATAAAAACTGGTAGGAATAAATTCTAGGCCATTTTTAAACGTTCCTTTTGACTAAAGATTAATCTTCCAAATGAACGAGAATAAAATCATGTCTAAGTGCTTCACATCTCCAGTCTTGCAAATTGTTATTTCAGATGAATGAATTATGGAAATATAAGCTGACATTAGTTGCCTATATATTCTCCATGCTGGCTGATACTCAGAATTTGCACAGCACAGGAAAACAGGTGCAATGACTGGCTTCTCACATCAGGGTGAATTTTTGGCATTGCTGGGCTTCGAACTCAGGGCCTAGGAGGCCCAACTGCCCAATTGGTCCACGTGATCACACCAAACTTTGAGCCACTAAGGAGAGGGGCTCTTCCCAGGAAATGAGATCGAGCCACAGGGAGGCCAAAATAGTGCTCAATGCATCATTTAAACATGGGATGTATATTCACATCCGTGTGGGGACTGCATCGTGCATTGAGTGTACTTATTGTGTTTATTTTGTATGCTATTCATGGATTATTGTGTATTTTCTCATGTATATGATGACAGGTATAACTGCGCTGACATGGATAACAACTTATTCCCATGACCACAGGGTGGCCCATGCATTCTCCATCCTAGCTGAGACCCAAGACTTGCACAGGAAAGGAAAACATATGCAACCATTGGCGTCTTACATCAAGATGAATCTTTTGGCAGGGCTGGGATCTGAACTCGGGGCCTAGCAGGCCCAATTGGTGAATGGGTCCATATGAGCACAACAGCCTGTGAACGACAAAGGAGCTAGGCGTTTCCAGTACCTGAATTTGAGCCCCCCTGGGGGGAGAGTGGGGAGCACAATAGTCATCCATTCATAAATAGAAGGTAGAATGCAAACAAGTACATATTTGTATAGAGTAGGATTGATGGTGACTTGTGATGGAATCCAATCTGTGTGTACCTATATTTGGGTATTTTCTGATGCATTCATTTCATGTCTGTGATGATTATTGTCATGCTTCATTAACTCTTCTTTACAAATAATCTATACCCCATGAGTCTTGTGTATCATTTCCTACTTGCATCATGCACAAACTACTCATTCAAGGATGAGATCGATCGCATGCCATGACTCTTCCTAGGTCCAGAAACAAGTATCTCAGGATCTCCCACCATTTCCTCCTCCTAGGGGGACTGAATTCAAGCCTCAGTCCTGGAAAAGTTACTCCTTATATACATCTTAACGATAGGATTTATACTTCCGTTCAGATGTTCAGTCCATATTGTGTTTGGTGCGTTTATTCATTTTATTTCTTGTTTTATTAACTTATTTACCACTTATTTTATTGACTCTGATGACACTTATACCATTTATTACATTGTTTACATCCTATCACATAGAATCTAGATTTTAGATGTATGTGTTCTCTATCATGCCTGGCAGTGCTAGGATCTGATCTCAGGACCTAGCAGGCCCAATTCATGAATGGGTGAGTTTGAGGATGGGAGCCTCTAGCCAATGAAGCTGTTAAGTGGTTCCCACGTGCTGAGATTGACCCCCAGATTTGGCCAAAACAGCGATACATGGATAGGCAGACGGTGATATACAAAGAAATATATATTGTTAAAGAGTGGCCAGAGCCGTCTATCTATGATTGAATGACACCTACTATGTTCCTACCAACTCTTAGGTATTTATTATACCAGCATTGAAGGAATATTATTCTTTTAATGCTTAATAAACTATACATTAAGATCAATCAGCATTCTAAGACTATTGCATCCAATTTTAGACTAGACGGATGCATGAACTACTCTTTCAATGGATATTCCCATGCAAAGGAATGAGTCTCTTGTGATCTCCTGCCATTGGTGTCAGGACTGGGATTTGAACCCAGGGCCTGTGTTCACAGGTTGTCCTATGGCTTCACTGATAGCCCACAAGCCATCAGCAATGGCAGGTCATATCTACTTTGCAGTCATGTCATTCAAACCCATGATGGTCACTGTGCAAAGAAAAAAATAATAAAACCCCAGCCCCCTGAAGGTTGCCACTTTTTCTGCTTTCCAGTTTTTTTTTTCTAGAAAGTCCCCTGGGCCTAGGATCTTAGGATCAGCTATGGTTCTGGAGGCTGCACCCAAGCCGAGAGAGATCTAAGCTGAGGCAGAGTTTCCATGACCTGAGTTCAAGCCCCATGGTTGTCCAAAAGAAAAAAAAGAAAAAGAATAAAGAAAATATAGTTATTTAACTAAATTAAAAAAATAAAGCTACCTAGTTTGGAATTTCTGCTAGTTTTCTTTCCTAGCCTGGGATTTGAACTCAGGGTCTTGGTAAATCTGTAGCAATGTGAGGGAAGATTTGCTACTACTTGAGTTCAAACCTTGTGCCAACCAAATATGAAAACTAAGTCACTGACCTAAGCAGGAGGAGGTAGTTGTGGAGATGGGAGGGAAGGTATGGTAGGGGGAAAACAAAGGAGGAGGTAACAATGCTCAATATGAAATTTACTCATTACCTTGCTCCTGTAAAATATTTTTACAATAAAAAACGAACAAAGACAAACAATGTAGTTCTCAGAGAAGCATTTTGGAGGTAAGGGAAGGATATCTGAGTGAATAGCTGTACAAAATTCTACACTTTTTAAAATTTTCAGTATGGAACTGAATAAACATAACTGCTTCCATTAAAAAATTAAGTCACTGTCTTGGAACTGGGGCCAGTATTTCTGCCATTGCTAGGATTTAAGCTCACCGTCCAGGTAACAATTTTGCATCATGGGTGAAGGCGAAGCTCACTGTCCATGAGGAAAGAAATTCAGGCTAGAGTTCCCAGGGCCTGAATGAAGGCCCTGAGATGGAAAAATATCTCTATACATGTGTAATATATGATATATATACTTACATATGTATGTTAATTTCATATTATGATTCAGGTGGATCAGTGGTAGAGCACTTGCCTTGCATGCCTGAGTCCCTGGGTTCGATTCCTCAGCACCACATAAGCAAAAAGAAAAAATCTGGAAGCGCTGTGGCTCAAGTGGTAGAGTGCTAGCCTTGAGCTGAAGAGCTGAGGAACAGCGCCCAGGCCCAGAGTTCAAGCCACACAACCGGACCCACACAGAAAAAGAATGATTTTGTATTTTATTTTTCTTTGATTTATTTATTTATTGATTGCTGTATTTAGTATTTTATACACATAATATTTATTACATTTTGCACATCTATTATAAAATTATACCCAATAATTTAGGACATTGACTCATTTTCATTAATATTTTATTAAGTGTTGAAACATAATACATAAATAAATGGAAGCATTTGTCACAGTCTTCACATGATTAGAGTCTCTCACAAGTATGAGCTTTGTCTTATTTATCTTTGGAAACTTCCTATCGGGTTTTCTTTAGATGATTTATACTCAGAAGCCTTTTCTTGAGGATAGGCAAGCGAGGTATAAAATTGTGAGGGTGGCGCTAGAAATGTGGCTTAGTGGTAAAGTGCTTGCTCAGCATGCATGAATGCCAGGGTTTGAATCCTCAGTGCCACATACTCAGAAAAAGCCAGAAGCTATGGAGTAGCTCAAGTGGCTAGCCTTGAGAAAAAGAAGCTCAGAGAGAGTACCCAGGCCCTAAAATCAAGCCCAGGACTGTCTAAAACCATAGGCCAGATGCCAGTGGCTCATAAGTGGAACCGTAGCTTCTCGGGAGGCTGATAGCTGAAGACCACAGTCCAAAGGAAAGCCTGTTAGATTCTTATCTCCAGTGAACTACCAAAAGTACCCATCTGGCATTTTGGAATGAGTGCTAGAGTGTTCACCTTGAGCTGAAGGACTCAGGGTCAGTGCCCAGGCTAGAGGTCGAGACACACAACTGGAAAAAGAGTGAGGGTTAATTAAAATACTTTTCCTATTTGCTAATTACGAGAATATTCTTTGGAAGATGAACACTGATGTACACCAGAATTGGACTCAGAGCTCAAGGTTCAAGTGTAGCACATACATATGCCCATCCTCTCAGACTGTAGCATTGTAATATTGTGTCCTACAGGGTTCTTAAAGGTCCAAGGTTAAAAGGCTTAATATGCTCCACAAGCCCTTTGTGATAAGCAGTTGACTTGTATTGTCAATGTCATTACAGTTCTGAACCTAGCAGAGCACAAGTAGCTCATGCCCATCACCCTAGCTCAGGAGGCTGAGGTCTCAGGATCACAGGGTGAAGCCAGCCAGGGCAGGAAATCTATGACAAAATGACTTCCACTTCTGAAAGGTCAGATATTCAAGAGCTTCGTGTGTCTCCCTTGGTGATGAGAATTTACTTGCACACTAAATGTTCTTATAGTACTCGAGCTATAGAAGAAGGAAAGAAACATTATTGACCTATCCTGGATTCAGAGCCCTAGCTCTGTTAGCAGGAAGAACTCCAGTGTAACTCTGTTATTGAAGGACAGAAAACAGTTTCAAAATCCAGGCTAGGTGCAGAGACCAGGCCTACAGGATTAGGAGGCAGAACGTACACACTCAACAGGGAAGTGAGCTGCAAAACGACTTCATTTATTCCAGGCACAACCAGTAATGTGGAAAACCTGTAACATTTGTTAAAGTTACACCAGGGTCAGGCTTTACTCGGCCTCTTCAAACAATGACTAATTAATCTTCCTCCCTCATGTGAAGGGAGACTCAGGCTACCTTTAGGTTACCAATAGAGAGCCAGTTTAGTGGGGGAGAGGGGAGGAACAGAGTAGAAAAACCCTGCTCTCTGGTCTTAGGGAGTGGGTTTTTGACTCGCCATCTATCAGATTTGAAGACCCTTCTACCTCTGCCTGTCCATTCTCCTTCCTTCATTCTCCACATAATTAATGCAAATCCCCAGACTAACTAGAGGCAGGACTGTTTCTATTTTGTGTCCAAGCACATATTTAGAACCTAGCTCTGCCCTCTTGACTCTGGGGCCCTTGGTTGCCTGAGAAGTGGGAAAGAGACAGTCTTCCTGCTCTGTGGTTATGTGAAGGCACACTGCAAAAGGTCTCCTAACTGGGAAGTGTTCCCTTCTTTCCTCCTGATGTCCAAAGATTAAACTATCATATTTCTTTCTTTCTTTCTTTCTTTCTTTCTTTCTTTCTTTCTTTCTTTCTTTCTTTCTTTCTTTCTTTCTTTCTTTCTTTCCTTCTTTCTTTCTTTCTTTCCTTCTTTCTTTCTTTCTTTCTTTCTTTCTTTCTTTCTTTCTTTCTTTCTTTCTTTCTTTCTTTCTTTCTTTCTTTCTTTCTTCCTATCTATCTACCACCTTACCTAGGTATCTCTTTGCCAGGTCTTGGGTTGAACTTAAGGCCTGGGCACTGTCTGTAGCACTCTACTACTTGAGCCACAACACCAATTCTGGCCTTTTCTGTGTATGTGCTACCGAGGAATCGTACCCAGGGCTTCTTGCATGCTAGGCAAGCACTCTATCACTAATCCACATTCCCAGCCCCCTCATATTTTTCTTAATGGTAGTTTTTACATAAGTATGCTACCATTTTACTTCCTCAAATTTAATTTTCTGAAGACTGGTTATTTCTAAGAAACCCTATCTTGTGTATCCCTGCCTGATTTGTTACTGTTCCTGCATTGTCCTCATAATAAAATGTAAATAAAGACTGCTGAGATCTTCAGTGTGCATCATATAAGGACACAGGCCTGGAACCCTGGAAGAGAAAGCAATGGGTCTGACATGAAGAGGATGATGCAGTAGGCTCAAGGATCATATCTGAAAAATAAATAAATAAATAAATAAATAAGAGAAGCAGCATTGCATACAGTGTGTTTGAACTCAGGGAGGTAATATACACATATAAGTAAGTAGGTCACTGATTCATAAACGTGGCCTCTTTTTGAAAACGTTTTTGAGGCTATCCCATGTCTTAAACTCAGGGCCTGATGCATTCCTCAGCTGTTTTTCCCAAGGCTGAGGCTTTACCACAGCCACAGCTCCACTTCCAGCCATCTGGTCGTTAATCGGAATCGGACATAAGTACCTCCCAGGCTTTCCAGCCTGGTCTAGCCTGTTTCTTCTGCTCGGCTTTCTCTCTCAAAGCTCCATCTCTACCTTCTGGTCCACTGCTCCACTTCTGGTTTTCTGGTGGTTTATTGGACATAAGAGTCTCACAGACTTCCTGCTCAGGCTGACTTTGAAGGGTGATCTCTCAAAAAGGTTTCAAACAGCTTTCCTCAGGGATTCACCAAGGAGCACCTCCACACAAACCTGGAGTCGAAATCTCGAGAGACACTAGAAAAGTGATGTATGAAGATGCTTCTAGTATATTCTAGATACTTAAGGTTGGAGACACACAACACTCCTAATTTTTAGATCATTTTATAGGCAAAAGAAGCAACGCATCGCTCTAGCTTTTGGTCCTCCCATCTTGAGACAGTAAATTGCTGTAGCTCAATGGTAACTGACAGAGCTGGCATGTCCTGTGGACATTTGCACAGAAATTCTGTGACACTCATTTCTCACTTTTGGTTTCAAACCTATGAACAGATGGTAAGATGAGGAAGGAAAATCCTTCTTAGAGAAAGCAGCTATAAAGGACATTGGGTAGCTAAGTTATAAATTCATAACCCTGGTATGACCCTATTAAGAAGTCAGGTTTCCAGATTAAAAAATGAAGAAGAAAAGAAAGAAGGTGCCAGTGGCTTCTCATTGTGTGATCTGAGCTCCTCAGGAGTCTGAGATGTAGAGAATCTGAGTTTGAATCCAGCCAGTGTAGGAAAGTCTATGACAATGTTATTTCTAAGAGATCACAGAAAAACCCAGAAGTGGGGTTTTGACTCAAGGTTAATGCACTATCCTTTAGCAAAAAGATCTCAGGAACAATGCCTAGGCTCATAGTTCAACACCAGGACCTGCCCCCTCAAAAATAACCTGTACCTCCATATCTTTGTATATGTATGTATGTATGTATTCCTATAGGTGAAGCTCCAGAGTAGTTACGATGAATGGCACCAAGCTAGAAAATTTGTATCCAATAAAATGATTTCATAACAGCGACTGATTTCATGAAAGTGAATGTTCTGCGGCTCCCCTCACTGTTCCCAGTATAGCCTGAGGGTTTCTCTGCATCCCAGGCCTGCTGGAAGAAGTCTCCCTCATTGTCTGGACAGGAAGACAAAAGGCCTCACTTCTGTACAGCTATGTAACAAACAACTACATCTGTGTCAGATTGTGAGAATGAGTGTGAGTGGGCTCTGAAGGTCAGGATAAAGGTCTAATTTTAGCCCAATCTATTTCTTTCCCCAGTGCTCTGGTTTGACAGGAAGCCATTTGTGCCATCTCCCGTGGCAGGCCAAGTCCTGTGCACTTATCCTGCCATTGTGAGACTATATTCCGGTGTTCAGATACAGTGCTCAATATAATTCAGCAGTCCTTCTGGCAGACAACTAGGGCACTGAAACTCATGAAATGTTTCATTGAGGACGATGATGGGCCTATGATGTCTCTCCTAGGTTTCTGGAAGCTTGGGAAATCCAAGCACATATCTGATATCACAAAGCTTCCTGTCATCTAGGGCTGTTGAAGCTCTTCAGGTTTTGAAACATTTGACCTCTCCAAGTTGGGTCCTGGCTGGCTAGGTTTGGGGGTTGAAAACAGGGCTGGGGTGCTGACCATGAGCTCAGTGTAGAAGCCCGGTGCATTACCATTTTGTCTAACAGCACCACTTCTAGTCTGTGAGTGTGTGTGTGTGTGTGTGTGTGTGTGTGTGTGTGTGTGTGTGTGTGTGTGTGTGTGTATGTGTGCATGAGCCCGTGTGTGCACAGGAGGTTGAACTCAGGTCCTGAGCACTGTACCTATTTTCTCTTGTACAAGGTTACTCCTCTCCCACTTGAGCAACAGAGACACTTCAGGCTTCTTTTTAGTGATATGGTCCTGAGAAATCAAACCCAGGGTTTCATATATGCAAAGCAATCTACACTCTACACATTCCCAGCCGTCTACTTCAGGTTTGTTAGTTTGTTTCTGTCTTTTCTTTATTGTTGTAGGAGTTGAAATCTGGGCCTGGGTACTGTCCTTGAACTCTTCTCCTCAAGTCTTGTGCTCTACCACTTGAGCCAAACACCACTTCAGCTTTTTGGGGGGTCCATCGGAGCTAAGTGTCTCAAGGACTTTCCTGCCCAGGCTAGCTTTGAACCATGATCCTCAGATCTCATCCTACTGGGTAGCTAGGATAACAGACATGAGCAACAAGCACCCAGATTCCACTTTGGGTTTCTTAGTGGTGAATTGGAAATAATAGGCTCATGGAGATAATAGGCTTTTGTGTCTGGGATAGTTTGGAACCCAGATCCTCAGATCTCAGCTTTCTGAGAAGGCAGGATGACAGACCTTAGCTATAGACCCCTAGGCTGTGGCCTCTGCTATAAGGGGATCCATGTCTCCACGTGGTAGAGCGCTAGTCATAAGCCCAAGAGGTAAGGGCCAGCACCTAGACCATGAGTTCAGGGTTCATGACTGAGAAAAAACAAAACAAAACAATTGTCTGCAGGAGACAACTTACTAGTCTTCAGTAATACATCTTTGTCCCTGCCATGGGGACATAAATGAGCCTCAATATTCTTGTCTGCATAATCATCTCAGTTGTGGAGATCTTATAAGGACCTGAAGAAAGAATGCACCCTTTGAAGGACAGAGCACATTGCACTCTTTGCATGACTTAGCACACAGAATCCTTTGAAAGACTCAGCACACAGCACCCAATGCAGGATGCAGCAAACTGCACCCTGTGAAGGACTCAGCACCTAGCTCTATTCCACAAGCTTTCATTAGAATTAGGGTGCTTTTATCAGTATCATCATTCTTTGAGGAACAGTTCACAAACCACACAAGTTCACATCTAATGGTTTAGTGTGGTGGTTTTTTTTTTTTGGGGGGGGGGTTAGCCATGGGGCTTGAACTCAAAACATGAGGATACTATTCTAATAACATTTGATCAAGACTAGAGCTCTACCACTTCAAACCATATTTCAAAGATTCTAGCAGACTTCCTGCCAAATTTTAAAGGCCCTGAGCACCCAGGATATGGGGATAAGCCAGGGTAACCAGGATGATGGGGATAACCCATGGATCTGGGTTGCAGCAGTTTACATCTGGCTAAGTCAGGTTAGGTGGAATCTGTCAGCCCCAGACTCCTTGATTGCCCTGTGATGAGGTATTTGAAGTCCTGTCCTTCTTGCCCTTCTATAGTTGCAGTTAAAACATTCTACTTTTTTTGGCGGCAGTCCTGGGGCTTGAGTATGCACTTTGACCCTGTTCCTAAGCATTTGTGCTCAAGGCTAGCACACAATTGAATGAAAGACAGCAGAACTTCTGGGTTTTCTGTTTATGTGCACTGAGGAATCAAACCCAGTGCTTCATGCTTCCTCGGTGAACATTCAACCACTGAGCCCCAGGAGTGAATGAGATATAAATAGATAGAGATTGTTGAATAAAAATATTATATACACAAAAAGAGAGATGTCTGCATATTATTAAATTATAGATAGCATTACTACCAATTATTAGGTATTAAATTATGTCTCCATTTAATGATGTGTCCCAGTTAACAATTAATAAAGCATTAATTAAAATTACTCAATATCCTGTTATTGTTTATCACATATGTACGTACATTCCTACTATAGTTATGTATTTTATAGAATGAGACATATTCCTATATATTATTAAATTATGCATCGTGTGTTACTACCAATTATTAGGTATTTGTGTTTCCATGAAATTTTTATTCTGTCAATGCTTAATAAAATATTAAACTTAATCCACGTCCTATAATTTTTGTGTCTAATTTTATCCTAGAATGATTCCCTACTAATTCAATCTGTTTTTCATTTATTGTAATGACAATTCTTCCACCTTTTTACATTTATTACATCCTATTACATAGCATATAGATTTGCATCTGAATTATACATCCTAACTGTCACCGAGCACTTTCAAAGAAAAAGAAAACATGTTTCACACTCGGCTTCTCACATCTGAACTCACAGTCTACAAAGCCCAATTCATTAATGGGTAAGTGTCAGCATGCCAGCCTGGACCATATTAAGCTGACTAGCATTTCCAGCACCTGAGATTGAGCCCTAAGAGTTGACAAAATAAGAACACATTGATATGCAGATAGTAGTACACAAATAAATATAGATCATTATAGAGTGCAGGAGATGTCTACACATTATTCAGCTATATAGGCTACATTCCTGCCAATTCTTGGGTGTTTATTATGCCTTCATGTAATTAATATTATTGTTTTCAGCCTTAATGAATTATTAATTAAATCAACCACTGTCCTGAAACTATAGCATACATGTAATTAATAGTATTCTTTGAATGTGTCAAAAAGCATTCATTAAAATCAATTGGTCTCCTAAAATCACTCTAATTGTATAGTAGTATTCAGAAATAACTAGTTCAACCTTGCTATTCATAATCTTCCATCGGTATTCCTATGACTAGGAACGAGACTCTTAGATCTCTTAGGGGTCAGGACCGGGCTTCAAACACAGGGCCTATGTTGCTGTGTTGGCCTATGGCTTCCCTGGTAGCCTGCCAGCTTTCAGCAATGCCAGGTCATTTTTCAACATTTACCAACATTTTTCAACCGTGTCATTCAGACCCAGTATGGTCACCTAGCAAAGAAAAAAATGTAAAATTGGCAGCCATCTGCAAATTGCCAGTGTATCTTCTGTTTTGCATTAAATTTTTTTTCCGGTCAGCCATTGGGACCCAGGAACCCAGGTTCGGCTATGGGTCCAGTGTCTGCACCCCAGCCTAGAGTGATCAAACCTGAGGCAGAACTGCCACTACCTGAGTTCAAGCTCAGTGCTTGACAAAATAAAAATACATACAGGAGTTCCAGGAAGATGGCAGAGGAGAAGCTGGAGGCTAAACAAGCTCTCGCATAGAAAGCAGTTTTAGTGCTCCAGTGAACAGTCCTAAGCCAGAGAATCACACCAAGTGTGCCATCACAATACACAGAGTTAGGCCAGAGAGAGAAAATCCAGGCAAGGAAACAGATCTGTGCACTTGTCAGCAGCCACCGCTGTGGCAGCAGTGGCTGCTGTGGCGGCCGTAGCCGCCATACCTGCAACACAGAGAGTCCAGGACAACGACTCCAAATGCAGCAGGCGAGTTGATTCTACTCAACACCAGGAAGAACTGACAAGGAACAGACATCTTCATCCTGCAGATTGCATACCAGAGACGACCCAAGAACCAAGAATCTGGCATGAGTAGAAGCCTGACATCCTCACTCCTTCTCAGGGAGCAGAGGAAGGAAGAACATCCCTCCCCTCCCCACTACCAGAGATCTCCATCTTTGATACTGACAGAGGCCTGGCTGAGCAGCTAGCTCCAACTCAGGCCTTGAAAGAAAACAAGAGTCATTTACCAGGTCACAGGAACCTATTCTGACATTCCAGGCTCAGCTACACCCAGCGGAAAGTGACCCAGCACAGCTGAGAAAGCTCCACCAGCCCCAGGAGTGGCTTTCTTCACTGGATAAACAGAGCCAGAGGCTGCCCCTCCCTATAGTAGCCTTGACAATCAATTGACATTCAGTAAACATAAACCCTGAGAATGGCTCCAGGCTGGGCTCTGTCAGTGTCTCAGAAGCTAGCCCCCCAGGGAAAAGCTACTATTTGCTAAAAGGCCTCCACCCTACCAGAAATTAGCCTCATCACAGCATCTCCAAACTAGAAGAAACAGCCATCTCCCTTTTTTGTGAAACTCAAAGCAGTTCTCCTTCTCATTGAACTAGCCTGGGAGGAGGATCACAAAATTCTGGGTAAAGCAGCTCATTTTTCTGCCTGCTCAAACAAACTGACTTAAGAGACCAACCAAGCCACAGGAAAAGCAAACACCACAAGCAGACCAGAGACTCCAAGAGAAAGTTATAGACACAAGGGAGATACAGGATCTACCCATCCCCACCAAAAAATATCAAAGAATTTTTTTTTGTACATTTCATAATTTTTTTAAACTTTTTAAACTTTTTAATTTTTATCTTTAAAAAATATTTTTTATTAACTCCTTTTTTCTTGCTCTTATACGTTTTATTTTAAGGGTATATGTGTGTGTGTTTGTGATTTTCTTCTTTTTTTTCTTTTTATTCATTTTTTTGTTTAGCTCTACAGACTTTTTGATCCTTTTCTTTCTTTCTTTCTTTCTTCCTTTCATCCTTCCTTTCTTTGTTTCTCATTCTTTTCACTTTTCCTCTCTTTCGTTCGTTTTTGTGTGACTTAATTGCTGTTCTGCTCATCCTCAGATATACCCGTAGTCGATTATTAGACATTAACCCCCATTTTGTACCCACTTAATCCAGAAATTTATTACTCAGTTCAAAACCTCTTAGACTTAAATTCCTTAATAGCAGTATTACTTCTATGTACCTATATGGTATTTTAAGCATTTTTATTTTTAAGTTTTTCACATCTCATTCTATCCCTCCCTTTCTCTTATCCTATCCTCGTTCTTCTCTGAATATTACTTTGTTAATTTGCATAATTTATGTGTTTCTCTTTTAATTTTTGTTTCTATTTTTTCTTGCCCTTCTTTCTTTTTTTCTCTCTCTCTACTATCATTCTATCCAACCTATTTCCCGCTTAGATATTAGTATTTAGTCAAGTTAACTCTCCATCTACATTTACACATCCCTCTATTCCTATTTTTACCCACATATATCCCTTAACCTAATAATGTTTGCTTTGCCAAATTCTTCTTTGCAGTTCGCAGCACACTAATACATAGTTGTTCGATGTTGAATAAATATATCTGTTGAACTAGATTGTATCTGCAGACTTTTTACTTTGCAACTACAGACTTTGGTTGATGCTTGCCTTAAGATAGTGTTCTATCACAAAACTGGTGTTTCATTCATCCCAAATGGGCAGAACAAACCTGAAAAACACAAGAAAAATGGTAAATCTGGGTATCTCAACTCCCACTCATGGTAATCAGGGGACAGAACAGAAAATGAATAATCCAGAGGAGAGTTCCCAAAAAGCTCTGCAAACACTACTGGTAAACATGGTAAATGAAAAGATTGAAAACCTGCAAAGACTTCGTGTGAGCGTGATAGGGAGAGAGAGAAGACAAATGAAAGGTCAATACAGGAATATCATGAGCCTGAGGAAGCTACTCAAAGACTGATACAGGAATTGTATGAGCAGCTTGAGAACACTCAAAGAGAAATAAAAAAATGGTGTGAGCAGGCTGAGATCAGTCAAAGAGATAGACAGGAATTGCGGGAGTTGGCGTAGAAGAGACAAAGAGAAAGTCAGGAATGGTGTTAGGAGGCTCAGAACACTCAAAGAGAACAATAGGAATTGAGTGAACATAAGGAAGCTAATCAAAGAGTGATACAGGAATTGAGAGAGCAGCATGAGAATACACAAAGATCACTAAAGGCATCCATGGAATCTATAAACAGAGAGCTGAAAGAAGTCAGGAAGTCCACAAAGGGAACGCTGACTGGAACCCAACAGAAGGAATGGGAGTCCAAGGAAACCATAACCAATCAACTAAGTGATTTGAGAATAAACACTGAACAACAAATTAAGGAAGTAAAGAAGTTCATCCAATATCTAAATCAAAGCTCCAACAAAGAATTGGAAGCCATCAAAGCCAACCAACTAGAAGGAAAAGAAATAAATAACAAAGTAGAAAGTCTTGATAGTAGATCGATTCTCAGGGATTGAAGACAGCCTAGATATTATAGAGAAAGAACGTACAACCATTCAAGAAAAATCCAGGAAATACAATAGATCTATTCAACACATGGAAGACACCATCAGAAAGCCTCATCTGAGGATAATGGGTGTAGAGGAGCACCTAGAATCAGAAGTTTATTGTATAGGAAATTTGTTTAACAGGATCCTAGCAGAGAACTTCCCAAACATGCAAAAAGATAGGCCTATTAAGATACAAGAAGCTTTTAGAAATACAAATAGACATGGCCAAAACAGGACATCCCACTCTCACAGTATAATCCTCGCAGGATCAATTCAGACCAAGGAAAACATCCTTAAAGCTGTCAAGGAGAAAATATCAATCACCTATAAAGGGAAACCAATTAGAATCACCTCAGATTTCTCAGCAGAGACAATTCAAGCAGGAAGACCATGGAATGATGTATGCCATGCCATAATGACAAACAAATATCAACCAAGAATACTATACCCAGCTAAACTCTCATTCATAACCCAAGGTCAAAGAAAGTCCTTCCATAGCAATGAAAAATTTACACAATTTATCTCCACAAAACCAGCCCTACAAAAGATTCTTAAAGATGTCCTACACATAGAAAACCAACAAGACCACAATAAAGGCCAAGAAACTAAACCCAAACTGAGAATCCAAGAAGTATAGGAAGAACTCAGTTGCCTCAGCCCCCAAGAAGGTGGATAAAATGGCAGGAACTCCCTAATACCTCTCAGTCCTATCTCTCAACATTGATGAACTTAACTCTCCAATTAAGCTACATAGACTGTCTAGTTCAATTAAAAAGCAAGATCCTTCCATCTGCTGCCTTCAGGATTCACGTCTTGCTCATAAAAACAAAAACATTTTCAATATGAAAGTCTGGAACAAAATCTACCAAGCAAACGGTCCCCATTATCAAGTGGGAGTTGCAATACTAATATCAGATAAAATATTCAAATTAAAACTAGTGAGAAGAGATAAAGGTCACTACACACTAATTAAGGGATATCTCCTTCTGGAGTATATTACAATTCTAAATATCTTCTCACCAAACAACGGAGAACCCAAATTTATCCAAGAAACACTACTTTCCCTCAAATCCCAAATAGATCCAAGGACTTTAATTGTTGGGGACGTTAGCACACCACTTTCCCCACTAGATAGATCAACTCGGCAAAAACTCAAGAGAAAGTGCGGACCTAAACAACTGCATAGGTAAATTAGATTTAACAGACACATACCGAATATTTCAACCAGCAGCATCAGAATACATGGTTTTCTCAGCAGCACATGGAACATTTTCCAAAATAGACCACATTTTAGTCCACAAAGCAAACTTGTCCAAATTCAGACACATTGAATTTATACCTTGCTTTCTCTCAGAACATAAGGGAATAAAATTAGAACTCAACACTAAAAAACACCAAAGAGGGTCCTGTAACAACTCAAGGACCCGGAACAACACACTGCTGAATCACGATTGGTTCATGGAAGAGATTAGAAAGGAAATTCAAGTGTTCATGTTATTCAACAAAAATGAGCATACAAACTACCAGCTCCTCTGTGAAACAGCAATGGCAGTACTCAAAGGCAAGTTTATAGCTCTCAGTTCTTACATCAACAAATTGGAGAGATCTGAAACCAAAAATTTAATGAGACATCTGGGCCTCCTTGCAAAAGAGCAGTAAAATAAACCCCAATGCAGTAGACGAAAACAAATAATTAAAATTAAATCAGAATTAAATGAATTAGAATAAAAAAATCACAGAAAAATCAACACAACAAAGAGTTGATTCTTTGAAAAAATCAAAGTGACAGACGCTTAGCAAATCTTATCTGAAAAAGAAGAGAACACACCCATAATATGTATTATAATTTAGGTCCGGTGGTAGGAAAGGAAGTGGAAAACAATACTACATCCAGTAAAGCTGACATTCCTATTACATCACTAAGGAAGTAGTGTTAAGACCTGCAGGATTCATAGGGTTGTTGCATGTGACATTACTATGTAAAACACTATTAACTATCATCTCAGACATCTATAACATTCTGCTTTCATTTTCAAGATCAAGAGCCAAATATCTATGACTTTTTATTAATTGGGTGTGTTTCTTAGGAAGGAAGAAGGATTTGGTAGTTGATGATGGAAAAAATATATGTATTATCTCCTTGTCCAAATTTTTTGCAGTTTTATTTATTTATTTTTCTTCTTTATATTATTTTTTATTGTGAAAATACTGTACAGAGGGGTTACAATTACATGGGCAAAATAATGAGTACATTTCTTAGCAAGCATTGTAGCCTCCTCTTTTGATTACCCTTCCCATCCCTTCCCATCCTCCCCCTGTCCCCCCACCCAGGTCTCCCCGCTACCCTCCCCCACCAAAGTTGTAAAGTTCATTTTTCGACATAACGTCTTGTACATCTCATTGTTGCAATGGGCCCACCTGTATCTCTATTTAAACGAAGTTTTGCAGTTTGAAAAAGTGCTACTGATCAACTCACACTTACATCTAATTGACTTGCTGTCTGCACAAGATGCATATAAATGAAGATATTTATTCTGTTGGATAGTCACATATATTAACAAAATCCATTTCTGGAAAATAAAAGATACTAGGTAAGAAATTATAAAGTATTGTCTTTAAAATGGTTTATTTTCTTGGAGAACAAAAGGTAGTATTGAAATGATTAGTCCAGCTTTCTTCGAGATTTTATGCTGTCTCAGTATCAAAATGTTCTCTAATTCCTGTAACATCCAAGCATAAAAGACATGATTTGAAGATCTCAGTAGTTTTAGAAACAAAGGTACATAATACCTTCCTTCCTGCAGAGTCATGTGAGCACAAGTATGATTGATTGTAATATAGTTCTCTTTTTTTTCTCTTCATCTCAAGTGTTGCATATCTTGGTATATTACTCTATGTGTTGCATCAGCTTCTGTAGGTGAGATTTACCTCTACCTGCAATGTAAAAATGGGTTATGTGAGTTATTTCAGCTTACAAAAGTGAACCAGAATTGGAGAAAAATTATTTCTAGGGGAAGATTTTTATCTCATTGTCTGTGTCTAAAAGCTGACTTGTTTTCCCTTAGCCATAAAAATAGCATATTTCAGAGGGAGTCTTCCTTCAATTTATATACTGGAAGAATATAGCATGTCAAATTGAAGCAAAACTCAAATACAGCCTCATACATATAACACAGGCAGAATTAAGCTAATATTAGAATGTGATATTAAGATGTTAGTTTCTTACCATCCTTGTATTTCATTATGATAGTTGACTATAGCACACCAGAATTAAATAAATCCTAACCAAGAACTTAACAAATAGATAACATTTTCTGTAGGAAATTATTATAATATTTTATAAATAAGCATTCTCCATCTGATCACTTGTAGGGTTATCTTTCCTATAGATGTGTTTAATCACTCTAGAGCATTGTATCTAATATCCATTATCATTATCCAGACCTTGTGATTGTGATAAGGAAGAATAATATATCTAGATTTCTTCTTCTCTTTCCCTCTTCTCCTATTTCTAGTGTGAATTCTCATCCTTTCTCCAAATTCTATTAATAATGGAAGAATGACTCATTGTGGATATCAAGCAAAAGGCTTCAAATCAAGAATTTCATTCTTTCAGAAACAGATGAAATAAATCAGAGTGGCTCAAGGAAGAATAAAATCAGGATTTTTTCCCCTCTCTGGCTTTCACCTTAGAGTCTGAACATGACTCTAAATATCTAATAAACCATTTCCCTCGACTAATTTTTTAAAAATATATTTTTTAAATAAATGATAATTTAAAAATAAATAGTAATTTGGTGTTTGTTTTTGGGAGGCATGAAATAAGACTGCATTAACAATGTGTGAGTTGAGAGACTAAATTATATCAGAATCTTATATAATGAAAAATAGACGATTTTAAGATAAATAGCTTGTAGATACATTTTTAATGTGATATACCCAAAAAGTCATCAATTTTCTTCCTTTCCTCTCCATGCTGATTCAACTTCAATAAGCAGTTCATATAATTCAAATGGCTGCCTTTCTTTCAAAAATAGATTAGACCCAAAAAAGTTAGAAAAAGAGAACCAGTATTGGGTGATGCATTCTTTAAAAATAGCAGTCAAATAAATATTAACCATAATTCCAAAATAATAACAATCAAATGCTCTTGAAAAGAGAAGATTGTATGCAGAATATATAAAATGTGATAGTGCCAGAACTGCTTCAGGCATTTATGATTTCTAGTACATGACAATGTTTTAATCAGGATTAATTGTTTTCAGGGACTAAATTTTTTCTAGTTATATTTCACTGAAGGAATATCTTGTTCAGGTTAATGAAAGGATAACAGGTTATAATAGAAAGAATGCTACACACTCATTGTACATAGCAAAATACCTTCACAGAATATCTGCCTTTCCCACATACCTAATCCTTCAAATGTAGATTTGAATTATATATATGTTTGTAAAATAATAACCTCTCATTACCCAAGGAGAACAAATTTGAATAATTATCATATGGGGGAAGTATACTCAAAGGTAGTTAAAAGTCCCAGGTGTAGTTCAAAAGGGACATGATTAGGTAAGAACCATCAGAAAGATGTAAAGAGCCTACATTAGAAGATAAAGGAAAAAATAACAACCCAGTTTCTGAATTTCTGGGAAGCAGAACAGGAGATAAATGTCTTTTCCACTAGAATCATTTGAAAAATATTTTAGCACTGTGGGTGTCTCTATTTTAATCTAGTGAGACTTCTTTTAGATTTCTGTCCTTTAGAACTGAAAAACAGTAAGCCAAATAACTTGTAGAAATACTTTACAGCAGATTTGGTTTAGTAAATTAATTCAACTACATCCTTTTCCTAATGAAACTACAGGGACACCATATTTCCTAGTTTCTGAGAATAAGTAAAAGTTGCCACCAGCTTAGTATACATGTATGATGTACATACTACTAAGGGCCTTGAATTAATGAAGTCTTGAAATACTTAATAATATCTAAATAAGAAGCTCCCTATCTTTATTTGCACATTTGGGGATCACTAAGTACCAAAATTATGTAGAAGGCTAGGGTAAGAATATGGTAATGAAATCTGTTTGCTAATATTATAAAGATAATTTATGTCATGTTGAGTTAGAGTTTCTAAAGTAATTAAAAAAGGTAAAACAGAAACAGAGAAATTAGAGAATCCAGTAAAATTATAGTCATCAGAGGATGGTATAGAATATTATAGGAACACTAGATGGTGAAAAAGAAGATAACAAAAATGAGTCCCCTGGAACAATGCGAAACAAAATCTACACCACAGATTGTCATATAGCTAGAAAATAGTTTCCACTATGCTGTCTTTGATATTTTAGGTTTGTTTACACAGCAACTTTCACCTCTTAGGAAATGACCTTTATTAATACTCAAGGCTTTGCGGCTTATAACCCAGAAACAAATAATGCTTCTAAATTTAAACAAGCATGATACTAAGCGTAACCCAGGCTATAGCTGATAAATAAGAATGATCTTCGGGAATAGTCAAACAATCTTGAAAATTTTCATACCTTTCCTCTTCTCCAACATGAGAAGTTCTAGTCAAGATATGTAAAATATTAATAAAGGATTTTTATATTTTTTATTGTTCACTCCAAAGCAAATACACTTTCCTCTTTGCAAGCCTGACTTTGGAAGAACCACACCCTCACGATTATTTTATAGACAAAAGATTACTGCTTTGGCTTAGGTGTTTTCCTGCCTTTGGGTGTTGGTCTCTATTATTTTGGCAACTCCATAGAAAAACAAGATAAATCCATTACGGTTACATTGAATTGTTCAAAGTCAAGATGTCTTCAAACACAGTTTTCTGTTATCTTCTTCATTGCTAATTAAAGTTAATTATTGCTCTTTAAATGCAACAAAAACGTGTTACTTTAATGTATATTCTCATTGAAACTGGTGATTAGAGGAGTATCTGTGATTGCTTTTTTAATTGTTTTCAAGTATTTTCCATATTGCCTTTGTTGTGGTCTTCTAGTCAGGAACAGAGGGTTACCCAAAAAGATCTTCCTAAGATATAAGATGTTAGGCAGAAAAAACTAGATGTATAATTAAAGATTTTCATCTCTTCAGAGACTGCAAAGCTCAGAAGACATTTTGCTATTATTGGCATGGTTAAGATCACTTGAATGTTTTGGATCTTAAACTAAGTGAAATTCATGTAAAATGTTACAGTTGTTCCAAACAATGATTATAGCTTATACTTTTTTGCTCCAATGAGATGAAATCTCTGATAAGGTTGGAGGGTATATCGATTTTAGGGTAGAAGGGTTAATGTTAGAAAGCCAAGTGAAATTGCTAAAACAGAACTGCCTATCACATATCATTTAATTATACTTAGGGTATATAAGTATATAAACATACAAATATGAATTGAGTGACAAATATGTGATTTACAAAATTCAATGACAACTAAATCCAGAAAAATACTTCTCTATATTTATATAAACTAGTATATCTAGTGAGGATTTAAAAATTTTAGAATAGATATTTTAACATTTATGTCAAAATATTTATTTTAATTGTTTATTTTTAGTAGTTGTGGGGCTTGAAATCTGGGCCTGGACACTGTCCCTCAGCTCTTTAGCTCAAGACTAGTGCTCTACCCCTTGAGCCACTGTCAGTTTTTGGTGGTTCATTGGAGATAAGAGAGTCGTCGACTTTCCTGCCTAGGCTGGCTTTGAACCATGATTCTAAGCTTTCAGCCTCCTTAGTAGCTAGGGTTGCAAGTATGAGCTACTGGCTCCTAGATACATAATTATTTTTTACATATTTCTAAAGTATTGAGTGGTAATCCCATTTATTTATATATTGTGTAATGATAAGCTCCATCATATCCATTAATTTCTGCATGTAACGTTTCTTTTTAGTGAGAATATACTAAAACGTATCTTCTGGGTGTGATGAAATATTTATTCTTAACTATAATAACTTTGTTTCTTGTGGTATACAATTAATATATTTACTTTTACTCAAAGAAGTCTGCTAATTTAAGTTAAATAAAACATGATTTGTAAAGTGAAAGTAATTTATGGTTTCATTGATTGTTTTAAGAAAACAATTATGCCTTTTGTTTTCAATTATATTTCTGTGGGAATGTGTGACACTCATTGATTTAACTTTAAAATTAATAACAGTTATATTATATCAAGTTGATTCAAACTTGTACTTGAAAATTGCACACTTAACACAAGTATACTTCCACTTTCCTCTACCACATAATTAAAATAACAGTAAAGCAAAATTGGTGTTAGCCATTTATGTGTATAATCCTAGAATTCAGGAGGCTGAGACCTGAATATTTTAGTTCAATGTCATTCCAAACAGATAAAATGTGAAAACTTATCTCCAATTATCCAGCAAGAAACATAAGGTGAGCATGTGACTCAAGAATAGAGTGTCATCAGCCATGAGCAAAAAATACAAGGGAGACCATTAAACATCTAGTTCAAGCCCTAAAAATGACATATACACACAACAACAACAAAATGTACTATGATTATTAATGATGAAGACAAAATAGTAAAAAATGATCCTGAGAAATGTGTAAACATCTGGAAGACAGAAATCATTTGACATAATTTTGATTCATGAGAGGGAAAAGTCACAGCCTCATTTGTACAATTTCATTGTAGTCATTTGCGTTGAAACCTGGCTACTGGGTAACATGTGAAAGAGTAGACTGGATTACCTGACATAGGAGAAATTGCCTGTTACTATGTACCATCCCACTCTGCAAAGTTTAAAATCATGCTTGTTAATTTAAATAAAACTTATTGTTAGAGACTCTCTGGTCCACACAGACTGGGGTCCTTATTTTGAGGCTTCAGACCAGTGCTTTTGTTTATAACCACTCCTGTTTTACCCCTCTTCCCTTGTGCAGCTATACCTTACTTAGCTGGCACTAAGCCAAGTCTTTGAACTAGACACTCCTGCTTTAATGCCTCCCTTTCTCCAGCTACAACTCATTTCACATACTATCTCTGTCTTAGCATTAGTTGTTTTCTGACTAATCCCCATCAGAAAACACTTATATTCATGTAAACCCACTATAAATAACCTAGTTAGAAAAGGGAGAAACGGTTTACCATTGGCTGAGGCTCTTATCTGTAGGTTTGCTCCCTAATAAATCTGTGCTACACTATCTCTTTTTTTTCATGGCTTTTGAGTCTGACAAATGATTTGGTTTGATGTAATCCCATTTATCCAGACTTGCTTTGGAAATTTTGACCTATTCCAAGGAGCCCTCATGTTTCCCCTAACTCTTCCTGTAAGATTCCTAAGGCATCTGCACTTACATTGAGCTCTTCAATCCATTTGGAATTGATTCTGGTGCAGGAGGATATAAAATGATCTAATTTCAGTTTTCTGTGTACAGCCAGTTAAACCAATTTTTTGAAGAGGCTGTTTTTCTTCCATCCTGTGTTTCTGGCTTCCTTATTAAAGATTATGTGCCTATAGGAATGGATTCATTTCCGGATCTTGAATTCTGTTGCATTGATGGAATTCTGTGCTTCCATGGGAAAGAATGGTATTACCCCATTCTGAAGAAATGGAAAGACTGGGGGAAAAATGCTATTAAGTGAAATAAACCAGATCCAATTAAATATATGCTGCATGGTTTTCCTCATTTCTAATAACTAGATATGCCCATAAATCTACAAGTTAATCCAATAGATAGTAAAAGACAAATAATTAAACGTGGATATGATTAACAGCACTCTAAGCATTCACATGGCAAGAACAAGGGAAGCTATTCTTAGGAGAGGATCCCAATGGCTCAATAGCTATGTGCATATGAACAGATAAATGTTGCTTATTGAAATGAACTCTAAGAATCAATCATATATATGAAATACTTATATCTATATATCATTTTAAAAGATGTCACAAATAACTGACTTCTCTGTAAACTCAAAAGCAAATTTCTAAGTTTAGAAGATAAAATTGAGTTTTCAACACATAAAATAAAATACATAGGGGAAAAGGTGGGAGAGAAAATATAAGATGAAAAGTATAATAGCTAACTATTGAAGAATTCATAAACAATTTTCAAAACTATACAAGAGAGCTTGGGTACAGCTAAGTTGTAGAACGAGACTAATATATACAAAGCCATGATTTCAATCTCCAAACCTAAAGGTCTAATAATAAGTTAATAAATAGTAATAATACAATATTTACTTGAAATAAATGCTTTTATATTAGAGAGGCCTGAATCCTGAAACAGTAAACAAAATACTGTCAATTCTTGTATCCAATGAAATGAAACCAAGAATGAAGAAAAAATATTTTCTTTTTATCCTTCCTTTCATTTTCTGTTTTCATTTTTTCTTTTTCCTTTGGCACTACTGGTGCTTGAAATTGCTAAGGCTCTAACCACTTTAGATTATTTTTCAGGCCAAGCCTCCCTTGAGCAATGATCTCTTACCTTTGGCTTCCACATCGTTAGATAACAGGAAAATTACACTATATCTAGCTTTCTTTGTTTTTGTAGTTTTTTACGAATTTTTTTTGTCAAAACTGTCCATTATATCAGTCTTCTAAATCTCTGCCTCCTAATTAGCAAGGTATATTTTATCTCAAGTTTGGGAACAAACTTGTTTTTAATGTAAACATTCAATATTGACTTCTGTTTTCTAGATATCATTAAATTATATTGAGGTTAGTATGGATCTTTATGATGTTGTAAGAACACACATAATTCCCTTGAAATCTTTTTCCAATTTATTTAAGTATTTCTATTATACATCACAAATACGACATTAATATTTCACAAGTACTTTATGGAGACTTCAGTTACTTTATTTTGTGACATATTAACCACAATATAATTTTATCAAGTATATATGAATATACAATATTTACAGATACATTATTTAGAGAATTAATTCATAATGTTTACTTTTAATATTTTTTGGTAAGTACTTGGTTTCAAATTCAGAGCCTTGCATTTGCCAGGCAGGCACCTTACCACTTGAATCATGCCACATCCAGTAATTTTTGCTTTGATTGTTTTTGATATAGAATCTTGCATTTGTTTATTCCTTGGCTACCTAGATACTGAACTTCCTAGTTGTATGTCCAGTAATAGGTAGGATGACATCCACACATTGGCACATCCAGATTTTATTGATTGAGATGGAGGTCTCTTGTATGTTTTCCAGTTTGACCTTGAACTGCGACTATCCACGTTTCTATTTTCAGAGTAGCTAGGATTATAGGTATAAATCACCTCATTTGGCTTCTATTATTTATGTTTATGAAAAGTCTGAAAATATGAGAAAATCTTCTAGAGGTTACTGCCATACCAGATTCTAGGTTATTCATTTGTTTGTTCTTTCACAAACTGTTATGTGACAAACTGTTTTATATAGCGATATGGCACATCAATAATACAAACATATATTGCTAATGCCATTTCAAACAGCTGTGATGATCTAATTTCTACGTGTGGATTTGTTTCCTGGGAAAACATCCTGAGTATATAGGTCAAAAAATTGATATTGCTAACAAACAAAAATTTGCTTCCATTATGATCAGCAGTTTGCAAAGAGGGGTTCCATGCCTTTAGAGGAGACTGGTCACAGGGAAATTCCCTGCTGTAACTCTAAAATAAATCTTATCTTTACAAACTAGCAGAATGGTAAAAATTTGTCAAAATTATTATAAGGGAAGTTTCTTGATCTGATAAAGAGTACTGCATTAGAATGAAAGTATTCCCAGTTGCTCTGAAATCAGGCAAAGATGTCATCCATTTTTATTCAAACACATAGGGTTTCAGGGAAGATGGCAGAGGAGAAGCTGGAGTCTAAACAAGCTCTCGAATAGAAAGCAGTTTTAGAGTTCCAGTGAACAGTCCTAAGCCAGAGATCACACCAAGTATGTCATCACAGGACAGACAGTCAGGCCAGAGAGGGAAAATCCAGGCAAGGAGACGCATCTGAGCTCTTGCCAGCTGCCGCTGTAGCAGCGGCAGCAGTGGCAGCGGCGATCGTAGGCACCATACCTGAACCACAGAGAGTCCAGGATGAAGGAGCCAGAAGCAGCAGGCGAGCGGATTCTACTCAACACCAGCAAGAACCGACAAGGAGCAGACATCTTCATCCTGCAGTTTGCAGACCAGAGACGACCCAGGAACCAAGACTCGGCGTGAGTAGAAGCCTAACGTCCTCACTCCTTCTCAGGGAGCAGAGGAGGGAAGGCCACCTCTCCACCCCCCAGTACTGGAGATCTCCATCTTGGATACGGACAAAGCTCGGCGGAGCTGCTAGCTCCAACTCAAGCCTTGGAATAAAATGAGTCATTTAGCAGGTCACAAGAACTTAATGGCAGCGTGACCTGCCAGACTAACCTCCACCCAGGGAAAAGTCACCCAGCTCCGGTGCCAGCCCAAGGAGTGGCTTTCTTCACTGGGTAATCAGAGCCAGAGGCTGACCCTCCCTCTAGCAGCCACGACAATTAATTGAAATTCAGTAAACAGAAACCCTGAGAATGGCTGCAGGCTGGGCTCTGTGAGTTTTTCACAAACTAGCCCCCGGGAAAAGCCACTGTTTGTTGAAAGGCCTCAACTCTACCCAGAACCTAGCCTCATCACTGCATCCCCCTTTTTGGTGATACTCAAAGTAGATCTGCCTCCCATTGAACTAGCCTGGGAGGAGGATCGCAAAATCCTGGGTAAAGCAGAGCATTTTTCTGCCTGTTCGAACAAACTGACTTAAGAACCAACCAAGCAGCAGAACCACAAGCAGACAAGAGACTCCAACAAGAGGCTGGTTACGGGCACAAGGGAGATACAGGATTTTTCCCACCCCTCCCAAAAAAATCAAAGAAGTTTTTTCTTCTTCTTTTTTTTTTTTTTTTGGTACCTTATATAAAAAATTTTTTTTCTCTTTTCTAAAACATTTTTTAATCTTTAATTTTTGCCTTTTTTGAAAAAACATTGTTTTCCAGTAACTTTTTTTCCTCTTATAATTTTTATTTTAGGGATATGTGAGTGTGTTTTTCTTTCTTTTTTTGTATTCTTTCTCTTTTTTTTCTTTTTAAATTATCTTTTTATTTTTTGTTTAGCTATACTGAACTTCTGATCTTTTTTCTTCCTTTCTTATCCTTTTCACCTTTTCCTCTCTTTTGTTCTTCTTTATGTGACTTAATTCTTGTCCTGCACATCCTCAGATAAAACCGTAGTCTATTCAAGCACAAAGCAGACATTTTTGCTAATATAATGAAGCAAAATATAAAATTCTTGTCAAATAGCTTTTATTCATAATATATAAAGAACTCTTAATACATGAATCATACAATAAATAACCCAATTAAGCAGATACAGAGAGAAGGCAAATAAGCACATCAAAAACCCATACATTACAATACTATTGTAGAAATTCTTCCAAATGGGTTCAAATAATGCTTTCTGGAATGTAAGGAATGTTAATAATTTCACTATCTTGAGTCTTAAAAATAATAATTTAAAGGGAAATACATAAAGAACTTCAGAATTCAGGGAATTCTTATTTCATGTTCTGTGCATAATACTTCACAAAACGTATATTCTTTTTTTTGGGGGGGGTCCATTTGTGGGGCCTGAACTCGGATTGGGAGATGTCCCTCAGCTCTTCAGCTCAAGGCTAGTGCTCTACCACTTGAGCCACACGCCACTTCCAGCTTTTTTACTTTTTGCTTATTTGGTGCTGAGGAATCGAACCCAGCACCTCAGGCATGTAAGTCAAGTGCTCTACCACTGAACCACCTTCCCAAGGTACATTCTTTAATTCTCAAAAACAGATGACTACTCTAAGAAACATGTAAAATGTCACCCAGCTAGCACAAGAGTTTTAGTTATTAGTACAGTCACGGGGTTTCCAAATCATGAATTGAATCTGAGCCATGGATTCTGGTTCTGCTCAATCTCAATTGTCATTTACACATCAGCCTTCAGAAACACACCAACTCTCCTCATGCCTCTATTTCTGCATTTTTTAAATGAAGATAACATTCTTCCAACCCTAGATGATGAAATAGGTAATACCATCAGATGACACAGAACACATTTTTGCATTATTGTGATTTATCCAACAATTGTTGAACAGCTTCTATAAAAATCAATGAAAAAATTATCTTACAGCTTTTATAAAAATCTCAACCATAATTTTATTGGTTTAACACCTTGCTTGAAATTGTATCCCAAATAGCAACAGAATTTACCGTAATTTTTCAAGTTGATAAATCAACTTAATCCTCCTCTTCTCTTAAGAAATAAATCCTCTTTATGAGCTCCTCACATTCTGACACATAGCTATAAAGTGCAATTTCGTGAGCCGATTATCTCATTTTCAGCTCATTGAAATCTGCTTGACAAAATTGCTCTGTTACAAAGCTGGTTACAAAGACTTCCTTGTGATTTCCCCAAATGATGGTAGTCATTTGTGTAAGTGACTTCGTAAAGATTTTAAGGCAATTGAAGAAAGAAATTATAGCAGAAAGTTGCAAAGGAAATATCTTGAAAATTGTATTATAATCTTTCTTCCTTTTTCTTGTATTTTTTTCTCAGGAGAAGGGATTGAACTCAGGGCCTCAAACTTGCTGGATAAATGTTCTTGATCCATACACCTAGCACTTTGTTTAGCTTTAGATTGATTTTCAGATAGTTTCTTATTAACTGCCTAGGCTGGCCTCAAACCATGACCCTCCTACTTCTGCCTCTCTTATCATCATGTGTCACCAGTGTGTTTTAAATATTGAAGTCTCAGTATTATACTTTTACCATACCAACTGCAAACCTCCTATACTTTCCAGAGTCTAGCTCATAAGTAGAATTATTGACATGTACCACTATATCAAGCTGAATTTTCTTAAAAAGAAATCTTCAGTTGCTCTTCTAACAAAGAACTATTCACTCACTTCTCTTTAGTCTCCAATTCTCTGCCTCTGTAACTTCTTTCTCATTTTTCTCCTCACTGAAGCAGGCAAGTTTGAGATAACTTCAGTTTTGTTAATGTTTTCAAAATATTCCTTGTTAGTCTAAATTCTTCATTCCTCATGTTCTATATCATAGTGATTTTCCATACCAAAAATATTTGTCTCAGCTAGGAGAGGTGACTGATGCCTGCAATCCTACGTACTCTGGAGGCTGAGATGTAAAGATTTTGGTTGGAAGCCAGATAAATATTTTCTATCAAAAAGGAAACTGGGTTTCTCCTATAAAAATAAAAAAAATTATTTCATATTTGTTATAATAACAGCTTACAAATGTAATGTTATTCAGTTGATAAGCTTAATAGAAACAATGAATCAAACATGAATTTCTCTGAAGAAATCAAAGTCATTCATTACAACCCTTACTTGATTTGTGAAAGAGATGAAATCTCATTCAGAAAACATAATTAGGTTCCATTGTTACATTCTCATTTCTGTCTTTATCAAAGATGATTCAGAGGAAACAGACCTAAACAGATATGAGTCCTGGAACATATTGTAAATGACAGCATTGAATGATCTCTCCATGGTTAGAAAGACAATCTTCACAAATTTTCACGCACCTGAACAACTCATACTGATGCTTCACTCTGAGCCTGGATTAGTTTTCCCGTTTGTCCTTCTGTGGCACTGCTTCTGTGTCAGGTGTGTGTCTTTCATTTTATTCGGCCAAAGTGGACTCTTATTTCTGCTTGCAAATATTCTGAGAAACTTTTGCCAGGCCACAAGAAGTACAGATAAAATTTTCATCCCATATTCTCCTTTCACAGTCCTCCTGTCCTGAAAAGCTGTTTACTGAACAAAATGGAGCAATGATTGCACAATGATATAAACCTGAGCAAGCATTATCACACTAGTAATAACACCAGAAAGGAACAAGTAGAGGAATCATTATCTGAGTGTCACCAGTATCAAATGACCTATTGCTCCACATGTTTAATTGGGACAACTAATAGATGTTTTGCTAGCTGCCAGTGGCTCACACCAGCAATCATAGCTTCTCAGGAGACTGAGGTCTGAAGATTGTGGTTTAAAATGAGCCCAAGATAGAAAGTCCATGAGATTCTTACCTCCAATTGACTACCATAAAGCTGGAAGTGGTACTGTGGCTCAAGTGGTAGAGTACTAGCCTTTAGCAAAGCTGCTTAGGGACAGCACTCAGGCACCAAAACCAGCACACACACAAAGATAGATGCTTCTAGTTCCTGGCCATGTTCTTTTTTATAATGCTTCTTTTGGTGAAGAGTTTGTAAGTCAAATAATCTCGATGCAAAGTAATAGCTATGCTGTCTTGGGCTTGTAGTCCTCTTCATTTTCTTTACCTGTACAATGAAGAAATTTCTTTGCCAAACTGGTTCAGTGGGAGAATCCAGTCATAATATTCAATGTACATGTGTGAAAATGTGACTACATAAATGGAGGGGGTGAGATAGAGAAGACAAGATCAAAAAAGAGAAGAGAAGAATGATCAAATTGATGACATCAATCAAGATGTACTCACAAACTGACATATTAAATTAAAACTCCATTGTACACTACTTATGTATCATTTTGTAAGTAGAAAAAAATGAAACCAGTGCTTCAGTGCAATCCACACATCTTAGGTATAGATTGCTCAAAGCTATTTCTTTTAAAGAATACAGGACAGAGAAGAGTGGAACAAATCATTTCCAGAATAAAACTGATCAACTCTACCCCAAAGTTAACATCAATAGTGATGTTGACCATACACCCTTGATTTCATGCACTGAGAACACATTTCCTCTCATCCCCCAATCCTGGGTTTAAATTCAGGACCAAGATTCTGTCCCCACCCACCCACTCATAGCTAATGCTCTAACATTTGAGCCACAAATCCAATTCTGGCTCTTTTTGTTTAATTGGAGATTAGTCTCATGGATTTTCCTGCCCAGACTGACTTCAAATCATAATCCTCAGATCTCAGGCTCAGAATATAGGTGTCAGCCATCAGTACCCAGCTTGAGAACTCACCTTTCCATTGTAATTCTCCTTTCCGAAACTTCATAGCCACAATCTTGGGAGCAAAGATTCAGAGAGCTGCCACGCCTACTCCAGTGGAGTCTGCTTAGCATGGGAAACCAGCTTTCAGACCTGAGAATGGGGCTTCAGAGACCCATCTCTGAGTATTGGGACTTCACTGAAGTCTACCTCAGAGAATGGGGCTTTACAGAGACCTATCTCTGAGTATTGGGACTTCACCGAAGTCTACCTCGGAGAATAGGGCTTCAAAGAGGCCTACTCCTGGAAAGGCTGGCAAACCTCTGGGAAAGATGTGTTTCTCCTTTTCTTTTCTTTTCTTCACTGTATAAGAGTGCCTATTCATCTTTTACTGTTTCTGCTGCTCATTGTACTTACTCATGCTCAACGTTCCTTTATTCAAAGCTCTTTCTTAAGAGTGTTGACGACTCCAACATCTGATGAGTGTCTTAAAAATATGACTAACTCACCAGAGTTAAGTGCTACCCTGAAACCCCTCTTAAGGAGGCAAGTAGACAAATCATAAGTAAATATAAAAGTATTGGGGGTTTCATGAAGTCACTTCAGCAGAAGGAACTGTCTGTAAGAGATTTACAAGAAGCTGTAGGCGAGGCTGGAACAGAAAGAATGTATGGCAAATGCTGAGATAACTACTTAGGAGAAAGAACTTCCTGTTACTCTCTTTTATTTACTAAGAGACTTGCTAGATCTAGGCCTCTATAGAAATAAGGTAATGGTTAGATGGTGACAAACTTTGAAATCCATTATATTTCTTAGAGATAAGCTGGAAACAAGTGCCTTTCAGGTGACCAGCTGGTGACCACCCAAGAATGAAGCCCTGCAGCAAGATTGTGTATCCTTTTGCCCTTTCTTATGGAGAATTTTGCTATAAAAGTTTGTTATCCTCTGCATTAAATCGCACTCAGCATCCACTCCTAATGTGTGTGAGTTGTCTGTTTGCCATCTCCCCCCCTATTCCAGGTTCCTCCCCTAGGTATCCTCCATCGTCCCGACAGAGCCGGTCCGTGGCAGAGAGCCCCCAATTGAAGAACATTTTATAGAATGCCCTGTCCCATACTCCTAAAAAGTGAGAAATGCTATCTCTCTCCCTTTGATGAAACAATAGATGTTAGATTATTATATGATAATAATAGCAGATATTATTATAATGCTCTCAATATCTACTCCCATCCCCATTGATACCAGGCTTGGTTGTAGAACTTACTTTGACAAATGACATGTGAGAAGTGATGGCATGTGTCTTTTCTGAGCTTTAGCCCTTTGGTTTTCACTCTTTGCATCCCCTGGGAACCTCCAGCAATCAGTCTGGATCCCAGAATGGACACCATGCTGAGTGGAAGTAGATCAGGAATAGGCTTTGTAGCATGAGAGAGAGTAATCAAAATTGTAAGGTATTGCGTCCTTGGGTCTGGTTTCCCATATTAAAATTAAGCTCACATTGAGGTCCCAGCTCTAGATAGTCTAGGTCTCTTTCTCTCTATTCCCTCCCATTCTTCCTGAATATTTCCTTCTCATTCTTCCTGAATATTTCCTCTTTCTCCTCAGGTGACACCAGTTCTTGAGTCTCCTTATCCTAGAAACTGGTTTTAGGGTTAAACATTGTGGCTTTCTGCTTTACATTTTCTCTTAAGTGTTTCTTCACTTTTGTCTTTCTGGAGCTTTCAGCCAGAAGCTCCCAAGTGTGATGGATCTTCAGATAAAAACCCTCTGCCAGGGCTGAGAAGGTGGCACAGTGGTAGAGTGCTTGCTTTGCATGCATGAGGCCCTAGGTTCGATTCCTCAGCCCCACATAAGCTGGAAGCGACACTGTAAAAGCTGGAAGTGACACTGTGGCTCAAGTGGGATAGTGCTAGCCTTGAGCTGAAGAGTTGAGGGGCAGTGCCCAGGCCCAGAGTTCAAACCCCAAAATCGACCAAAAAAAAATTTTAAACGAAGTAAGCCAGGCCCAAAGAAGCATAGGTCCCATGGTTTCTCTTATTTTCAATAATTAGTACATGTCTGAGACAAGCAGAAACTGTCAGATAAGTTGATGTTAGGCGAAATGAACCCCAAGATAAGAACTCAATTTTTTTTTCTTTCTTGTGATTGTTTCTATCATATTTATAAGATGATTTCTTTGATGCTTTGTATGTCCCTCCGCCATGGTATGCCTCCTGTGATCACTGAACTTGATGTTGGCATGCTTTGTGCAGGAGAAGTGAAAAAAACAAATTATTTAAATTGGGATACAGGTGGATCCATTGCAGCAATGAGATGTGCAAGATGTTATGTTGAAAAACGAACTTTAAAACTTTGGCGGGAGGGGGGTCTGAGGAGGGACCGCTGGGTGGGGGCGGGGAGTTGGAGAGGGATGGGAAGGGGAATCAAAGGAGGCCGCCACAATGCTTGATAAGATATGTACTCATGATTTTTGCTGTTCTAACTGGAGTGAGGTGATATCTCAATGTTGTTTTGATTTGCATTTCTTTTATGGCTAGGGATGTTGAACATTTCTTCATGTGTCTATTGGTCATCCTTCTTTCTTCTTCAGAGAAGCTTCTCTTTAAGTCTTTTGCCCACTTACTTATTGGGCAGTTGTTTCTTTGAGGATTTGTTGTTGGGTGGTTTAATTTTTTGAGTTCCAAGTATATTTTAGATATGAGACCCTTGTCCGTTGTATGGCTAGTAAAGATCTTCTCCCAGTCCGTGGGCTTTCTATTGATCTTGCTAGCTATGTCATTTGCCCTGCAGAAGCTCTGCAACCTTATACAATCCCATTTGTCCAGCCTTTCTTTGATTTGTTGTGTTTCCGGGTCTCTATTCAGAAAATTTCGGCCTGAGCCAAGGAGACCCAGGGTTTCTCCTATTCCATCCTGTAATGTTTTCAGAGTGTCTGCTTTGAGTTCAAGGTCTTTGATCCATTTGGAGTTGATTCTGGTGCAGGGTGATATATAAGGATCTAGCTTTAGTTTTCTACATGTAGTTAACCAGTTTTGCCAGCACCATTTACTGAAGAGACTGTCTGTCTTCCATTCTATTGTTTTAGCTCCCTTATCGAAGATTAGATGGATATAGGTCTGTAGGTTCATTTCTGTGTTTTCAATTCTATTCCATTGGTCCTGAGGTCTGTTCTTATGCCAATACCAAGCTGTTTTGATTACTATGGCTTTATAGTAGAGTTTGAAATTTGGTATTGATATTCCTCCAGCAGTGTTCTTTCCGTTGAGGAGCGTTTTTGCTATTCGGGGTCTTTTATTGTTCCATATGAATTTTTGGATTGCCTCTTCTATTTCCTTGAAGAATGAGGGTGGAATTTTGATAGGTATTGCGTTGAATTTGTAGATAGCCTTGGGAAGTATTGCCATTTTCACGATGTTAATCTTTCCAATCCAGGAGCATGGGAGGTTTTGCCATTTTTTAAGTTCTGTGTTGATTTCCTTTTTCAAGATTTTAAAGTTTTCATCATAGAGGTCCTTCACTTCTTTAGTTAATTCCTAGGTATTTTATTTTTTGTGGGGCTATTACAAATGGAGTTGCTTTCCTAATTTCAGCCACACTTTTCTCATTGTTGGCATACAGAAAAGCCATTGATTTTTGGGGGTTAATTTTATAACCTGCTACTTTGCCAAAGTTTTGAATCAGCTTGAGTAATTTGGGAGTGGAGTCTATACAATGTCGGTGGGGGGGGAGGGGGGGTATGATTGGGTGGGAGGGAGGGGGTAGGCTGGGAAGGGAGGTGAAGGGTAAACAAAGGAGGAGGCTGCAATGCTTGGTAAGAAATGTATGCATTATCCTGCCCATGTAATTGTAACCCCTCTGTACAGTATGTTCTCAAATAAAATAAAATAAAATTAAAAAAAAAAAAGATATGTACTCATTACCTTTCCCATGTAATTGTAACCCCTCTGTATGGTATTTACACAATTTTAAAAAATAAATTCCTCTGCCACATCTGCCTTGCTTGCTTTCACTCCCCTCATGTTGGCATGCTAGGAGGCAAGAATAACATGAAGCTCCAGAAACATTTTGGATAGAAAAAGAAACCGCTGCATGGGACGTGAGCGGTGTATTACAAGAGATTGGGGCTGAACACAGGTATAAGGGATCACAGCTTCAGCCTCAGCTGTGTTCTGAATCATTGCCCTGTTACCAGCTGTTACCTTTGCTCCAAAATCTATGTGGCGAATTCTGCAATTCTTACTGAATCATCCACATACACAGACTTAGTTAGGCATCCAGTATGACATAAAATATACATTTCTTAAATCAGAGAAATCTGTACCGGAGAAAATGTGCAGAAAGAACTTCACTTCAATTTTAAATGCTTATAATTTGACTGAGAGAACAATATCCAATTCTCTTAGCCTTCACAAAATCAAAATATCCAAGCAATACACCACTGTAATGAAAAAAAAAAATCTTTTTACTAAAGTGAGTATTTGGAATGGGAAAAATCAAATATTATTAAACTTAAAAATTGATCAAATACCAAAAGAAAAAGAAAGACATTGATCAATAATGAACTACCAATGTGTTTAGTAAATAAATGAAATGTTTGAGATTCTTATCCACATAGGAAATACATAGGAAAATAAAAAGGAAAGTCACTGTGATCCCATCTTACACACCAGAATAGCTATCACCACGCAAATAAACAAACTCCTGGAGAGGTTGAAATAAATCAGGAACTGTGTTTGGTGGTGTGGCATTGTAAACTAGTGCAACCCATATGGAGATCATGATGGAAGTTTACTCGATACAAAAAAGACACATATCTTGAAGACCATTATTGCAAATTGGATCCATACTGAAAGAATATAAATCAATATGAACAAACATGTTCATGGCAGCAATATTCATAGCAACCAAACTGTGTAATCAACCTGGATGTTCCATAAAGAAAGAATAAAGAAAAAGCACCGTTCATAGCTATAAACATGTTTTGGTATATAAGAGAAGGGGATGTTTCTACTATATCATTGCTAAATATTTTTGGATAGATACCTAATCCTAATTTCACTGAGTTTTGTGGTATTGTGTTTTTTCTTTAATGAAGGACTTCCTTATTGATTTCAGAGCAGTTACAATAGGATGAAAATATCATATAAAATGTGCATATTATATAAAAATTTAAATATATCAATGAACACATACAGATCATCATATAGAGTTTATAATTTGAGGCAATTTTAAGAAGGCAACAGTAGGGAGAAAATACAATGCTAGAAGCTTAATAACAAATATACAGATATGGAAAAATACCAAAAAAGGTGCAACTAATTAGTGCTAACAGTAACAAAATTTTTTCCTCAAGTTTTAAAAATGAAACTATTAAAATAATACTTAATAACATCAAATAACTATGGCATGGAAGAAAATATAGCATAGACATATTTTCCCCAAAATTTGTTTTATTTTATAACAAATGGATTAAAACAAAATGTAATTACATGTCTGAAGATGATAACACTTTCAAGTGTCATTGATTGAATCCATCAAAGGAATGTAACCGACAAGTATAGGGTAACAACAACCTAGTTTATGGAAGAAGACACTTAGTAGAACTTTGTGAGGAAAGAATGTTCTCCTTTTTCCTCATTAAAATAGGACAGCTACCTTTTGAAAGAACACTTGTAATGTAGTCAGAGCAGTGGAGTTACTAATTTAGGTAGCAATTTATTACTTTTATTCCCTAATCTTGTGATGTGATTCCCAAATGATGTGTGATCCTAGATATTCTGAGCCCTTTTTTCACCCAGAGTTTCTAATTCCTCCCCATGCCAATGATTCTGCTACTCTCATTTCTTCTTGATTGTCAACTCAATTCCTGTGGCCTTTAGTTAGATGAGAAAGAGCTGAAGAAATATGAGGATGGCCTGGTGTCTGAGGTAACATCCACTCCTGTTTGGAGGATCTGGGGAAGGATCACCATGTGGGCCTCATAATCAGATATTAATTGACCTCTTTGGAAATGGAGAAACTCACTCCCTCAGGCAGAATCTGTCATTCCTTGACTTTCTCTGAAGAGATTTGGTAATAGGGAACAATTCAGAGAATGAGCTTTCTCACTACCCACCACAGCCTTGTCAAAATGAACAGGATCAAAATTAAAAGTGGCCTCAGTTCCCATAGGGCTAATCAAAAGCCAAGAGATCATACATTCCTCCTCACCAGGGACCTTCTGGTAGGAATAGAGTCTGGGCAAAGTCTAAGATGGAGATAAAATGAGGCTGGGCCTAAGGAGGACACAAAAGAATGACCCTCTCTTTGACTACAAGTGAGTTGTGTAGTGAGACATGACAGCTTCCTTCATATATGAAAATTCACTAGGTGAGTTATCTCACTGCCATTTTGCAGGAGATCAGTTTCCCCAAAGGAGCAGTTGTTAAATGTTGTGACTGTCAGGTTGCTCTCTAGGCTGTTGTCTCTCCCACCCCTTCCCATGTCAGGAATGCATTGCTTCTTTTAGGCACTCAACTAATTGTCCTGACTCTTAGGCAGGAATACCATAGGCTATTCTTTTGCCAACCTCTTGCATTTGAGGTAGAATAGGCCCAGCCACTGCTCATGCCAAGGGGTAAATTCAAGAAGGTGAGTATAAGCTATATTTGTATTGAAAAATAATCATATTCAAAGAATTAAAGAAATTAATAATTGAGAGATTTAGGGTTTATAGCCACTAAATTTAAGTAATTATTACTAACACATCTAGAATCATGGATTAGGAAGAGAACAGTGAAGTAGTTTCAATATAATTTGCAAAAGATACACCATAGCCATAACAGGAGATGAGAGTGTGAAGGAACTATTGGCATAGGTCCATTTACTATCTTAGGAGTGACATTGGATAGGAGGCTTTTAGAATAATATCTAAAACAGAGGAACTTGCTTGGCACTGGTGGCTCACACCTGTGATCCTAGCTACCCTGGAGGCTGACATCTGAGTATTATGATTCAAAGCATGTCCAGACAGAAAAATCCAGAAGTGGTACATGGCTCAAGTGGTAGAGCACTAGCATTGAGCTCCGGGACACTGCCTAGGCCATGAGTTCAAGCTTCAGGATCAGAAATGCAACAACAACAAAACAATAATGATAAAAAGAAATAAAAGAAGGACTTAAAGATATGTGATGGAATGAGGCTGATGTGTAACTGTTTACGGAACCTACAAGGAGACAAAATTTGGAGCAAAATGATATCTATTCATGACTAATCAAGGATGCAAAGCAAATGCCAAATTCCTCTTCTCAAAAACTTGCAGATGTGGGCTGGGTTGGTGGCTCAGTATTAGAATGCTTGCCTGGCATGCATGAGGCCTTGGGTTCTATTTCTCAGCACCACATAAGCTGAAAAAGCCAGAAGTGGAGCTATGGCTCAAGTGGTAGAGCACTAACCTTGAGCTGAAGAGGTGAGGGACAGCGCCCAGGCCCAGAGTTCAGGCCCCATGAATGGCCATGAAAACAAAACAAAAAAACTAAACTAAACTTCCAAACATATCTTTTCTCATCATTGAGGAGAGGCTTCTTTTACAGGAATTCTTATCTAGCTCAAGGTGATCAGAACTTCAGTAGAATTTTCCTGTTGAGATGTAATGTGCCTAACTGTACTGAAGCTAATCATGGCTAGGAAAGTATGGACTGATACGTTTGTTGTATTTTTCCTCATAAATATATAATATTCTCAGGTATTATATGAAATATATTTCATAATAAACAATATATTATACATTATATATAATATTTTAAATATATTATAATATAACATATATATTAACAGACTTCCTAATTTTAGAGTTAGGAACAAGCAACATATTAAAAGAAAAATGCTTGAATCTCTGAGTAATTTCTCTACCACAGGACAATTCCAAGTTTCATTCTTATTACCCAAAGAGCAACCTAGGAAAGCGATGCCCATGGAGGTGGTTCCCTGGATTTTGGAAACTGTTATTGCATATATATATATATATATATATATATATGAAATATTGTTATGTACTAGTGAATATATCTAAAACTATAATAACAGATAAATAAGTGAACACCTATGTGCACACACACTCAATCACTTTCAAATATAAGAATTTGTTTTCTATGCTGCCTATTCACCTACAGAGAGAGTACATGAGTTGCCATTGAATTGTCCTGGAAGTTCTTTATCTGGCTACTCTAGCTTCACATCCTTTGTTCTGTAAGTAGCCAGATGTTATGTGTTCAACATACTTATTACAGGCAAAAGTATCCACCCTGACACACAGAGAAACTTGGATTTCAGAAATGCCACAAATAAGTGGGAGGTACACAGTACTTTTCAAAATTGAATAGATTACATATTTATTAGAAAGCTCGTAAGAAAAAATATTCAATGTAGGATGAAACACTTCAGAAACTACAGTTTAAATTACGTATAACCGGGTGGAGGTAGCTCATGCCTGTGATATTTGCTAATCTGGAGGCTGGAATATGAGGATCACAGTTCAAAGCCAGGTTGAGAAAAGTCCCCGCGGGACACTTATCACCAATTAATCATTGAAAACTAAAATTGATTCTGTGCTTTGAAGTTGTAGAGAGCTAACCTTGAGCAAAAGTCATCAGAAGCAGTGCCCAGGCTCTGAGTTCAAATTCTGTAATAGATAAGAAATAAAATAAAAAATAAATTACATATAATTTTTTACCAACTCTGTAAAAGGAAAATAGGATATGATACATGGCAACATAAGTCTTCAAGTTACAAAGTTCCAGGGCATTTCCTCACTATTGACAACTAGGAGTAATCCATATCAAAAAAAAAAAGATGAACGATTTATACCAAATTTCAAAATATGTTATACAAAGTAAATGCAATAAACATGCATTCCACAGTCTAGTAACATCATATTGTGTAAAGAATCTGATTAACTGATTCATGAAAACCAATACTATGCAGTTAAAAAATCCAATATCTCAGGTGTCAACTTTGCACAATACTTTCAATCTATGATGTCTGTTTTGTATATTATCCACCCCTATCCATCCCACAATGGCAGAAAGCTCTTCCTGAGAAAGTCCAGAGACCTGTCTACTGTGAGTGCTCAATGTAGACCTGTTCCCATTCTCTATTATTTGGGCATGTGATGGACTGAATATCTGATAACTTGGAAAAGGCACAATTTGGGACTGGCTTCCAGTAATGATATTTTAGTTCTCAGAAAAAAAGGAAATTGAAGACAGAGGGAAAATTTACCAGATCCCTGAAAGATTTCTATCATTGTGCTAAAACTGTACCCTTCTACTGACACTTGAACAAACGTCAGTAATTGTCACACCAACCACATGTCCAAAAAATAACATTCCAAATATTGACCTGTTTTTACTTTGGTAAATCAAGACACAATATTGTGGCCGCGTTTTACTTAAACTATTAGCTATGTTTGGTCCAAGGGATAATTGCCCTTACCAATTTCTTAAATTTTAGGCCATCACACACTCACTTCGTAGCCCTTAAACATTAAAAATACCTATCCATATAAGTCTGTATTACATACTTATTACTGTTTTTCTTCATTTGTCATGTTTTACATATTTGTGTATCCCAGGGCTTAGTTCTGTAATGTTCATTCTCATGGTTGTTATCACTGAATACATGTAATTATTTCTGTTTTTTTCTCTCCAGCTCTGTTTTTTTCTTTAATTCAAGTCCTTAATAGCATCCTGTTTACTGACAACTAGCTACTGATTTTAACAAACTAAAAAGATCCCAAAGTGAGCTTTGATATTTATATACATACCTATTCCGCGTTACTATTTAATTAAGTGATAACTCTTCTAGTTGTCTTGTCAAAATAGCTGGCAGTCATTTCAAACTTACATACTTTTCACACCTCATATTTAATCTATGACCAGGTTTCAACAAATTAACTCATAGAATATTTTAGGAACCATACATACATAAAATATGTGTGCTAGTATTATGAGTTAAATTCAGAGCCTAGGTTCTTTTACTTTTCCTTTTTGCTCAGGCTGGCAGGCTTCCATGTGAATCACAGCTCAACTTTTAGCTTTTTTGGTTCTTAGTTGAAGATAAGTGTGTCGTTGTCCATTTAACTAGTCTAGCTTGAAACTATGATCCTCTGTTTTCAGCCTTCTAAATAGCTAGATTTAAAGGCATGCACCACTAAAATCACCCCTATTATATTTGAATGAAAAATAAATTTAAAGTATTAACATTTCATGGGACCTATGTTTCTTTGGGCTTGGGTTACTTCACTTAATATAATTTTTCCAAGTCTTTCCATTTCCTAACAAATGAGGCAATATCATTCTTTCTGATGGAGGCATAGAATTCCATTGTGTATATATACCACATTTTCTTGATCCATTCATCTACTGAGGGGTGTCCCATGGTTTCCCTTATTTGCAATGTCTAGTATATGTAGGAGTCAAGCAGAAAAGGTCAGATAAAAAGTGATGTTAGGAAAATGAACCCTAAGATATGCATTCAAATGTTTTTTTTTCTTTCATGCATTTGTTTCTAATGCATTGATAAGATTATTTCTTTGTTGCTTTGTATGTCCCTCCCCCACAGTATAACCCCTGCTTTCACTGCATTTGATGTCGGTATAATTTGTGGAGGGGAAGGGGAAAAACAAGTCGTTTAAATAAGGATAAATGTGGACCCGTTGCAACAATGAGAAGTACAAGTTGTCATATCGAAAACGAACTTTACATCTTTTATGGGGGGAGAGGATTAGGTGTGGGGGGTGGGGGGAGGCTTGGGAGGGATGGGAAGGGGAAACAAAGGAGGAGGCTACAATGCTTCATAAGAAATGTACTCATCATCTTGCCCATCTAATTGTAACCCCTCTGTACAGTATTTTCACAATAAAAAGAACGAATATTTCTAATATTTTCAAATCAGTATGTTTTCATTTACACTAAAACACATTGCCTTAAATGCTTTTTGTTATTCCAGCTCTCTTACCAAGAAAGGAAAGGAAAAATTCACAACCAAAGAAGCTCTGAATGTACAAATGCTCAAGCCTGCAAGCCACAATTTCTTTGCTGGGAAATAACAAAGGATGATATCGTCTAAGGCAAAGCAGGAGAAAATGTTCTTCACTGAAGTTACTGGAAGTTGATGAAGATGAGGAGGAGCAACTTTATTCAGAAAGTATAACAGTGTTTGCGGTTGTAGGATGATTCTAGTGGATAAGTGTAGCCAATCTAAGAGGATGTTTATAGTGATGAGGAGAATATTTGAAGGTGCATATGTGATTACAAAGGTGAGCTTTCTTGAAGATATATGTTTGTAGCATAGTTTGTATACTGTTGAAAAAGAGGCAAGATAGGGATGTTGACATTCCTTGTATCTTTCACAGTATTAAATTAAAACCAGTTTTATACAAATATTATTCATAGTAATTATAGAATATCACTAATTATGCAAATATTACAAATATATCATTTATATGTTATGTAATATAACAATACATATATTATGCACACATAATTTAATTTTTCTATTTGTCTGTCCAGGAATTAAACTAGGAATATCTTTGAAAATTGATAGCAAAGTATGGTCCATAGAATTTTATGTAACATATAGTTTTATCTAATAATTAGTTATATGTCCTGAATTGGTTTAGAAATGAAATGTTGTAATATAATTGAACCTTCAAAAATAATTATGTAAGAACATGCCATGGATGGAATTAAAAATATAACATGACTCATGTCTGTAATCCCAGCTACTTAGGGACCAAGATCTCAGGATAGATATATGAAGCCACTCTGAGTGAAACGGCTCAGGGACAACACCCAGAGCATCGTTCAAGCCTCAGTACTGGCACAAAAAAATTATGTTACTAAAACATACAAATACATGTATTTAAATAAAGATGTCATTCCTTGTATCCTTCACAGTATAATATTAAAACCAGTTTATACATGTATTATTTATAGTAGTTATAAAATATCAGTAATTATTCATATATTATATATATATATCATTCTTATGTTATGTAATATATTGCATATATTATGCACACCAATTTTATACTGATAATACTAATATCCATTAAATTGATATATGTTTTAGAATAGGGAATAAATTTTCTTTGGTACAACAAGGAAGAAACTAGTCACAAAAATTATTCATTTTGTATTATATATCCATAGCAAACTATTCCTTGTCTATTCAAGGTACTTAATGATAAAAGCCTGTGTTCATCATCAGTACAGCTGTCTTTGACATGGATTTGTTCTCCATAAGCAATTACTCCTGGAATAATAAACAGTGGAAACTGAATGATGTTCATTCAGTTATTTCATTTGGAATAAAAATCACTTACAATGTCATTACCCAGACCCTTTCATTTAAAATACTTATATTCTGTAGCAATGTTATTGCCGTTATAACCATAATTAGGAAGAAAATGTGAGATCATCTACTCAATAGCTCTTGAAAGTTCAGAATATTCTCAGATATGCCTGATAAAAACCTGGATTTGAATTGTGGGTCTACATCTGGTCAGTCTTAGGTACTTGGGAAATTTGTTTGGCCTTGTTGCCTACTTCTGCTTTTAATAAAATACTTAGGGCTGGGAAGGTCGCTCAGGGGTAGAGTGCTTGCCTTGCATGCATTAATTAGGCTGTGGGTTCGATTCCTCAGCACCACATAAACAGAAAAAGCCGGAAGTGGTGCTGTAGCTCAAGTGGTAGAGTGCTAGCATTAAGCTGAAGAGCTGAGGGACAGCACCCAGAGTTTAGGTCCCATGACTGACTAAAAGATAATAATAAAAAAAATGATTAACTTCCTAACTTGAAGAACTGTCATAAGCATAAAATTACACTAATGCAGGTGCAGTGCTTGGAATGGTGTCTGCACATTGTGAAGTAGGTCCCAGAGAAGTCAACTTCCATCAACATGGTCACAGCATCCTTCCTGAAAGCCTTAAGAAATATATACCCAATTGATATTAATATCTGTGAAAATTTGTCTTTATTAAAAAAAGTCTTGTCTTCATATGAAACAAAGAAATAATGTTAGGGCTGTCCTGTGGCTTTTACTCTGAAGTAGTTTTGCCTAAATTTCATTCTTACTCTATTAGTTGTAGCAGTAGCATTCTTTAGTACTACCCTTCATATTTCTAGTTGTGTGTTCCATTTGGAATACTATTGTAACTTAGTTCATAATCTTTTTTATCAGAATAAATAAACTAAAACTGCTGATGTTTTCAACAAAGAGAAAATATTAGGTGTGCATTATATTTTATGTTCTTAATAGTTTCCTGAAATTATTCCTTTTGGATTATATATCCCTACCAATCTACTTTTTATGATTTCTTATATGATTTATATAGATTTCTTATATGATTCTTACATGATTTCTTAGATATCCATAAATAAAACCACTCAGAACAGGAAAAAAGTAGGTAAGAAGTCATAAAAAATAGTATTATGGTGGTCTTAATGGCTACGTGTAAAGCACATATAACAAAACTGTTGGAAGATTCATTTTCTCTTTTTGCTATTATCTCCCCTTCTTTGTAGCCAGGTTCTCACTATGAAGTGCCAAGCGGTCTGGACATTTCAAGCCTTGTCTCAGTGACAGAAGTGATGGGACTAGGGACATGTTCTCTCATGACTGGCTTCTAGGAAGCTCACAATAAAGCAATACCAATACACATAAATAAACTTTTGTGAGTGATGTGTATTCACTTCCTCAACTGCCAAAGTTAAATTCATATATCAAAACATCAAATTACTTACATTATAATATATGCGATTCAATTGGCATCACTAACACCTCCATAAATCAAATGCAAACTAAAAGCTCTACTTCAAAAACCAACTTCAAAGGCAGTGTTGGAAATACAAGAAGATAAACAACAAATCTAAAGTAGTGAGATCTTTAACCCTGGCAATGAGCAATGATAGCTGAAATTTTAACCATGCTTGAAAAGTTCGGGTGACCACTAACTATGTGATTAGAGTTGCAGAGTTGACCTTGGGATCAAGATTGGAGGTAAAATTCAAAGGCAGCTAAGGTTTCTGCAGTATTGTAGCTCGATACAGTGTGACCCTCCCTGATAATGGTAAAGCATAGAGTAGAACCTAAGTCAGTAAAATGTATAGGAAGGATTCTCCACTGAGAATAATTGCAGGGGGTGATCATCACTCTTGCTTTGAAAATGTACAGCCCATCATTCTACTTTAAGCTCTAGCGTAATTCTGATATAAAGAAAATTATGACACAACAATGTGCCATAAGTGCTGAGCAGTGTGGGTGTATATTACGCTAACATATGTAAAATCCTTAGAGGTATGGAATGGCCTGAACCTCACACTTCGTTCTATGTTGTTGAGTTTCATGGAGAAATGTTCATAATTAGGCAATTCACACTCATCTAAATCTGATTCAGTCAACTGAGATAAGACATTAGGTTCATTACTCCAGTGACGTGGTTTTGTAACCTATGAAAAAATTAACATTATTTCACAATGTATATATTTTTCTGAAAATTTATGCAATATCAAGTACAAAATATACAAAAAGATAATTATCTATCTCTTTATATTATTAGAAATAAAGATACTTCTGAATTGTACTTTCTTGCTAGAAAATCACAGGATGACTGCTGATGTTTGCTATCTTTCGAGGTGCTCCTATACACTTCTGAATCTTGTTCAAGGAGGTGTTTTTCCATAGTTTGTTTTGAGGTGATCGGAATATCAATACTGTAACTAACAACAACCATGGAACAGCAAAGATGATGGGATACCTGGCCAAAAATCTGAGAAATCACAGGAAGTGATAGGAAAGAAGACACCAGAGGACCCACAGCGTCATTGCCAGCTTCTGGATCCCAAAATCCTGCTTAACATGCTTTATATTCATTCTACTACAGGGGTGGGAGGTGGTCAGTGCCTACAGGTATGTCCACAAACTAAAGCATCAATCTAGCTTGTGGTTACAACTATTAACATGAGGTATTGTTTGTATACATAATTATAAATCCCTTTTTGTTAGAGAGCCGAAGGGAGCAATAGTCATTACAACCATAGCACAGACATCCATCTTGTCCCCAAAGTCTTAAACTTTTAGTGTCCAACAGCTCTAATTAAAATACTCTTGAGGTAATAACTCATACCTTTGTCTTCCCTTGACTGTTTGACCTTCCCAGAGCACAGTTCTCAGCTTTTTGATTGCTGTTTGAGATCGCGCCCCAATCTATCCTTTCCAGGTCTAACAGTTTGACTGTGGATTCCGTCACAAGTACTGTTACAGTCAATAGTCAGGAACCTGAAACATGAGAATTAGGAGTTGAAGAAAGCCTGGTCTAAACTGCAGAATCTTGTCTCCAAAGAAAAGAAATTCTATAAATATTAATCTACTATGAAACAAACAATACGTTAAATTTATATAATGGAACAAATAGATCATTGTTAACGGAAATAAAATTTTGGCAGAAGTTTTAAACACATACATATGTATATATATTTAAAGTTGGAGAAATAAAATTTCAAGTGGTATTATATGCAAGTTTCAGTCTACCTGCCACCTACCTATTTACCGACACGCTTATTTTTGGTTAGTCTTCACAAAACACTGTTTTCTTACATAAGTACCAAAAAATTGAAAAACAAAAAGTGCAGTATCATAATACAAGTGTAGTTTAATCCCTACCAAAATAATTTGGAGAAAACATGCATTAAGTTAATGGCATTGAGTACTGCTCAAGAAGGAGAGTCTAGAAGAATGTGTATATTTTGTAAATTGTGTGTGTGTTTGTGTGTGTGTGTGTGTGTGTGTGTGTGTGTGAGTGTGTGTGAGTGTTCCATAAGTAAATAATGGAGTCAGAAGTAGACATATTATTCTTGCTTAGTCTTTTTGCTCAAAACTGACACTCTATTACTTGAGCCACATCTCCACTTCTGGATTTTTTTTTTTTTTTTTTTTTTTTTGCCGGTTGTGGACCTGAACTCTGGGCCTAGGCGCTGTCCCTCAGCTCTTCAGCTCAAGGTGAGTGCTCGACCCCTTGAGCCCACAACACCACTTCCGGCTTTTTCTGTTTATGTGGTGCTGAGGAATCGAACCCAGGGCTTCATGCATGCAAGGCAAGCACTCTACCACTGAGCCACCTTCCCAGCCCTGGATTTTGGTTTCTTAATGAGAGAAATATCTCACAATTTTCTGCATGGGCTGTTTTAAACTAGGATCCTCAGTTTTTGACCTCTAAAGTAGCTAGGTTTTAAAACATGAGCCACTAGTGGACAGAACTACGATAACTTTTTGCATGTTTGAATACATTTTAAAGTAAGACATATATGTTACTTGTGAGAATGATGAAATAGTAATTAATGTTTAACAGAATTTAAAGCATACAAAACTGAGAATGGCAAGTAGTTGAGAATTGTATGGGATAAATCAAAATTACCTGTGACAGTTTTCATCCGGTGCACAGTAATGATTGCATTGTTGGACCCTAAGGCCATCAGATAGCTGAGCTCCAGCTGGCTGCTATGCTCATTAGGCCAGCTAGTGCTTTTCACAAAAATGTTATGTTGTTGGATGGCAAGGATCATTTTCAAGATCAGAACCTGAAATATTTCTATTGATCTAGAAGGGGCAACATACCAGGACAAGAAATGTGATTAACAGCAAAAACCATCCAATCCAAGGAAGACAGAATAACTCTTTCTATATCTGAAAAGAGTATCACAAAGAATCGTGGGCTGAATATGATGGTCAATGTCTGTAATCTCTGAATTTGGGAGGCTGATTTAGGAGCAGGCTTGGGACCAGTCTAAATTTTAGGCCAACAGAAGGACACATAGTAAAATGCTATCTTAAAACAACAACAACAAAAGACTCAATGACTGGGAATGTAGTAGAGTGTTAGGGTAGCATGCATGAAGCACTTGATTTGATTCCTCAGTATGACATAAGCAGAAAAACTGGAAGTGGTGCTCTGGCTCAATTGGTAATGTGCTAGCCTTGAGCAAAAGACGCTCAGAGAGAGTGCCTAGGCCCTGATTTCAAGCACCAGGGCTAAAGAATTCTTTATACTCAATAGAAAATTGTGCTGTTGTACATTCATAATAAACTTTGTTAGGAAAAAGTAAAATAAATTAATGAAATATTATCTGGCATTGAACAGGACATAGTGAGTTCTGAAAATGATTGCTGCTGATGGTTCCTTGATACAACTTACGTTACAGATACACTTGCCATATTGTGAATTTTTAAGGATACAATAATGGTTTTTTTTCTTTTTCAAAATAATTGTACTGCCAGGTGCTAGTGGCTCACACCTGTAATCCTAGCTACTAAGGAGGCTGAGATTGAAGGTCTCTTTTCAAAGCTAGCACTTGTAGGAAAGTCTGTGAGACCCTTATCTCTAACTTAAGGTTCAGAAAATGTGAACTGGCACTTTTGCAAGCCTTGAGCTGAAGAACTGAGGGACAATGCCCAGGCCTAGCGTTCAAGTCCCACAACCGACAAAAAAATACTAGTAATAATAGTAATTATATAATTACTATTAAGGTGTTATATATAAGGGCTACCAACTCATAATTTTTTTCTTTGCTAAAAGAAACACATATCCATATACATTACCAACAGTCAGGATTTGGCCATCTACTTTCCTGCTGATCTCTGGGTGTAGAGGCAATGTGTAATACAAAACAATACAAACCAGTTCTGACTATAAATAATTTTTCTCTACGCATCTTAAAAATCAATGCTGACAACATGAAATAAAAAATCCCTAAGTTTAAAACATTCTTCTAAACAAGTTAGAGAAATCCTGATAAGAATAATTTCAGAGAGCTTGAACTCAGGGCCTGGGTTCTGTCTCTGAGGTTTATTAATCAAGGCTAGTGCTGCCACTTTGAGCCACAGTGCCACTTCCAGTTTTCTTGTGGTTAATTGAACAGAAACGACTCACCAGCTTTCCTCTCCAAATTGGCTTTGAACTAGGATCTAGAGATCTCAGCCCTCTGTGTAGCTAGGAATATAGGCATGAGTTCCTGGAGCCTGGTTAGAATAATAGCTTACCTGAGACAGAGGCCAGTTAATATTAAATGTCAATCATGTTTAACTTTGTAAAATAAAGTTAACTGAAATGCCTTCCACTAGAAATAAGGAATCAAATGTATAGGTGGGTTACAAATTTCTTACCAGAAGCTACATATTTTCCTTTTTTTTTCTTCCAAAATTGTGTGGTTTCCAGAATCATACCTTATCTTTCCTTGTGATTTCTTTAGTTTATTTCATACATGCCCACAGCTTCTTCAACTATCATTTATTTATGTGAAGAGCTTTCAAATATCTATTTTCAGTACAAACTCCTTGTATGCATCATTCATATACTCAACTGTCATAAAAACTTGAGAAACAGTATTCATCTCTTTTCATTACTGGATATTATTAATGAGTAAGTAAAATTTAGGAAAATAAAGAATAACATCAATAAATATAACATGATTTTAATAGTACTGTTAAAAATAAATATAATGTTGCTATTTTCTGAGCAATTTAATAAAAACCTCAAAGAAAGAAATAAACTTATTTGAGTGCTGATATTGTGATTTAAACTCTGATATTGTGGTTAAACCTTACCTTCTCACTTAAGCTTTTTCCCTAACTGGTGGTGCTCTATACTTGAAGCACAACTCCCTTCCAAATTTATGTGGGGGGATTATATAAAGATAAGAAGCTTGTGGAATAAAAATCATTTGTGTCCCTATCTTGGGGTTCATTTCACTTAACAGCATCTTATATGATTATATGGTACCCTGTATTAGCTACTTCAAGTAAGGGAAACCATGGGACCTATGGATATTTGGGCCTGGCTTATTTCACTTACTATAATTTTTTCACATCTTTCCAATTCCTAACAAATGGGATGATGTCATTCTTTCTGATGCAGGAATAGAATTCATATATATATATATATATATATGTGTGTGTGTGTGTATATGTATGTATATATGTATGTATACATACATACATATATATGTATGTATATATCTGTATGTATATACATACACATATATGTATGTATGTATATACATACAGATATATACATATACATACATATGTGTACGTATATATGTACATGCATATATATACAAGAAAGTGTGGCACATATATATGTATATATATACACATAGGTATATATGTATATATTCCATACATATGTATATAAGTATATATCCATTCATCTACTGAGGTGCGTCTGAGTCCGTTTGATATCTTAGCTGTTGTAAATAATGCTGCAATATACATAGTTGTGCTGGTAGCTTAGTATGTTCTTGTTTTTGATAATTTGGTAAATGCCCAAAAGTGGGATTGCTGGGTGAGCTCTAAGTGGAGTCTTGGAAAAAATTATATTAACTGAAATAAGTCAGACCCAAAAAATCATAGGTCCTATAGTTTTACTTATTTGCAATAAGTAGTATATATCTGGGACAAGAATAAAAGTTCAAAAAGTATGTACATATGACCAGATAAGATATTCTTAAGCAAATTGAACTACAAGATAGGGATTTATAATATAACATCTGATTTTTTTGTTTCTTTATATGTTACTCCACCATGGTATAACCCCTGTTTTCTCTGTATTCGGTGTCAGTGCCCTGTATCTTGTATACACAATTCTCTAGCTTTGGGAGGGGAAGGGAAAAAACAAATTGTTTAAATAGGGATACAGGCTGACCCATTGTAGCAATGAGATACACTATACACTATGCTGAAAAAGGAACTTTGCAATTTAAGCAGGGAAGAGGGGAAGATGGGAGTGGAGGAGTAATTGTGCAGGTGGGAAGGAAGGAAGGGTAGGGGAAAACAAAGGAGGAAGTAGCAAGGCTTAATAGAAAATTACTCATTACCTTGCTCATGTAACTATAACCCCTCTATACTTTATTTTTCAATAATTTTTTTTTTTTTAAAAATGTGGCATGTACATCTGGTATAGTAGCCTACATCTGTAAACCCAGCTGATCAGGAAGCAGAAATGAGGCCAGGCCAGAGAAAAAACTGCCAAGACATCCATCTCAACAAATGAGCTGGCCATAGTGGTTCACATCTGCAATCCTAGCTAATTGTGTGGGAGACATAAGAAGCAATCTAAGATCATTCATTTAATCTAAGATCAGACCCGGGCAAAAAGTTCAAAACTTCAAGTAAATAAAATGGACTAGAAGTATGGCAAAAGCAATTGAGCTGCTTGTTGCTATAAAAATGAAGTCTTATCTAGCAAGCAGAGAACACCTGAATAGAACCCTAGTAATACTCCTCTCTTCCACCAAAAAGCCTAAATAACTTTTTCTCATTTGGACATCTAATTTCAAGGCCACTGAAAGATTAGAGATGGTGATATTCTCTTTAAAATTATGTATTCAAAGGAGACAAAGTTATTTAGGCTTTGAAAGAATTGACTAAGAAGTAAAATGCATGTGATTTTTGTTAGCTCCATAATTCTCAAAAATATAAAATATATTCAAGTATTTAATATATACCCATATGTGTACAAATATCCATGTATATATATATATATATACATGTATGTGCATATATGTATATATACATACACGTGGTTCATCTCTTTTCTGTGTAGCAAATGGTACAAATGAAACTGTGCAATCACTACTCAAAGGCATGAATAAACAAAGAGAATGAGCATAGAACTCATATTTAGGAATCTATGGCTAGCCGATAACACTGACAATCTTTTACATCAGTTGCATGTGTCACTTACTGCAGTAGAGGGACAGTACAACAACAATGTGATACTAGGCAGAAGAAAGGTGAAATGAGAGATACAAATAGTACAATACTCTTTCTGAAGGGTAAGTAGGATTTCCTGTGTGTGTGTGTGTGTGTGTGTGTGTGTGTGTGTGTGTGTGTGTGTGTGTGTGTGTATTATATTTTCTTGAATCATTTCTCTCCTGAGGGGTATCTGGGCTGATTCAGTAAGCATGGTTGTGCTGAAATATTTACTATATCCTGGTTTGTAATCTTTCAGGTAAATGCCTAGGAGGGAGTAGAGTTGCTGGATCATATGTAAGTGGCTAGTCAAAACAGGGTGAAGGGAGAAAAGGTACAAGAATGACCAGGAGAAAATGGGGGAAGTGCACAGAGTAATCCAGTAAATATCCTACAAAATTAAGAAGAGTGAAGGAAGAGGTGCATAGAGGAAGGATGTGAATGTTGAAAGGGTTGGCATTGATCAAGCTATATTGTACGCAGAAACTGCCTTGTTTACTAACTCCTTTGCTACTTAATATAATAATTAAAAAATCATGTCCCTAAAATATTATGCAATTAGAAGCCAACCATAAGAATCTGCTCAGATCATCTCTAGGGTCTATAAATCTGTTTTGGTTAGGATAATTTTTAGAACAACACTAATGATACATATCATCTGAAGAAAATTTAATGATTTCCAGCTATTTAAGATAATCATTTTTGGAGATATGGCTCAAGTGGCAACTTGTTACCTAGTGAGCAATGCTTTCAGATATTGAATTCAATGTTGATCTTGAACAAAAGTAAAAACAATCAATAAAAGTCAGGCACTTTCCATGGCACTTGTAGCTCATGAGTTTAATCCTACCTTTAATCATAAGGCAGAGATCTGGGAATCTCAGTTCAATGTCAGCTTGGATAGGAAAATCTGTAAGACTCTCATCTCCAATTCACTGCCAAAGAAAGATGGAAGTGGAATCATGGCTCAAGTGGTAGAATGCTAGCCTACAGCATAATGCTCAGGGATAGAACCCAAGCCTTGACTTCTAGCCTTAGAAAAGTGCATATACATACACAAAGGAAGTAAGTCACTCAAGTTCTCAACCTTCCATTTCCATAATCCTAACTCTAATCCTGGTCAGAACCCTGAGAGTAACCTTGATGATAATAGTAACCGAATCCTAAAATTAATGGAAAATATATCCTAACAGATACTCATGGTCTTTGAAATGATTTATTTGCACTTTGCACCAAATCCTACAGATTCCCTGAATTGGACTCTGAAATCGTTCCCTATTATGAATATTAACCTCAAATCTTCAAATCATGAAAACTATCATAGTTTCCACTGATCTTAACTTTTACTGAACTCCTATATCTCTAAAAAGAAGTTGCAGGTTTACTTAAAATATACTCTACTTTCTAACCCTAACTATATATCTAAACCTACTAGAAACCTAACTCTAAATTTAACCCTATTGAACCCTGAACAGGAAAATTAGGAAAACTCTGTAGTTTTTGTTAAATTTCACACTTATGTTACTTGAAAATGTTAGCAGAAAACTCTGTTTTACCTTAAAGCTTACCCTTCCCTAACCCTAAGTCTAACCTGAACTAGAACAGTAATCCTAACCATAGTACTAATAGCCTTTGGATTCTAAAAGCCATACAAATACATTAGATTTATTCATCCTAACTTTGATTCAACTCATCTTTCTAAAAATAGTTTGTAGTTTTACTCATTATCTTGCCATTTTTGTAACCCTAACCTTAACTGGAATATTGAGGCTAACCCTCACACTAACCATATCCTAATCTTAATATAATTAGCAGGTTCATATTTCACATTCATCCTAATTCTAACATGACTTGTTATTCAAAGATAGTTTCAGTTTTACACTAAACTTATCATTGCCCTAATGCTAACACTAACCACAGCTGCAACTGAAACCTAACTTTCACCCTAATGATAGTCCAATTCTAATGTTTAAGAAAAATAGTCTAGTTTTAATCAGTTTGCACTATGGAAATGAGTTTCAGATTGCCCTGATTCCCACAAATTTTCTGACTCTTCCTCTGAAGTTATCTTGTTCCCTAACATGAACCATTATAAAATAACTTGCCCTCAAATTCTATTATCAGGAAAAATACTGTAGTATCCATTGATCCTACATTTTCCTGAACCCCTGTAGCCTAAAACATTTTCGGATTTACTTACCATCTAGTCCATTACTTAACGCTCTTAACCTAAACTGGATGGAAAAGTCTCATTTATTCATTAAAAAATGATCACTAAGAAATAAATATAATGAAAATACTTTAGTTGCATCTCATTCTACTTAAAATAGATTTGTTACTATTATCATCAAGGTTACTACAGTCTCAATTTGGTACCAAAATATTAGTGCTCAGGAATATCACTCATTTTTAGAAAATGACTAGTCAAACAAAGCTTATATTATATTTGAAATTTAAAAAATGAAAAGGATACCCAAATTAATGACCTTACTCAGACATTCAGAGATTAGAAAAATGTAGAAATATCCTCATTTATGTAGGTCAAACATGGAAGAGAGGATATGGCAAGCCCAACGCCATATACCAATGGCAGAGATATTTAACAAAATCCCATGAAGTTGAAATCAGTCTTAAAAGGGAGATTTGGGCATAAAGGGAGTAGGGCAGAAGAATGGAGATGGAAATGGTGGACTAATACAGTCATATAACTCAATATACATAAGTGAGAATATAAGTAGGAAACTTGAAGGGATATGTGGGGTTGGGGTAAAGGAAGAAAGAAAAATGGAAAGGTTGACAATTATCCAGATGCATTGTACATTGAAATGCACATATTCTCTATTCAACACTGACATGATGAAGCAAAACCCCTTTGGACAATTAGCTAAAAATTAATTTTTTTGAAATTTTAATGTTAATGGACCAGATGCATAAAACTTTAGAGATAAATAAGAGGATAGCATTTACATATTGTTGAGGCTTGTGCTCCTTTCAATATACAAAAATTAGTGTGACAAGTCTACTCCGAATGTAAATTGTGTTTTGCCAATTATTCTTGCAAGTTGCTTAAAATATAGAGAACCAAATTCCAATATCCCTACACTTCCAATAAAAAAAAATCGTATAGACCTTTGGGTTTTTCACTTGCTTCTAAATATCTTAATGTAATGTATTGGAATTAATTTCATTCCACATTTAAATTTAAATTTTAGATCACTAAATTCTTTTAAAATCCTCTCACTCCATCACAGGTATGGATAGATAACTGATGTGGGCAGAATCAGAACTATTCAGAAGGTTGTAAATAGATGCTTACCTAGTTTTCTCTCTTCTGGAGCATAGAATATAGATTGTCTTAACTGGAAAAAGTTTGCCTTCCCAGGTTTTCTGCATACGAACATTCCATCAACATTTGGTTATTAGAGGATTATTCAAGATTAGCTAAATGTTGATTGATAATGACTGAGCTTGACAGAAAGGTGAGGGAAAACAATCTACACTTCAATGAGGTTCTGACTTGTGTTTCATAAAGGGTTATGAAAGCTCTCCATTAGAAATATAGCAGCTGTGCTTCTAAAAAGTCCTTGCCTGGTTAGACTTTCTGATAATGTCTCAATTCAAGTACTTCTCCTTGGAGTTCCATACTATTCAAGATGCTGTATTAGATCCTTTTACATTTTGCAGACAGCTCTTGGTGATGAAATTTGAGCTTTTCAAAATTGCTCTCCCAATTCCATCCACAAAATGCAGACAAAAAGACAAAAAAAAATTGAAAAAATTTGTATCTGTTGATAGTGCATATACTTTTATTTTCCATTACAAACATAAAATGTAGTAAAATGTTTCATAGCAATTACTCTGAACTAGGTTGTGGACACATTCTCATGTAAATAATATACTGTGTTCAAGTAAAAAGTTTGAGGATCCAACATTTTAATATGCCTGTGGTCCTAAAACCAATACATTACTGATATTGAATGATAAATACAACTTCCCATAAGTACAGAAGTTTTCCTTGTATCTTTTTAATATATATTTTTATTGTAAAGACACTGTACACAGGGGTTACAGTTACATAAGGAAGGAAGTGAGTACATTTCTTATTGAGCATTGTCACCCAATCCTTTGTTTTTCCCCTACCATCCCTTCCCTTCACATCACCCAAATCCTCCCTCCAACCCCCCTCTGATAGGATATTCTCCTGGTACTTTGGTTCTTGAGAGTCTACAAGAGCAAGCATTCCATGGGGAGCAGGGTGACACCATACGACCTTTACTTACTGAGATTTCCGAATGACTTCCTATCACTTGTACTGCATTTTGCAAGTCGAATCTCATGTCTTAAAACGTACCAGTTTTAAGAGATAAGAGGAGTGGTAAAAGAACTCTTAGAGGCAAATACATCTTCAACATATTTGGTTCCAAGAATTCCGTCTAAGGCATATTCAACAACTAGTGAAACTTATGTTGACTGTAACTATGTGTCTTTCTCCATGTGTGCATGTATACATGGGTATATGTATGTGTGTATTTGTGAGTATAGTAACATACATGTGTACATATATAAGGGCACATACATATATGCATATATAAACAAATGTAAATATACAAATATATTTGCATATATATATCAAGTGTTCAGTGATTTAATGTATAGTTCCTAACACATTGTCATTCTCACAAAGTGTACATGATAAACTGCTCTGAGGATCTGTGCTCTATGACGGGTATCCTTTGTACTCACTTCCCCATTATCTTGTTTTTCAGTCTACTTTCCATAGGATAGTTTTGTTTTCATTACATGTAGTTACTCACTGATACTCAAAGGAAAAGGTTGTTTGTAAAAGGAAACGTACTTTTAGGTCACAGGTTAAAAGTATCTTATCCATCCCAATTATTCCTATGAGATAAAATTTATAATAGTAATAAAATTGAAAAGGAATTCCTAGATCTGTTGTTTTGCCATTTAGAATGGCAAATAATAATATCACATCACAGTTGTAACTCTTCAATAAGGCAAAGGTAACTGATTGTCCATATCATGTTCCCACAAACCAGTGGATCCTGACGGATAATAGTAGACCACCAGAAATTCTAAGCAGCAGACATGAAGCATGAAAGAGAAAGTGAGGAAATGATAGAGAGTATAAGAGAGAGAGAAATATAATAGTGAAAGTGCATAACAGATAAATAAGAGCTGTATGAGAATATTCATATGCCTATCTTTTGACACTACATGTACATTTGAAGGTATTTGTTACATAATAACCAATCAACATAAAATATAAAGTGTTTCATGGAGGTCGGAGGAAGATGGTAGAGGAGAACCTGGAGGCTAAACAAGCTCTCACATACAAAGCAGTTTTAGTGTTCCAGTGAACAGTACTAGCCTAGATAATCACACCAAGTGTGCCAACACTGTACCCAGAGTTTGACTAGAGAGGGAAGATCCAGGCAAGAAGACAGATCTAAGCACTTGCCAGTAGCCACGGTTGTGGCAACATCTGTGGCACCCATAGCCACCATATCTACAACAGAGTGTCCAGGAAAAAGGCGCCATATGCAGTGGGTGAGCGGATTCTACTCAACACCAACAAGAACTGAAAAGGAGCAGATCACAGACCAGAGATAACCAGGAACAAAGACTCCTGCCTGAATAGAATCCTGACATCCTCACTCCTTCTCATGGAGCAGAGGAGGGAAGGCTGCCCCTCCCCCTCCCACCAGACATCATCTTTGATACTGAGAAAGGCCAGGCTGAGCAACTAGCTCCAACTCAGGCCTTGGAAGAAAACAAAAGGGTCATTTAGCAGGTCACAGGTATCTGACCTGACCTTCCAGGCTCAGATCCATCCAGGAGAAAGTCACCTAGCCCAAGCAGAGAGAGTTCTGCCCCACAGAGGAGTGACTATCTTCACTGGGTTAACAGAACCAGAGGCTGCCCCTACCTACAGCAATCAATTGAAATTGAATAAACATAAACCTTGAGAATGGTTCCAGGCTGGGGTCTGGGAGTGTCTCAGGAGCTAGCCCCTCAGGGAAAAGCTACTGTTTGCTGAAACGCCTCAACCCTACCCAGAACGTAGCCTCATCACGGCATCTCCAAATTAGAGGAAACAGCCATCTTTCTCTTTCGTGATACTCAAAGCAGATCTCCCTCCCACTGAACCAGCCTGAAGGAGGATCACAAAATCCTGGATAAAGCGGAGCATTTTATTGACTGCTCAAACAAACTGATGTAAGAAATCAATCAGGCCACAGGAAAACCAAACACCACAAGCAGACCAGAGACTCCACGGAGAGACTGGTTACAGACACAGGGGAGATACAGGATCTTCCCATTCCTCACACACACACACACCTGAAAATTAAACAACTCTTTTTGGTACCATTTTTTTAAATTTTTTAATTGTTTTCTATTAATCATTTTTTTCTTCTTCTCCTAATTTTTATTTTAGGTGTGTGAGTGTGTGTGTGTGTGTGTGTGTGTGTGTGTGTGTGTGTGCTTTTTTAAAAAATCGCTATTGACATTTTGGTCCTTTTTAAATTATTTTTATTTTTTTTTTGATTCTTTTCATTTTTTTGTCTTTCTTTTTTTTTTTTTGCGTGACTTAATTGCTGTTTTGCCTCATCCCCAGATAAATACCCTTCATCGAACTTATCCCCCATTGTGTACATAATTAATCCAGAAATGTATTACTTAATTCACAAACTTTTAGGCGTAACTGTTTAATAGCAGTATTATATCTTTATACCATATAATTTTCAAGTAAATATTGTAAGAATTTTTATTTTTTAGTTTTTCATGTCTCCTTTCTATCATCCCCTCCTGTCATCCTATCCTTTTTTTCTCTCAATATCACTTCTTTAAAGTTACATAATTTTTAAATGTTTCACTTTTTAAATTTAAATTTTTGTTTTTCCATTTTTGATTATCTTCTTTTTAATTTCTCTCCTATCATTCTGTCCAATCCCTTTCCCTCTCTGGGATTAGGACTTGGTTAAATTTACTTTAACTTCTCCACATATTTCTAATCCTATTTTTCCCCACATTTCTCCCTAAACATCATAATTTCTGATTTGAAAAATTCATCTTTGCTGTTCTTAGCCCATTAATGCATAGTTTTTTGGTGTTGAATAGATTGCATCTGTTATACTAGCTTCTATCTGCAGCCATTTTGACTACGCAACTACAGGACTTTGGTTGATGCTTGCCTTAAAATAGTGTTTTAGCAACAAAATTGGTGTCACTTTCATATCAAGTGTGCAGAACAAGCCGGAAAACATGAGAAAAATGGCAAGTCTGGGTATCTCAACTCCCATTCATGATAATCCAGTGACAGAACAGTTAATGAATAATCCGGAGGAGAGTTCCTGAAAAGCACTACAAACACTACTGGAAAACGTGGTGAATGAAAAGAATGAAAGCTTGCAAAGGACTCAGTTTGAACGTGATAGGGAGAGAGAGAGGAGGCAAACCAAACATTAGTACAGGAATTTCGTGACTGTCAGGAAACTACTCAAAGACTGATACAGTAATTGCGTGAACAGGTTGAGAACAGTCGAAGAGAAAGAAAGGAATTGCATGAGCAGGCAGAGAACAGATGAAGAGAGACACAGGATTTGCGTGAGCAGGCTGAGAACAGTCAAAGGGAACTACAGGAATTGCATGAACGTGAGGAAGCTAATCAAAGCATAACACAGGAATTGTGACATCAGGATGAGAATAGACAAAGATCAATAGAGGCATTCATGGAATCCATAAACAGACAGCTGAAAGAATTCAGGGCGACCACACAGGGAATGCTGAATGGAGCCGACAGCAGGAATGGGAGTCCAAGTAATCCATAACCAATCAACTAAGTGATTTGAGAACACCAAATTAAGGAAGTAAAGAAGTTCATAGAAGATCTAAAACAAGGCTCCAACAAAGAATTTGAAGCCATCAAGGCCGACCAATAAGAAGGAAAAGAAATAAACCAAGTAGAAAGACAACAGTAGGTTAGAGCATGCAGAAGATCGAAACTTGGGGATTGAAGACAGCCTAGGTATTATAGAGAAAGAACATACAATTATCCAAGACAAATCCAAGAATTATGATAGATCTATTCAACATTTGGAATACACAATCAGAAGGCCTACTCTGAGGACAAATGGTGTAGAGGAGCACGTAGAGACAGAAGTTAATTGTCGAGGAAATTTGTTTAACAGGATCCTAGCAGAGAACTTCCCAAACATACAAAAAGATAGGCCTATTCAGATACAAGATGCTTGTAGAACCCCAAATAGACCAGAACAGAACAGCACTTCCCATTATCACATTATAATCCACACAGGACCAACTCAGATCAAGAATAAGTTCTTAAAAATGTCAAGGAGAAAAGATCATCTATAAAGGAAAACCAATTAGAATCACCTCATATTTTTCAGCATAGATAAGTAAAGCAAGAAGAGCCTGGCAGGCTGTATGCCATGCCCTGAAGACAAACAATTTTCAACCAAGAATACTGTACCCAACTAAACTCTCCTTCATAACCGAAGGTCAAATAAAAACCTTCCATAGCAAAGAAAAACTGAAAAATATATCTCCACCAAACCAGCCCTATAAAAAATACTTAAAGATGACCTACACACAGAAACCCAACAAGACCACAATAATGGCTAAGAAACCACACCCAAACTGAGAATCCAAGAACCATAGGAAAAACCAAGTTTCCACAGCCCCCAAGGAGGTGGATAGCATGGCAGAAGCTACCAAACACCTCTCAGTCCTACCTCTCAACATTAACAGACTTAAAGCTCCAATTTAGTGAAATAGACTGTCTAGTTGGATTAAAAAGCAAGATAATTCTATCTCCTGCCTTCAGGATGCACACTTTACCTATAAAAGCAAACACATTTTGTTAATGAAAGGATGGAATAAAATCTACGAATCAAATGGCTACCATAAACAGGAAGGAGTTGCAATAATAATATCAGGTAAAATATGCCTCGAATTAAAATTAGTGTAAAGAGGTAAAGAAGGTCGCTACATATGACTTATGGGTTCTCTATTTCAGGAGGATATTACAATTCTAAATATGGAATTGCCAAACAATAGAGCACCAAAATTTATCCAAGAGACACTATTTTCCCTCAGATCTCACATAGATCCAACGACATTAATTGTTGAGGATTTTAACACACCACTATGCCCACTATATAGATCAAATCAGCAAAAAAAAAATCAACAGGGAAACCGCAGATTTAAACAACTGCATAGAGCAAATAGATTTAACAGACATCTACTGAATATTTCACCCAGTAGCATCAGAATTCTCGTTTTACTCTGCAGTTCATGGAACATTTTCCAAAAGAGATCACATTTTAGGTCACAAAACAAACTTGTCCAAATTCAGAAACATTGAAGTTACACCTTGCATCCTCTCAGACTACAAGGGAATACAATTAGAACTCAACACCAAAAAAGTCTTGTAACGCATGGAGGCTGGATGACACACTGTTGAATAACCAGGGGGTCATGGAAGAGATTAGAAAGGAAATTCAAATGTCCATGATATTCCAAAAAAATGAACACACAAATTACCAGCTCTTCTGGGACACTGCAAAGACAGTATTCAGAGGCAAGTTTATAGCTCTGAGTTCCTACACCAACAAATTAGAGAGATCTGAAACCAACCACTTAATGAGACATCTGAACCACCTTGACAAAGAACACCAAGATAAACCCCAATTCAATAGATGGAAAGAAATAATTAACATTAAATCCGAGTTAAACGAATTAGAAATTAAAAAAAAAACAGAATGAATCAACAAAACAAAGAGTTGGTTCTATGAAAAAATTAACAAAATTGACAAACCCTTAGCAAATCTTATCAGAAAAAGAAGGAACACACCCAAATAAATAAACTCAGATGTAAGAATGGAAACATCACCACAGAAACAACCAAGATTCTGAACATTAAAAGGGAATATTTTCAAATCTTTATGCTAATAAGTTTGAAAACTTGGCAGAAATGGACCTTTTGCTAGCAATTATCAACATGCAAATACTAAACCAAGATGAGTTAAAGCATATTAAGGGACCCACATCAAGCATTGAAATAGACACAGCAAAAAGAGACCTCCCATGTAAGAAAATCCCAGGACCTAATGGATTTACAGCGGAATTGTACAAGAGCTTCAAAATAGAGCTCACACCAATACTACTCCAACTCTTCAATGAAATTGAAAGAGAAAGTTCACTACCGAACACATTCTATGAAGCCATCATAACCCTCATCCCAAAACCAGGCACGGACTCATCAAAGAAAGAGAAGTATAGACCCATTTCTTTGATGAATATTGATGCAAAACTTCTCAACAAAATTTTGGCCAATCGACTTGAACAATTCATCCAAAAAATCATACACCAATATACAGGATTTATTTCAGGGATGCAAACCTGTTTCAATATACACAAAACAATTAATATAATTTATCACATCAACAAGAGCAAGGATTAAAACCACATGGTTATCTCAACAGATGCAGAAAAAGCATTGGACCAGATCCAACACCCCTTTATGATGAAGGTTTTGGAAAAATTAGGAATCCATGGAACATTCCTCAATACAATAAAAACTGTATATGGAAAACTTACAACCAGCATTGTAATTAATGGTGAAAACTAAAGCCATTTCCTTTTAACTCAGGAATGAGACAAGGATGTCAACTCTCTCAACTTCTCTTCAATTTAGTATTAGAATGCCTAGCTACAGAAATAAGACAATATGCCAACCTAAAAGGGATCCACATAGGGAAAGAAGAAGTAAAATTCTCCCTCTTTGCAGATGACATGATCTTGTACTTAAAGAATCCCACGGACACCACTCCCAAATTACTCAAGCTGATCCAAACCTGGAAAAATAGCAGGGTATAAAATTAACCCTCAAAAATTAATGGCTTTTCTGTACGCCAACAATGAGAAAAGCGTGGCTCAAATCAAGAAAGCTTTTCCATTTGTAATAGCCCCACAAAAAATAAAATACCTAGGAATTAACTTAACCAAAGAAGTGAAGGACTTCTATGAAGAAAACTTTAAAAATCTGAAAAAGGAAATCAAAACAGAACTTAGAAAGTGGCAAAAACCTCCCATGTTCCTCGATAGGAAGGATGAACCTTGTGAAAATGGCAATATTTCCCAAGGCTATCTATAAGTTCAATGTCATACCTATCAATATTCCAACCGCATTCTTCAAGGAAATAGAAGAGGCAATCCAAAAATTCATATGGAACAACAAAAGACCCCCAATTGCAAAAAGCGATCCTTAACAGAAAGAACAGTGTTGGAGGAATATCAATACCAAATTTCAAACTCTTCTACAAAGCCATAGTAATTAAAACAGTTTTTTACTGGCACAAGAAAAGATCTCAGGAACAATGGAATAGAATTGAAAACCCAGAAATGAACCTACAGACTCATAATCATCTAATATTCGATAAAGAATCTAAAAAGATAAAATCGAAGAAAGGCTGTTCAGTAAATGGTACTGGCAAAATTGGTTAATCACTTGTAGAAAATTAAGGCTAGATGCTTATATATCACCCTGTACCAGAATCAAGTCCAAATGGATCAAAGACCTCGGAGTCAAAGCAGATATTTTGAAAACATTACAGGATGGAATAGGAGAAACCCTAGGTCTCCTTGACAAAGGCTGAAATTTTCTGAAAAGAAATGCAAAAGCACAACAAATGAAAGAAAGGTTGGACAAATGGGATTGCTTGTAATTGCAGAGCTTCTGCATAACAAAGGACATAGCTAGCAGGATCAATAGAAAGTCCACAGAATCGGAGAGGATCTTCACTAGCCATACAACCGACAAGGGTTTCATATCTAAAACAGACCTGGAAATCAAAAAATTAAATCCCCCAACAATAAATACTCAAAGAAAATACTGTCCAATAAATAAGTGGGCTAAAGACATAAAGAGAAACTTCTCTGAAGAGGAAAGGAGAGTGACCAATAAAGACATGCAGAAATGCTCAACCTCCCTAGCCATAAAAGAAATGCAAATCAATCAACACTGAGATATCACCTCACCCAAGTTAGAATGGCTATAATCAAGAACTCTAATAACAACAGATGCTGGAGGGAATGTGGACAGAAGGGAACCTTACTTCATTGTTAGTGAGAGTGTAATCTTTTTCATCCACTTTGGAAAGTAGTATGGAGGTTCCTCCAAAGACTCCACATAGAGCTCCCCTATGACCCAGCAATCCCACTTTTGGGGATTTACCCAAATGATCACAAACAAGACCATACTAAAGCTACCACACAGATATATTTATTGCAGCATTACCATAGCTAAGATATGGAACCAACCCAGATGTCCCTCAGTAGATGAATGGATCAAGAAAATGTTGTATATATACACAATGGAATTCTATGTCTCTATCTGAAAGAATGATATTGCCCCATTTGTTAGGAAATGGAAAACTTGGAAAAAATTATGTTAAGTGAAGTAAGCCAGACCCAAAGAAACATAGGTCCCATGGTTTCCCTTATTAGCAATTACTAGTGTATGTCTGAGACATGCAGAAATTGTTAGATATGTTGATGTTAGGTGAAGTGAACCCCATGATAAGAATTCAAAATATTTTTCTTTTCTGTAATTATTTCTAACATATTTATAAGATGACTTCTTTGTTACTTTTTATGTCCCTCCCGCATGGTATAACCCCTTTTTTCGCTGTATTTGATGTTGGTATAATTTGTGGAGGGGAAGGGGAATAATTTTTTAAATAGGGATACAGGTCGATCCATTGCAACAAGGAGATATACAAGACATGGGACGTAAGACATGGGGAAATGGGACGTAAGGGGGTTGAGATGGGAAGGGATAGTAAGGAGAAACAAAGGAGTATGCAACAATGCTTGATAAGAAATGTACTCATTACCTTGCCCATTTAATTGTAACCCCTCTATCTGGTATTTTCACACTTAAAAAAACACAAAAAACCATAAAATATGAAGTAATTTTGATAAAAAATAAAAATGACTCAGAATAAATTATCAATGCAAAAAACAATCTTTACAAAAGCAAACTCTCAGAGATATTACATGACTTTGAAAAGGATAAAGTGGCTGAATTTAATATAAATTTAGAAGTATGACCATTCTAAAATATAAAAAGATATTCTTTATTTCATTATATAACACAAAACAGAAAGTAAATGTTGTTTAGATGATTTTTTAAAACACAGTCTCTCAGGTGCTGGGAGGGTGATTCATTGTAGAGTGCTTGCCTTGCATGCATGAGGTCCTGGGTTTGATTCCTCAGCACCACATAAGCAGAAAAAGATGGAAGAGATGCTGTGACTCAACTAGTACCACTAGCCTTGAGCTGAAGAGCTGAGAGACAGCACCCAGGACCCAGAGTTCAAGCCCCAAACCCAACAAAAAGAAAACAAAACACAGTCTCTCATTTTTGTGTGCTCAACATTGTAACACCAGTGTTTCAGTCTAGGGCTAAGATTTTAGGTGTGGACGTTTATCAACACTCCTGATTCAGATTCTAATTGATAAAATTTTAATCAATATTTTGTTCTTATTAATTTTGCTCTTTGTAAATTCACATATACCTATAAAAAACAGTGTGGCCATCCCAATAACATTCTCAAAGTACTTCCTAATGATGACTTACAAAAAGTTGTTTTATATTACAACAAGGAAAACAATGCTACAAATAAGGAAAACCAATACATAAATATTAATGATTAATAAAATAAAAAATTACCGCTGTTTCCAGTATTTGAAATGTACTACATATTCGATTTATTATTTTCTCATATTGCTGTACATTTAAAACTGCCTAAGTCTATGATGTTCAACAAGAATTTTATAGGCTATGAGTAGCCTTTAAAGATTATTATTATTAAGATTATTATTTATGGTTGATCTCATCATTTGTATATGGCTTATACCATCATTTGTTCCTCACTAACATATAAAGTAAAGAAGCCTTTAAATTTTAACAGAAACTGTGCAGTTAATGTCTTAAATCTGCTTCTTTACACAAACACTTTGCAACTTCTCATTAGTAAAGTTTCTATAAACTCTGAAATGTACATATTTAGTAGTATGTACCATGAATCTTAAATGCTTTATGAAAAAGTTTTACAACCTGCTAAATAGTCTTAATTTTGGCATATATGAGCAAATTCCCAAAATTAAACATATTTAAAACATTAAAACTTTTAACAAACCTTAACACTTTCTATAGTGTTCATTAGGGCAGGTTCCTTGTACAGAATAATTGAATTCCTCCTCCTACACATCTGTTGAACAACAAATATCTGGTATTATTTTGTTTTTGACATGTCAAACTTGACTTTATTCTTAAATGTGTTCTTATGTAAGAAATGCATGGTTCTAAAATTTCACGACAATTCTTTTTTTTTTGTCGTTTGTGGGGCTTGAACTCTGGGCCTGGGCGCTGTCCCTCAGCTCTTCAGCTCAAGGCGAGCGCTCTACCACTTGAGCTACAGCGCCACTTCCGGTTTTCTGGTGGTTTATTGGAGATAGGAGTCTCACGGTCTCTCCTGCCCGGGCTGGCTTTGAACCGCGATCCTCAGATCTCAGCCTCCTGAGTAGCTAGGATTACAGGCGTGAGCCACCAGCACCCGGCTTCACGACAATTCTTTTGAATTTAATTTTTGTGGAATTGTCTAGTTTAAGAAAATCAGTTACACTTTATGTATAAAAAATGTTCTGTGCTCAATTCAGTAGCACATACACTAACATTGGAACAATAAAGAGAAGAATAGCCCCTGAATGAGGATGACACTCAACTTCGTGAAGCATTCTAGATTTTTAAAAGAACAGATGCTGGAGGGGATGTGGACAGAAGGGAACCTTAATGCATTGTTGTTGGGAGTTTAAACTTGTTCAAAGACTTTGGAAAGTAGTATGGCGGTTCCTCAAAAGACTACAATAGAGCGCCCCTAAGTCCCAGCAATCCCATTTTGGGCATTCACCCAAATGATCACAAACAAGAACATACTAAAACTACCAGCAAAACTATGTTCATTGCAGCATTATTTACCAAAGCTAAGATACAGAACAAAACCCGAGGCCCCACAGTAAACGAATGGATCAAGAAAATGTGTGTGTGTGTGTGTGTGTGTGTGTGTGTGTGTACTGGAATTCTATGCCTCCATCAGAAAGAATGACATCACCCAGTTTGTTAGGAAATGGAAAGACATGGAAAAAATTATATTAAGTGAATTAAGCCAGGCCCAAAGAAAGATAAGCCCCATGGTTTCCTTAATTGCAATAACTAGTATGTGTCTGCTACAAGCAGAAAACATCATATAAGTTGATGTTAGGCAAAATGAACCCCAAGATAAGGATTCAAATGGTTTTTATTTCTTGCGATTGTTTCTAAGATATTTATAAGATGAATTCTTTGTTGCTTTGTATGTTCCTCCTGCAAGCTAAAGCCCCTGATTTCACTGTGTTTGATGTTGGTATACTTTGTGCAGTGGAAGGGAAACACAAATCGTTTAAAAAGGGATGCAGGTGGACCCATTGCAACAATGAGATGAACAAGTCATTATGTCAAAAAATGATTTTGGCTGGGTGTTGAGGGATGTGGACAGTGGGGGGGGGCTGGGGGGGAGGGGTTGGTGGGTGTGGGGGGTGGGAGATGGGCAGGGATGGGAAGGGGAAACAAAGGAGGAGCAAGTGGACCCATTGCAACAATGAGATGTACAAGTTATTATGTCAAAAAATGAACTTTACAACTTTGGGGGGAGGAGGACAGGGTGGGGAAAGTGGGGGAGTATGGGAAGGGATGGGAAGGGGAAACAAAGGAGAGGCAACAATGCTTGATAAGAAATCTTGCCCATGTAATTGTAACTCCTCTGTCAGTATTCCCACAATAAAAAAAAATGTACTCAATAACTCACGCATGTAATTGTAACCCCTCGGTATGGCATTTTCACAATATAAAAAAAGAAACATAGGTCCTGTGGTATACCTTATTTGCAATAACTAATGCATATCTGGGATAAGCAAAGAAGGTATGGTAAGGCGAAAAAAAGGAGTAGGCAACAATGCTTGATAAGAAATGTACTCATTACATTTTCCATGTAATTGTAACTCCTCTGTATGGTATTTTCACAATTTAAAAAAAAAAAGGTCAAAAGCATGTGCATATGACTAGATAAGATGATGTTAAGGTAAATGAACCCCATGATAAGGACACAAGTGGTGTTTTATTTCTTCCTGTGGTTTCTAATATATTTATAATGTACGATGTGATTTTTTATATGTGCATCCCCCACAGTTAAACCCCTGTTTTCACTGTATCTGATGTTAGTGCACCTCCATCTTGTATATACACTTCTCTAATTTGGGGATGGAAAAGGAAAAAACAAAATGGTTAAATAAGGATACAATATGACCCATTGCAACAATGTGACGCACAAGAAAGTATGTTGAAAAACGAACTTTACAATTTAGGAGGGTGGGGGAGGGGAGTGTACTTGTGGAGGTGGGAGGGAAGGGATGGCGGGGGAAATACAAAGGAGGAGGTAACAATGCTTGATAGGAAATGAACTATTAATTTTTCATGTAACTGTAACCACTCTGTTCAGTATTTTTACAATAAAAAATATAAAAATGTTATGGGATGGAAGAGAATATTTCCCCTATTTTACCCATATAATATCATTAACAAAGAAATTAATGCAAAACACTGATATGCAGATATTTTGAATAAATGTGTGTTTGTGTATGTGTGTGTGTGTGTGCATGCCTGCGCATTTTCGTTCTCAGAGTTTGAATTCAGTGCATCAAGGTCCCCCTAGGCCATTCCTCTCTAGATTGATGAGCTACTATATAAGCTACATCTCCATTCTTGGCTCTTTGCTAGTTCATTAATTTTTTTTAATATTTTTATTATTTTTTTATTGTGAACATACTGTACAGAGGGGTTACAATTACATGGGCAAGATAATGAGTATATTTCTTATCAAGCATTGCAGCCTCCTCTTTTGTTTACCCTTCACATCCCTTCCCAGCCTCCCCCCGCCCCCCCCCACACCATCCTCCCCCCCACACCAAAGTTGTAAAGTTCGCTTTCGACATGACAACTTGTACTTCTCATTGTTGCAATGTGTCCACCTGTATCCTTAAACGACTTGTTTTTCCCCTTCTCCTCCACAAATTATACCGACATCAAATATAGTGAAAGCAGGGGTTATACTGTGTGTGTGTGGGGGGGGGGGGGATATACAAAGCAACAAAGAAATAATTTTAAAAATGCGTTAGAAAAAAATTCATGAAAGAAAAAACCATTTAAATACATATGTAAGGGTTCATTTTCCTAACATCACATTATCTGCACTTTTCTGCTTGACTCATACATATACTAGATATTGCAAATAAGGCAAACCATGGGACCTATGTTTCTTTGGGCTTGGCTTACTTCACTTAATATAAATTTTTCCAAACCTTTCCATTTCCTAACAAATGGGGCAATGTAATTCTTTCTGATGGAGGCATAGAATTCCATTGTAATTTTTTTAAAATAATCTCATTAATATTTTTTGTCCTGATTGGCTTCCAACGGTTATCCACAGATCTCAGGTTCCTGAGCAGATACCCAAGTAGACAGGATTACAGGTGTGACCAACCAGCACAAGGCTTTCAGAATAATTTAAAAAGTAGAAGAAAATTTACTTCATGGAGGCTTGTTTATCATCTCCCGCTTTTAAAGCATTTTGGAGTGATTATATGTGAATTTATTTCATTTTTGGATTCTTAAAAGACAGTAAGTGATGGAATTTAAACGTTTTAATCTTTTTTTTTTTAATTGGTCATGCGGCATGAAATCTGGGCTTGGGCGCTCTCCCTGCGCCTTTCGGCTGAAGGTGCGTGCTGTACCCCTTGAGCCACAGTGCCACTTCTGCTTTCCTAGTAGTTTATTGGAGATAAGAGTCTCACAGACTTTCCAGCCTGGGCTTGCTTTGAAGCGCATTCCTCAGATCTCAGCTTCCTCTGTAGCCAGGATTATAGGTGTGAGCCACCAGCTACTGGCTAGTTTTAGTACTTTTTTTAAAAATATTTTTTGGGGGTCTGATCGTGGGGCCTGAACTCTGGGCCTGGGCACTGTCCCTCAGCTCTTCTGCTCAAGGCTAGTGCTCTACCACTTGAGCCACAGAGCCACTTCCGCCTTTTTTCTTTTTTGCTTATGTGGTGCTGAGGAATCGAACCCAGGGCCTCATGCATGCAAGGCAAGCGCTCTACCACTGAGCTACCTTCCCAGGCCTTTAGTACTTTTTAAAATGTATACTGGAACTGTGGAACAGAAGAAATTTGTCTCTCTTTAGACCTCAATTTATGAGCTCAGCTCTGAACATGATAACCCAATGTCACCAACACTGTGTTGAAGACAAAATGTGACAGAAAACAATTACCGTGGGCAATAATTGCTATGCTATTATTTCTTGGACAGGATGAATATTGAGTTGAGAGAGTAAGGGAATGGAGAGGATTTTGCCTACTTTTTTATTGCTTACTTTTTGAAATTTTGAATCATTTCCTTCCCCACTGTGTGTCTTTGGGCCATGCACTTAGTGCCTTTAATTACAATATTTCCTAACACTAAAATGGTAATAATATTAGAATTATAGCAAATGTTTTCTTAAGAATTAAGAGAAAAAAAACTTGTGAAATACTTAACATAAACTTCTAGGAATAACAATTACAATTACATGGGCAAGATAATGAGTATATTTCTTATCAAGCATTGTTGCCTCCTTCTTTGCTTCTTGTTCCCATCCCTTCCCATCTCCTCCCACACTCCCCATCCCACCAACTCTCCCCCCCACCAAAGATGTAAAGTTCATTTTTTGACATAAGGACTTGTACATCTCATTATTACAATGAGTCCACCTGCATCCCTATTTAAATGATTTGTTTTTTCCCTTCCCCTCCACAAGTTATACCAACAACTAATACAGTGAAAGCATGGGTTATACCATGGGGGATGGACATACAAATCAACAAAGAAATCATCTTATGTTTGAAACAATTGCAATAAAGAAAAAATAACAATTGAATCCTTATCTTGGGGTTCATTTCACCTAACATCAACTTATCTGACCTTTTCTGCTTGTCTCAGACATATACTAGTTTTTGCAAATAAGGGAAACCATGGGACCTATTACCTATTTTTTTTGGGCCTGGCTTAATTCACTTAATATAATTTTTTCTAAGTCTTTCCATTTCCTAACAAATGAGGCAATGTCATTCTTTCTGATGGAGGCATAGAATTCCATTGTATATATATATATATCACATTTTCTTCATCCTTTCATCTAGTGAGGGACATCTGGGTTTGTTTCATATTTTAGCCATGATAAATAATGCTTCAATAAACATAGTTGTGCTGGTAATGGACAAGAGTCTCATATCTAAAATATACCTGGAACCCAAAAAAATTAAATCCCCCAACGACAAATCGTCAAACAAACAACTGCCAAATAAATAAGTGAGCTAAAGACTTAGAAACTTTTCTGAAGAGGAAAAAAGTATGGCCAATAGACACGTGAAGAAATACTCAACCTCTCTAGCCATAAAAGAAACGCAAATCAAAACAACATTGAGATACCATATCACCCCAGTTAGAATGGCTATAATCATGAACTCTAAAAACAACAGATGCTGGTGGAGAGGTGGACAGAATGGAACCTTAGTGCATTATTGTTGGGAGTGTAAACTTGTTCAACAACTTTGGAAAGTAGTATGGAGTTTCCTCCAAAGACTCCACATAGAGCTCCTCTATGATCCAACAATACCACTTTGGGGCATTTACCCAAATGATCACAAACTAGCCAGCAGTTTTTTTTTAATATTAAATAGAATGCAATCAGTATTACAAAAGCCATTACATGTAATGAGAAACCAGAAGGCATGTTCTCTATTGACCATGCTCTGCTTCAAAGTCAGCCAGGTGGATAACTTCTCATGCTGTAAATCAAACTGGTTTTATTATGTCTTGACAGTATAAAAACATCAGGGACAGAATAATGAAGGAATGTTGTAGACTGAAGTGAAGTCCATATGAAAATGTGCAAAACTGATGAAAACGTAAAAGTCTCTGAGTAGCATATTGTGTTTTACATCATTTAAGTTAAATTTCAAAAATAGGGAAGACCTAGAGGAATGAATTCTCTTTTTGATAGCCGATCTAAGGTCCTTAGAAGATTGAACTCTTTCCTCATTCTTGTAGAGGCATCATCAGATGAGAGGAACTCTATTGTTTTTGTGCTTCTTTCCATTTATACTTCAGTTTGAAATCTGAACTACATGAGACTGAAAGAAACCTAGAAAAATTAGACACGCAGGCTTTGGAAAGAGCCATGAACGAAAAATAAATAAAATACATATAGCCTTGTAAAAGGTCTAACTAAATTTATTTATATAGTCTTAAGTGTAAACAAAAAATGATTAAACAATATAATATTATTGAAAATTGAAAAATGTTAGGAGTTGCTTAAATTTTTTCTTTCTACTATATTGAATTAAGTATTGATTTTGTATAGAGAGATTAAAGATGAGATTAACAAGAAACGATTAAAAATGGACAAAAGTTCTGAATAGACACGTTTTCCAAAAAGTCCTGAAAAGCGCCAGTGTGTTTACAAAGTTGTGTTTAAAACCACTTCTATGCTAGATTAATGCTTTGTGAACAGAAGTCATTATAGAAATGCAATTGAAAATTACTATGGTACTACTTCATAACTATAATAACTCTTATCAAAAAAAATCAAAGAAACCAGTTGTGGTGAAAAGGCTTGTAATTCCAAGCATTTAGCAGTTTGGAGTAAGAGGATTTGAGTCTAAGGCCAGTCTGGGGTTCTGCACATTGTAAAAAACGTGCCCTTAAAAAACTCAAAATGTAATAATGTTGGTGAGAGTGTGAGAAAAGGAAATTTTCTACACTCTTGGTCAAAATACAGGTTAGTATTCTCATTGTAGTAAGTAATTTGCAGTTTTCTGAAGAAATGCATAGTTGAAATACCATCTGACACACCAATCATTTGATTATTTCTCTCTGGGTAACTCGAAAATATATCTGTAGTTGTTTGTTATTCACATTGTTCACAACAGCTGCCCAGATATAAATAGAAGTTAAGTGTTCAACAACAGACTAATAAAGCAACTGTGGTGCATGCACAAATATATTTTTCTGTTTCATCTTTAAAATAGCAAGAGATTTCTCCAATTAGGCATAACTTACAATGACCTGAAAGATGTATTCTAAATGAAGAAAAATGTTGTCTTCTGATATTTGTAAAACTACACACACACACACACACACACACACACACACACACACACACACATACACACACACCAACCTCAATCATTATGAGAGAAATTTTTTTTAAAGTAAAGCAAACTGGAATTGCTGGGGCATTTAGGTCACAATGTAGAAGATAGTAAATATGCAGGATGACCAAGTATACAATTTTAATGTACAACATGAGGATACAGAGCACAACACTGGCCTAAGATAGGAATGAAGCTAAATGAGTAGGAGTTGTTCTTCCTAGTAGGTGCTGCTCTTTTAGATGTTCTTCCTTCAGTAATGGATGACATGAACGTAATACTTTAAATATACCTGCCTGTTTGCAGAAATAACAAACAAGGTAGCAATAATGTTGTATGCTCAACATAGAACAAAATGTCAAATTTAAATACATGAGATTATCCTAGATGTAAACTAATAATTCCAAATAAGGGAAACCATGGGACCTATGTTTCTTTAAGTCTGGCTTACATAACTTAATATGGTTTTTTCCCAAGATCTTCCATATCACTACAAATGAGGTGGTATCATTCTTTCTGATGGAAGCATAGTATTCCATGTGTGTGTGTGCGTGTGTGTGTGTGTGTGTGTGTGTGTGTGTGTGTGTGTGTGTGTGTGTGTGTGTGTGTGTGAGACATTCTCTTGATCCATTGATCTACTGAGGAGCATCTGGGTTGATTCCTTATCCTAGCTATGATAAATAATACTGTGATAAACATAATTGTTCTGGTAGCTTTAGTGTGATCTTGTTTGTGATCACTTGGGTAAATGCCAAGAAGTGGAATTACTGTGTAATAGGGGAGCATTATTGTGTACATCAAGGATAATCTTAGTAGATGAGAAGAATAGCTCAATAGCTATGTACATATGAGGGTGTATGGTGATTCCAAGGGAAATGATCTCCAAGATATGTTATTTCTTGTTGTTCTAAATGTAATATGTGATTTCTTTTTATCCTTTTGTGTTTTCCACACCTATGGCTTATCCTCTGTAGTAACTATATTTGATTTTGATACCCTGGATATTGTAAATATGTTGATCCGAACTAGTTAAGGGAAAGGGAAAAAGCAAAATGGTGAGACAAAGGACAAAAGGGGGAACTTATGCAACAGTGATACTCACAAGACAATACGTTGGAAATAGTCTTGGGGGGGCATTGGGATGGAAGAGGGAGAAAAATGGGGGAAGGGATAACAAGTTATAAAAGAAATGAATTCATTATCTTACTTATGTAACTATAACCCCTCTGTACATTAACTTGACAATAAAATTTAAATATAAAACATAAAATACATGATAGCAAGCAGCAATACAGGAGATGTGAGTGGGGAAATACTGTACTATACAAAGAAGAGTAAAACAGCTGTTGAGAGCAGTAATTTGACTTTAACATAGGAAGTAATAAACTAGCATGCAGATTTTCAGCCTCATGTCAGTCACTAAAAAGGGAAAACAAAATGTACAATCAGTAAACCAATAGAGATAAAATAGAAAACTAAACAATTAAGGTGAATAGATGACTTGGACCAAGAATAAAAAATGACACAATTAGTAAACAAATAACAAGGTGGTAAGTTATAAAATATTACTAATAATCCTAGTAATGTTTTCTTAACCTCACAACTTGTTGGAACTATACTTCAAATCACAGTTTAATAGTATATCATTTTAAAATTAGGTTACTTCTTATTGATTTCTTAATATTGAATGTTTAATATATAATTTTAATTTCAGTAGCTATAGAAAAGAAAGTGAAACTAAGTTTAATAATATATAGCATGAATTGTAAAATTGAGAAGCATTAGAACTTAAACGAATAACATCATTATTGTTTCATTTCTGTGAATTAATGTAATAATTCAAAGTGTTTTCTGCACTTTGCACTCATCTTAACATCAAATAATAAATTATTGCACATGACTTGGTATTAGGTGGAAGGGTTCAGCACTGTGGTAATATTCACACCACACAGTACATCAGAGTTTGACTCCTCTCATCTAGCTTAAATTGTGGAAATTTGATTTCTACATGCATGTTAAATTCTTGCCAAAGTGACATCTATAAAATTATAAACAATTATGTATATGAAGAGTGTTTCCGATGATACTTAAAAGTCACATTCATTAATTAAATTTTATTGTTTTCTACCAAATAAATATTTATAGAGAGACTGAATTTCTGAGTTGAGGATTATTTTATATCCCTGCCATTGTTTCTATAGTTGGACTTAATTTTCCATAAAGGGTTAAGTGTATTATATTGGATATATGAAGGTAAACTGAATGTTTATTCTATCAATATTTTGCCACTTGTTTAATCCCAAGTTTAAATTATCCATATGTTTGAAGTAATGAAAATAACAAAGATATAAAAAAAGATAAATCAGTGTGTATTTGATAAGTATTTTCACCTTTATTTTGATAGTTGGCCCTCTTTTACACTACAGAATATTATAAGGAAAATGTGCTCAAGGCTGACCACAACTGCAGAATATTATGGTTTGGTCTATCATAAGAGAAGGAAGAATGGGGTACCTTCCTTCCAAAAGTCTGCTCCCAGGGATGTGATCTGTTTTATGTTGGTCACTTGAAAATGAACATTTTTCACAGTCAACCTTGAAAAGCCATCTTGATAGACCATTTATTAAGTGGTTACATTGGATTATCCATGGCTTTGCAAGGATGCCGGATTGCCTCATTTTGAGACAATTAAAACAGGAATTTATTCAGCTGTTCTTTGTATCTTTAGGAAAAAACCCATTGACTCTAGGCCTGGGGATCAAAGGGGTCCAGAGAAGCTACTACCGTGAATAGTAATCCTAGGCCTCTAAAAACAAAACAAAACAAAACTCCAGTAGGAACAGCAACTCAGTGCAAATATCACAGCCTACATGAAGTCAGGCAAAATATGGAAGCTGAGAGTCATTTATCAGATAACTAATATATTTTTATGAGGCACACTGAAATAAGACTTCAGAGAGAGGGTCAAAAGACTGATCAGAGAGACTAAAATTGGTCACAAGAAGATTGGAAAATACAATTCCTTGTACAGCAAATAAATCTTAGAAAGCCTGTGCATATAAGAACAAGACAGCAAGCCAAATTCCAGATATGTGCATTCTCTTAGAGGTCAGCTTAATGAATTATCAATGGAAATCTTTGCATTCTTAAATATTTGACCACATGTAGGAGAAGGCCAATTGCTGAAGAGAAAGAAAACGTCATCACTCAGTTACGAGGTCCAATATCACATTAGGAAGGAATCAAGCACAGATTTGTAATAAAAAGAGAAAAAATATTCCAAATGAGGGTTTCATTTGTTTTGATGTAACAGTTTCTGATTTATGTGCTAGCAAATACCATACAATTGATCCATTCCCACAGCTGAGTTGATATTTACTGCAGGATTCCCACATGAAGGAAAAGAGAAAATTTACAAATGTCTGATAAAATGAGTTGAGGGTGAAGTGTTCTATTAGTGATATCTGAGGTTTAGACATAGATGAAGAGGGGGATTTTCTTTTTTAAAAATCCCCCATTTTTAGCCTGGTGCCAGAGGCTCACAGCTTTAATCCTAATTACTCAGGAGGCTGAGAACTGAAGACTGCTTTTCAAAGCCAGCCTGGCAGGAAAGTCCCTGAGACTCCTATCTCCATTTGAGTTGAAGAGCTCAGAGACAGTACACAAGCCCAGACTTAAAGCCCCTCGACCAAGACCAAAAAAAATCTCCCTTTTGTGGGACTGCCTACATCTTTTCCTATCATTCAACAAAGAAGCCATTTTATCACCCACAACATTTAAATCCTGTCCTAGCTACTGCAAATACAATGGTTTGTTATCTTATGTCAAAATGTTCATATTTTCGGGATCCAATACCAGCAGTGGTAACATTTTTTTCCAGTCCTTGAACTCTGGGCCCGGGCCCTGAACATGGTTATGCTTGTAGCGTTAATGTGAGCTTGTTTATTTATTGGATTACTGCCCATGAGGGGAATTAAGGGGTCATAAGAGAGATCTATTTTTAGTCTTTTGAGGAAACTCCATACTGCATTCCAGAGGAGTGGAACAAGTTTAACTTCCCAGCAACAGTGTAATAGAATTCCCAATTGGAGACGGGTGCTGGTGGCTCACGCTTGTAATCCTTACTACTCAGGAGGCTGAGATCTGAGGATCATGGTTCAAAGCCAGCCCAGGGAGGTTACGAATTGGCTATACCCACAGCAGCATTTGTTATTATTAGTTTTCTTGATAATGGCCATTCTAACTGGGAAGGGGTAGAATCTGTCTTTTTTACTTGTAGATTTGTAGGCACCTTCTAGCTACCATAAATGAATGAATCCATGAAACCTGTATTTTTCTGCGTCTGCATTCCTTTCTCTTAGCATAATTTTCCCAAGCCTTTCATTTTCCTTAAGACTGGTGAAAAGTCATCCTTTCTAATGGGTGAATAGAATTCCATTGTGTGTTTGTGTGTGTGTGTGTGTGTGTGTGTGTGTGTGTGTGTAAGATGACTATAGGCCCATGAGTTCATTTCTAAGCCTACTTTTTCATCTGTAATTCTCTAATTTCATATTAAATTTGGATTGCTTTCTCTACTGCATTGAAGAATATTGTTGGGATTTTGATGGGTAGTGCATTGTCAATTGTTTGGGGGCAGAAGTGCAGTTTTCACAATGTTATTTGTGAAAGCATTGAAAGATTTTGCATTTCCTTGAATCTCCTTCAATTTCCCTTTTTATATTTTTAAATTTTCACAGTAGAGGTCCTTCACATTTTTGGTTAAATTAATTCATAGTTTTGTTGTTGTTGTTGTTTTGTTTTGTTTAGATTTGAGTTGATTTTGAGGCTAATACATATGAGGTTATTTTTTGGATTTCAACCTGGATGTTCCCATTGTTGGTAACAAAGAAAGACTAGTGATTCTTGTGGGTTTTATACCCTTGCTACATTGCTAAAGGTTAGCAATACCTTTACTAACTTGAGGAAGGTAGGTATAGGGTCTCTAAATACAGGATCATTTCATCTGTACAAAGGGATCGTTTTACTTCTTCCTTATTTGGATCCCCGTTATGTTTTTCTCTTGCCTATTGCTCTTGCTAGAATGTCCACTACTATATGGAAGAGTAGTAGAGAGGGTGGACATCATTGTTTCATTCCAGATTTTATTTTATTATTTTTTGAGTTTGCAAAATCTGGTTTAATTCAAACTGAGGAGCACATTGTGAAAATACATATGCATAAAAATCTAATAAATGCTAGATAAACAACATATTACTTTACAATAGAATAACCACAAATTTGAAGGCTCAAATTGAGTCTGTCAGTTGTAAACACAATTTTATATTTGGCTCAAATGGCTACTGAATTTCAAATGGTGCCAAGTTCCTCCAAAGCACCTCTTGACCCCCTCAGCCTTGGGCAGAGTTTCACCACAGTCTCAGTCAAAATCCCAGTCATCCCATCAACTCTTGGGGCCAATGGAGTCATTGGTACCCAAACACAACTGGAGGCCAGGGATTTCCAGTGGCCAAAAGTTATTGCACAGAGAACTCCATTCTAAGCCAACTCATGGTTAAGAAGGTGTGAGATTAACCCTTTAAACAGTGGTGTAGCATTAACCTGGTCTATGTTAAGAAATATCTCCTTAGTGAGAATGTACTAATTACTAGTTATCACACCAACAGAAAAAGGCAACATGGGAGCTTCACATTTCACATGAAAGACTAGCATTAACTGGGTCAGGCTTCACTCACGTAGAGTGACCTAAGAGAAAATGAGTTCATAACAGTCATTTCTTCACATAAGATTTGTGTAGCATTAAAATTGTTTAACGGTAATGATGAGGCCATGCAGGTAAAAAATGTGTGATTCTCCTCTGCCAAAACAGAAACACCCCATTTCGACTCCTGTCCAGTTTCCAATATATATATATATATATATATATATATATATATATATATATATATATATATATATATATATATATATATACATACATACATACACCTGTTATTGCACATCTTTCACACAAATCTGTGTATGTATTTTATATAATATATATTTAAATACATTACACATAAAAAGACTATGGCACTTTACAGAATACATGTTTAACAAAGATCATTCATTACACCACAAATGTTTGAAATGATACAAAACCCTTAAATCATTTAATGTAACATTGTGAATTAAAACACAGGTTTAAAGCTTCCACAGACTCCAAGACAAATATTTCTGCTTTAGAATTTATTGAGAAGCCCAGCTTATCACAAATCTTTAAGCAACAGATGCAAGAAAAATTAATAAGACTTTTCTGGTATTAGCAATTGTTTTATTAGAAAAATAGTTGTGGGTCAAGTGGTTTTTAAAGAGCTGTGTAGAAGAGTTTTAGTCTAGACTTCATTCCAGATTTTAATGTCTTCATGTGTCCACTGTTATGTACATTCTTTGTCATATGCATACTCTGTATAATATTGAGGAAAGTTGCATGCATTCCTAGCTTCTCAGACCTTTTAATCATATAGGGGTATTGGAGCTTATTAAAAGATTTCTAAATCCATATAAAGATCATGTGGTTCTTGTCCCTGCTTCTGCTGATGGTGTGTGTTACATTTATTGACAAGTATATTGAATCCAATTGTACCCTACGATGAATCCTGTTCATTATATCTCAAGCAGCACCATTGGTTGTTACTGGAAGTAACGGTTACTGGATGTGGAAACTGATCCCAGGAGAGGAATGGAACATAGAGGAATGACAAAGTTCAAGTTAATATGTGATTTTCTTTTTACTGTACAAGAAAACAATCCCAAGGCTTGAAGGAAACTCTGTCCCTGACTTTTTCGAGTGTGTTATTTGCTCATATAAAACTTTTCTGTAAACTTTTAGTTGAGTATTACAAAAAGAAATAATGTGTTATTTGAAGGCCAGCATAGAACAAAAAGAAATAACGTTGTTTTAAAAGTGTTCTACTGCAAAGAAACAAAGACATGGAAATTTTAAAGTGTCTTATGCATGGATATTTCATTCCTGAGATGATCCTTTTGTTGCAGGAGTCAGTTATCAATTACTTAATATGGTCCTGAGTTCTCCTTAGCAATAAGGATTCCAAAAAGCAGGATCCAGTGAGTATGATCAACAAAAGGAGCCCCTTCTCTTAAAGGAGTATTCTTTTAAGGAGGGTCCCATAGAAATATCTGTGTTGCTTTTGTTTGCTTGTTTAGTTTGTGCTGGTTGTGGGGCTTGAACCCTGAGGCTGGACCTTGTTCCTGAACAGTTGCCTTTCCTGCCCACCTGCCCCCAAAGCCAATACTCTACTGTTGAGCCAAAACTCCACTTCTGGATTTCGGGCGTTTAATTAGAGATAAGAGTTTGACAGACTCTCTTGCCTGGGTTGACTTTGAACTAAGCTAGTAAGAAAGCTATGTGATATCAACTGTATAGACTTCTCTTTTGAAATAAGAAATATTAGATGAAGTTTATTGTAAAGCTAATATTTGACAATTTTTAAAAGAAGAGATTATGTCCAGCAAAAAGGCCATAACTTAAATAATTCAGCAAAAGTAGGTACACTGAATAATTTTGGAATTATTTTTTCTGCTTGGAAAGATTATTGAACTTGTCGTTCCTTTTGTGGAAACTTAAAGTCACATTTCACTTTTTTTGTTGGTCGTGGGGATTGAACTCTGATCCTGGGCATTATTCCTCGGCTCTTCAACTCAAGTTGAGCACTCTACCACTTTAGCTCCAGCACCACTTCTGGGATTCTGGTGGTTAATTGAAGAAAAGGGTCTCATAGACTTTCCTGACCAGGCTGGTTTTGAACCACAATCCTCTAGTCTCAGTCTCCTGAGTAGCTAGCATTACAGGCATGAACCGTCAGCACCTGGCTCATATTTGCATTTATGTGCACTTAATGACACTATGTAGACAAAGTATGGAAATTTGAAACAAATGATGACATTGCAGCTTTTCAGAAAAATTGAGGTAGCAATAAATATGTCCTCCTTTTCCATGTTGTTACATTAATGACTCATGGGACCCTTACATTAGCATCCTCTGCCATCTGTATAGTTGTATTTAGTATCAGGAAATGTTCATAGAGAAAAATAGAAAGACAGATTTTTAGAAAGCAAAGGAGATTGAGTAGGAAAGAACAGCACAGAAGGAGATACATTTATCACACAGATATTAAGAACTATCCTAAGAGATTTAGACTGCTAAACGCAATGAGGAATAAGCTTAGTTGATAACTAGTTCTTCAATAACCAAAAATGGTTCTCAAGAACAGTTTCTGGTACACCTTAGTTACTATCATTTATTCCTTCCATCGAGTTATTCCTTCTATTCTGTCACAACTGTTAATTAGCCTCTGAGTTTTTGGTACCATGATTGACCAAAAAGATTTCCAAATGTCACTTAGACTATCCTTCTCTCTGTGATTAGCAGTGACCACACAAAATCCTGGCATCAGTTGCTTTGACCTAATGACCAAAACTTTTTTTTCAACAGAGTATGCTATTATAAGTAAAGTACATGAATAAGAGACTATTGTCAGGTGTCAGTATGGAAGGAGCAATTATATATTCAAAGTATGGTTTCTTTATTTTGCATTTGCTAACTAAATGGTTTTTTTTTAATTGTGAAAATACTGTACAGAGGAGTTACAATTACATGTGGGCAAGATAATGAGTACATTTCTTTCTTTTTTTTTTTTTTTTTGGGTCCGGTCGTGGGGCCTGAACTCTGGGCCTGAGCGCTGTCCCTCAGCTCTTCAGCTCAAGGCTAGCGCTTTACCACTCAAGCCACAGCGCCACTTCCGGCTTTTTTCTTTTTTTTTGCTTATGTGGTGCTGAGGAATCGAACCCAGGTCCTCCGGCTTGCAAGGCAAGCACTCTACCACTGAGCCACCTTCCCAGCCCATGAGTACATTTCTTATCAAGTATTGTTGCCTCCTCCTTTGTTTCCCCTTCCTATCCCTTACCATCCCTCCCATCTCTACCGCCCCCCCCCCCCGCCAAAATTGTAAAGTGCGTTTTTCAACATAACGACTTGTACTTCTCATTATTACAATGGGTCCACCTGTATCCCTATTTAAACGATTTGTTTTTTTTTTTCCATTCCCCTCCACAAATTATACCAACATTAAATACAGTGAAAGCAGGGGTTATATCGTGTGTGGGGGGACACACAAAGCAACAAAGAAATCATCTTATAAATATATTAGAAACAGTCACATGAATGAAAAAATATTTGAATACTTTTTTTTATTGCCAGTCCAGGGGCTTAAACTCAGGGCTAGGGAATTATTCCTGGGCTTTTTTTTTTCTCAAGGCTAGCACTCTACCACTTGAGGCACAGCACTACTTCCAGTGTTTTTCTGTTTATGTGGTACTAGGGAATTGAACCCAGGGTTTCATGCATGCTAGGCAATCACCGTACCATGAAACCACATTCCCAGAATCTTAAATGAATTTCTTAAGAAGGCATGATATTTTGATTCTGTAACTATGTATCATAATTTTGGCCAGGTGCTAGAAAATGATGTAGAAAACAATTCAATATGAGAAGTCCAGTAAGGCTGGATGGAAAATGAATAACCGTCATGGTCTAGCCAGGGTACAGAGGAGCTTATGTCATGGAGCTGTTTCAACAGGCTGAGCGAGACAGCTCCTGACCCACAGCCCACCTCCAGAATGAGAGGGCCACCATGGGTTCTAGCCACATGGAGACAATGGGCCACCTCCTCCAGCACACATTCAACCAGTTCATGTGAGAGAGGGAGAAAGAAAGTGAGAAGTACACCTAAACCCTGTGCCGGTGGCTCAGAACTCTAATCCCAACTACACAGGAGTCTGAGAAATGAGGATCATGGTTCATAGCCAGCCTGGGAAGGAAAGTCTGTGAGACACTTATCTCCAAAGATCCACCAGAAAACTGAAAGTGGTGCTGTGGGCTCAAGTGGTAGAGCGCTAGTCTTGAGCTGAGGAGCTCCTGAACAGCGTCCAGACCTAGAGTTCAAGCCCCATGACTGACAAAAAGTGGACTTCCCACTACAAAAAGTGGACTGAATAGCACCCATTTAACTAGGGAGCATGGTACAGAAGTCAGGCCTAGCTTCCTGTGAACTTGAGGTCATAAGTAGGTCACCCAGCTTCTCCATGCTTTGTTTTCCCCAGTTGCAAAACTCAACACAGTGAAGGATACCCTTCCTCATGTGGATAGGGTAATGATGAAAGAGAGCCATGTTTTATTTCATAATCCCACACCGGTTGCCCCATTAATAACAGGGGCCACCTGAACCCTTTCCAGGTATCTTCCTGTCATATGCTCACAGAATTGTCAAGAACCTTACCTGAAGGCCACTCCCTCTGTGCATAGCCATGTTTCAGAGATCTCTCTATATAAATCCCTTGTTTCCTCACAACTGTCCTGTAAAGAGACTGAGTTCCAATGGTTGTGGCCCTACCCAGAGCTTTATGTGTGGTCAAGAATCGGCTGCCATGGACTAAGAGTTTGTGATATCCATCTAAACTGATGACTGAGCATGGCTCTACATGTCTACCATCCCAACTACAGAGGACCAGGACTGGTGGAGCATACATGTCACAGATAGGAGGACCGCCTGAGCTCAGCCCAGCCTGAGCATATATTGTTTCTCAGAAATGCACAAGACAGAAAGGTGGCTCCTCAGAGCCAGGGAGAGGAAACAAGCAGGGGGTCATGTTGCTCTCAGAGGGGTTTCTGACCCGAGTTGGGAATGGTATTGGGGCGGCCACTCACCTGTGCTGCTGGGAGACGCTGTTGGCAGATGATCCAGGTAGAGCAAGCAGGGCTGGCGGTGGCATGGCAGACACATGGACCCAGAGCAGAGGACCAAGGGCAGAGACCAGGTCAGGGCCATAGGCCCGCTGAGATTTGAAATCCAGCACCACAGGAAGGGAGGGAGGGGGGTGGGGCATATCAATTTCCTACTATTCTCTAAAGTTACCTTGAGTCTCTTGCTCACCACTCAGCCACCTCTACCTTCCTTAACTGCTGGTAGTGGTGTACTAAAAGAGGAAATCCAGGTGATACCAGGCATCATGGAATGTGGGCGTTGCCACCATTCTTGTATCCCATTGGTCAGAAAGAAACATGAAATAATGGGGGTGTGGCTAGAATCCTGTGATGCAATCAGCATGGGCAGAATCAAGTTGACAGGGGCTCTCCCAGCCCTTTTCCCAGGGAACTCTGTCCCATTCAGTTGGGGACAAGAGGGAGACCGCTTTAGCTGGATGGCTGCACAGATTGTTGTTTATGTCTGTTTGTTGCCAGTCCCGAACCTTGATCTCAGGATCTGGGCACAGTCTCTGAGCTGCTTTTGCTCAAGGCTGGCCCTCTACCACTGGAGGCACAGGGCTTCTGTCTTTGTTGGCACTGAAGTTGGACAGGGTCTCAAGGACTTTCCTCCTGAGGGTGACCTTGACCATGATCCTCCCATCACAGCCTTGTAAACGTCAAGGAGGAATGTTGAGAGCCACTGGTGCCTGCCTAATCATTGGTCTTGCTGATGTTCTTGGACAGAACAGTGAGTTCCCTATTCTCGGGTTTAAGTGGGGGGAGCTAGAACCCAAAGTTCGAATCCTGGGGCTGCCACCTCCAAATGGCAGGAGATCCTAAGACACTCATTCATATCCATATGAATACAAATAGGATGGGATGTATGTCATGATTGAATGGGCAGTTCTTGAATGATTCTAGGATAAAATTGTACATAATTATATCATAGGACACTAATCGATTTTATTTAATACTTTATTAAGCATTTACACAATCACATTCATAAAATGGAGGAATAATGAAATACCTAAGAATTGGGCCTCACATACAATAAAGGTGCCATTTTTCTGCCAGGACTGGGATTTGAACTCATGGTCTGGGTAACAGTGTTGTACTGTGTAGGAAGGGGAATCTGGCCTCCTTGAAGTCAAGAAATTCAAGTCTGTTCCTTAAGCCTGAAATCGGCCCCCACCTATTCATGTACAATTTAAATATATGATTTATATTTATATTTATATACATACGTTCACTCCATATTGCATTCAGTGTAGTTATTGTATTTTTTGTTTTATTTATGTATTGACCATTTATTTATTGATTATTATGACACATAGAACGTTGGTTACATTGATTACATAGGATATAAGCCTGCATATGTATTCCACTTCATACCTGACACCAGGACATTCACAGAAAAGGAAAACGTGTCAGCATCAGCTTCTTACTCAACGATTCATTGTTTGGGAGTGCTGGTATCTGAACTCATGGCCTACAGGGCCAAATTCATGAATGGTTGAGTGTGAACACACCCTCCTGGGGCAAATTGAGCTGACAGGCTGTTCCAGGACCTGAGATCGAGCCCAGGAGTTAACAAAATATGAACAGATTGACATGCAGATGACAGTATACTAATAAATATATATCTTTATAGAGTGCCAGAGATGTCTATACATTATTCAGTTATAAGACTACATTCCTACCAATTCTTGGGTATTTATTATGCGTCCATGTAATTAATGTTAATGTGTTCATCCTTACACTATTAATGAAATCAAGCAGTGTCCTGAAATTATTGTGTTCCTGTAAATAATAATATTCTTTTTATGCTTCATAAATATTAAATAAAATCAATCAGACTCCTGATAACACTCTGTCTAATTTTATAGGAGCATCATGATTAACTCATTCAACTGTGACACTGACAAAAATCCATTGTTATTCCTATGGATGGGAACCAGTTTCTTAGTATTTCCTGCCATTGATTGGTCAGGTCCTATGTTGCCACGTGAGCCTATGGCTTCCCTAATAGTCCGCCAACCTTCAGCAATGTAAGGTGAAGTACCCTTTGCAACAGTGTCATTCAGACCTAGGAGGGTCACCGTGCAAAGGAAGAAAACGTAAAAAGGCCACATTTTTTCTGTGCATTGTTTTCCCTGAAAGGCCTGATTCCATTAGCAGCTGTGGGTCAAGTGGCTACATCCCAGCCTAGAGTGATCAAAGCTGAGGTAGAATTGCCACTACCTGAGTTCAAGCCCTGTGCTTGACAAAATAAAAATAAACCATACAAACATACATACATGCATACATACATACATACATATACACATTAAAAATATTTAAAATATTATGAGGATCCGTGGCTTGTAATTCTTGCCATTTTTTCTGCCAGGCCTGGGATTTGAACTCAGGGTCGGGGGAAATCTGCAGCACATTGGGGGATGGGAAGATCACCATGCTGGAAGACAATAAAGAAATGCCTGTTCCTAGGGCGTGAATTCAAAAATAATATTCGTATACATTTTAAAAACATGATTTATATCTACATGCAAATGTTTACTGTATGTTGTGGTTAGTGTATTCATTTTTTTATGTTTTATTTATTTCTTATGCATTTGAGTGAGTATGATTACACATATAACATTTTTTGCATCCTATTACATAAGACATAGATTTGCTAATGTATTCTACATCATTCCTGAGGCCCAGGACATTCACCGATAAGGAAAACAGTGGGACAATTGGGTTTTCGCACAGGATTAAGTTTTTGCCAGTTCTGTGCCTTGAACTCAGGGTCTGACAGGCCCACTTCATGAAAGGGTAAATGTTAGCACACCAGTCTGATGCAAGTGAAGTTGGTGGGCACATTTGAGGACCTGAGATCAAGCCGAGGAACGGCCAATATATAAACAGATAGATATTTAGATTGCAGTGTGTGTCTGTGTGTGTGTGTGTGTGTGTGTGTGTGTGTGTGTGTGTGTGCGTGTGTGTGTGTGCATGTGTGTGTGTGTGCATGTGTGTGTGTGTATTAACATATGTATATGCATCTACAAAGGTATACAGAGAGAGACAGAGATTTATGTAGATTCTAGTGTATAACCATATATAAAGAGTGATGTCTATATCTTATTTTTATACATTCTATTACTACCAATTATTTGGTCTAAAATTATGCCTCCATTAATTAATCATGGTAGGATACTTCATAAAGAATTAATCAATAATCTATATTTATTGCATACAATCTTATACTGGAATGACTATCTAATTAGTAATTCAGTTAGCACATTTCAAACATTCTATTAGTGTTCCTATAGATAGGAACAAGTTTCCTAAGATCTTCAGCCATGTGTAGGTGGCAGGCCTAGGATCGATCTCAGGGCCTAGGTATCTGGGTTAGACTGATGCTTCACTGACAGCCCCCCAGCCTTCATCCATGCAAGGTCACCTACAATTTTCAAGCCAAGTCATTGAGCCCCAGGAGGGTCACAGTGCTAAGTAAACAAAAGCAAACCTGTTGTGTAAAATTACCTGGTTTTTCATCATCCATTTTTGTTGGTTTGCTGTATTTTTGCCAGTGCTGGGAATTGAACTCGGGTCCTAGGATCCCTGGGTGGGTGTAAAAGCTGCATCCCAACCTAGGGTAATCATGATTTAAGACACAATAAAATGCTTCCTTGAGCAAAAGGAGATCAGGGAAAATGTCTAGACTCACGTTCCAGCCTCAGGTCCTGCCACAAAAAAAGAGCCAGTAACTCCATGTGTCTGTGTATATATGCACGTATTTGAATTGGTGAAGAGCCAGAGTTGCTATGAAGAATGGCACCTAGCTGGGAAATTTGCTTTGAATAGAATGATTTCTTAGCACAGAGTGTGCGTTCAAGACAGTGCATGTTCTGGGGCTCCCCACACTGTTCCCAGTTAACCTGAGGGGGTCTCCATACCCCAGGCTGCTGGAGGAAATCTGCCTCATTGTTGGAACAGGCAGACAATAAGCCTCACTCCTGTGCATCTGGGTAACAAACAATTCATCCAAGCCAATTAGTGAGGATGAGTGTGCCCAGGCTGTTAAGGTTAGGAGAAAAAGGCCTCTTTGAACCCCAAGCAATCTCTCTCCCCTGTGCTCTGTTTTGACTGGAAGCTTTCATTTGTGCCACCTGCCATGGCAGACCAAGTTCCCTACACTCATCCTGTCTTTGTTAGACTATGTTTCAGTGTTGAAACAAACTGCTACCATTAATTCAACAGTCTTTCTCATAGACAATTAGGGAGCTGAACAGAATGAAATGATTCATTATTGGCAACGGTGCCTCCGTGTGTGTGTGTGTGTCTGTGTGTGTGTGTGTGTGTGTGTGTGTGTGTGTGTGTGTGCGTGCGCGCATACACCATCCTTGTGATTGAACTATGGACCTAACCACTGTACCTGAGTTTCTCCTGTATAAGGACAGTACTCTTACCACACAGCTGCTTCAGGATTTTTTTGTAGGGATGTGGTACTGAGGATTCAAACCCAGGGTTTCACACACACAAAGCAGTCTACCCCAAAGAAACATTCCCAGCACTCCAATTCAGGTTTCTTTCTTTCTTTTCTTGTAGGTTGGAGGAGTTGAAGTCTGGGCCTGGGTGCTGTCTCTGAGCTCTTCATCTCAGTCTAGCACACTACCACTTGAGCTACAATGCCCCTTCAGGCTTTCTGGTGGTTTATTGGATATAACTTTCTCAAGGAATTTCCTGCCAAGGCTGACTTCGGACCGTGATCTGGGATAGTTTTGAAATGAGATCCTCAGCTTCCTGAGCAGGCAGAATGATAGACCTCAGCTAAAGACATCTAAGCTATGACACTTTGCTGCAAGTGGGTCCTTGGCTCAGCATGGTAGAATATTAGCCATGAGCCCAAGAAGAAAGTCAGCATCTATGCTCTGAGTTCAAGGTTCATGATGGAGTAACCTAAATCAAAACAATTGTCCGCAGGAGACAAATCACTAGAGTTTAGTACATACATAAATTTGGCCCTGCCTTGGGGACATATCTGAGCCTCAACTTTCTCATCTGCACATTCATCTTACTTGTGTAGCTCTTATAAGGACCAGATGAAAGAATACAACTCGTGAAGGTCTTAGCACATAGCACCCTGTGAAGGACTCAGCACTCAGTACCCCATGGACAACCCAGAAATACTCAACACCCAGCACCCCAGGAAGGACTCATCACATAGCTATATCCCACAAACTGTCATTAGAATTAGAGTGCTTTCATCACTATCACCGTTCTTTCAGATACACATCACAAACCGCACAAGTTCACATCTAATGGTTTAGAGGGATGTTTTGTGGGGGAGAGTCATCAGCCTCAGGGATTTCACTCATAGGTTAGAGGTACTGTCCTAAGATCTTTTCCTCAAGGCTAGATCTCTACCACTTTCAGGCACAGCTCAGAGTCTACCAGACTTCCTGCCAGGGCTGAGTTTTCAACCCCCAGTATCTGATCTCACCCCCTGAGCAGCTAGGGGTGAGCCAGCAGTGTCTGGTTCCATGATACTGTGCTGCAGCTATTGACCTATGGCTAAGTCAGGTTACATGACAGTCATCAGTTTCAGACACCCAGCTTGCTCTGTGATGAGGTATTTGAAATCCTGGCTTTCTATAATTGCAGTCAGAACATTCTACATTCTACCTTGTTTTTGGTTCCAGTATTGGGGCTTGAGTAAGGGCCTTGACACAGTCCCTAAGCTTTCATGCTCAAAGCCAGTGCTCAACTGCTTGACAGCACTACTTCCGGGTTTTCTGTGCATGTAATAGTGTGGAATTGAACCCAGGTCTTCATACATCGAGGCGAGCATTCTACCACTGAGCTCCAGGAATGACAAGTGTAGAAATAGATATGTAGATTGTAACATATATATATATATATATATATATGTATATATATATATATATATGTATATATATATGTGTATATGCATGAAACAAGACAGAGATGTCTGTATATTATTTAATTATATAAATTATATTACTAACAATTATCAATAAATTATTCCTTCCTGTATTGAAGTATTATGGTTGAATACATAACAAAGTATCAATTGAAAATTATTCAATATAGTATAATTATTGTGTATAATTTTATAATATAATCATACACTAATGTAATTGTTACTTTACAACATTCCATTCATAAGGATGTATATCGGAATGCATTTCTTAGGATATACTACCATTCATAGGTGGGAGTCCTGGGATTCACACCCCAGGCCTAGGTTTCTGCTTTGGGCTATGGCTTCCCAGATAGCCCACCAAAATTCAGCAGTGCAAGGTCATGTACACTTTCCGAGCCTTGCTTGCCATGCAAAGGAAAAAAAATGTAAAACCGCCTCTGATACTTCCGAGTTTTAACCTTCTCCTTTTTTCCCCCTCTCTTTTCTTCTTTTTTTTTCTTGGTTTTGGGGTCAGAACTCTGAGTCTCGGTGCTGTCCCTCAACTCTTCAGTTCAAGGCTATCACTCTACCACTTGAGCCATAGCACTACTTCTGGCTTGTTTCTGCTTATGTGGTACTGAGGAATCGAATCCATGGCCTTATGCATGCAAGGCCAGGACTCTATTACTGAGCTACCTTCCCAGCACTTCTTTTTTTTTTTGCCAGTCCCAAGATTTGAATTTGGATCCTAGGATCTCAGGATGGACTGTGGGTCCAGAGGCTGCACCCCAGCCTAAGATGATCGAGTGTGAGGAAGAGTTACCAGGAGCTGAGTTCAAGTCCCAGGCCTGGCCAAAAAAAATAAGGCCCTGGCTTGGAATTTGCACCATTTTTCTGGCTGGCCTGGGATTTGAACTCAGTGTCTGGGTAACTGTGGCATGTGGGGGAGAGGAAGCTCACCGTCATTGAAGACAAGAATTTCAGCCCAGTTTCCAGGGCCTGAATTCAAGCCCCAGCACTGAAAAAAATAATATTCATATATGAGATCTATTTACATACATGGGTTTAATCCATATGACATTTATTATCCATATTTTTTATTTTATTTAGTATTATTACATATATAACATTTATTTCACCTTATAACATTGATTTATTTGAATATGGATTATACATCATACTGAGACCCAGGACTTTCATAGAGAAGGAAAAAAATGTGTAAAAATTGGCTTCTGACTCCACATACAAAATTTTGGCCATGCTGGGATTTGAACTCACAGCCCACAATGCCCAATTCATGAAAGGATCAGTTGTAGTACAAAAGCCTTTGGCAAACTGATCTGCCAACCAGTTCTGAGGACCTGGGAACAAGCCATAGTAGTGGCTGATAGATAAAGATGTAGGTGTAGATATAGATATGGATATAGATATACATATAGATAGAAAAATAGATGTGTAGTTTACAATATATATGAGAGAGAGACAGTGTGAGGATATTAAATTATATATGTTATGAATTATTATTAAATTATGCCTCCATTTAATGAAGTATCATTGTTGAATACTTATTAAAGCATTAATGTAAAAGTAGTCAGTATTCTTTACTTGGGAGAATTATACAAAATATATAAAATGGAAGACATAATCCAATATTTTTTGTGTGGCCTTCTATAAAACAATCATGAACTAACTGCAAATTCTATTGTTACTTTTATAACATTCCATTAAAAATTCACATGAATAGGAAAGACTTTCTCAAGATCTCCCTCCATTTGTAGGTGGCAGTCCTGGCATTGGAACTCCAGGCCTGGGCAGTTTACTTCAAAATGCAAACCATTAGAATGACACTGTGAAGATTTCAGTTTCTCACAATGGAAAAAAGAACAAGAAGAAAAGAAAGCCAGGTGTCATTTGTTCCTGCCTGTAATCCTAGCTCATCAGGAGTCTGGGAGGTAGAGAATGCCAGTTTGAATTCAGCCAGGACAGGAAAGTCCACAGCACTCTTATTTCTGAGAGACCAAAGGAATAAAACTTGTCATGAGTGGGGCTGTGGTTCAAGGAAAGAGCACTACCCTGGAGCAAAAAGAGCTCAAGGACAGTGCCTAGGCTCATAATACAACCCCTGCACCTGCCAAAAAAAAGCAAAATAAAAAACAAGTAACTCCATGTTTCCCCATGTATGTATGTATGTATTTCTATCAGTAAAGGTCCAGAGTCCCTATGATGAAAGGCATCCAGCTAGAATATTTGCTTTGAATAGAATGATTTCATAGCCCAGACCGTGCTTTCAAGACAGTGCATGTTCCTGGGCTCCCTTAACTGTTCCCAATGTAGCTGAGGTTTTCCGCACACCCCAGGGTGCTGGAGGAAGTCTGCCTCATTGTTGGAACAGGCAGACAAAAGGCCTCACTCCAGTACAGCTGTGTAATAAACAACTCCATCCAGGCCAATTAGTGAGGAGGAGTGTGGGCTGGCTATAAAGGCCAGGAGAAAAAGGCGTCTTTATACCCCAAGCTATCTCTCTCCCATTGCTGTTTTGACAGGAAACCTTCATTTGTGCCACCTCCTGTGACAGGCCAAGTTCCCTGCATTTATCCTGTCTTTGTTAGACTATGTTCCAGTGTTGAAATAACCTGCTACAATTATTTCAAGGGTCCTTTTGGTAGAAAACAAGGGAGCTGAACCTAATGAAATGATTCATTATTGTCAATGGTGGCTTTCTTGGTTTCTGGAAACTTGCTATATCTAAGCACAGGTGTAATATCACAATACTCCCTGTCATTTAGGACTGGTGGTGCTCATCAGGTTTTGAAAGATTTGACCTCTCCTAGTTGGGCCCCGGATGGCTAGGTTTTGGGGTTGAACACATGGCCTGAGTGCTGACCATGAGCTCAGAATAGAAGCTCAGTGCTTTACCATTTGGTGTCACACCTTCACTTCTGGTATCTGTATTTGTGTGTGTGTATGTGTGTGTTTGTGTGTATCTGTGTGTGTATGTCTCTGTGTGTCTGTGTGTGCATGTATTTGTGTGCATACACTTCTCCTGGAGCTTGAACTCAGGACCTGAACCCTGTACCTGAGTTTCTCCGGTACAAGGATAGCATTCTATCACTTAAGCCACACAGTCACTTCAGGCTTTTTCTAGTATGTGGTACAAAGGAATCAAACCCAGAAATTCATACAGGCAAACCCAGGGATTCATACAGCACTCTACACATAAGACACATTCCCAGCCCTCCACTTCAGGTTTCTTTCTTTCTTTTTTTTTTTGGAAGTTGGAGGAATTTATGTCTAGGCCTGAGTGCTGTCCTTGAGTTCTTCAGCTAAAGCCAATCGCCCTACCACTTGAGCTACAGCACCCCTGGAGGTTTTTGGTAGTTCACTGGAGAGAGGCCTCTCAAGCAATTTCCTGCCCAGCCTGGCTTTGGACTGTGATCCTCAACTCTCAGGCTCCTGAGTAGCTAGGATGACAGGTGCAAGTCACCAGCACCCAGCTTCCAGTTCAAGTTTCTAAGTGCTGAAAAGGAGATTATAGTCTCATGGGACCTTTTATGTCTGGGATAGTTTGGAACCAAAATCATCATATCTCAGCTTCCTGGGTAGGTAGGATGACAGACCTCAGCTACAGATACCTAGACTGTAACACTCTGTTGCAAGGGGATCCTTGGCTCCACGTGGTAGAGGAGCCCAACATGGAAGGGTCAGGGGCTAGGCACTGAGTTCAAGATTCATGACCGAGAAAAATAAACCCAAACAATTGTCTGTAGGAGACAAACATAATTTTGGCCCTGACGTGGGGACATATCTGAGCCTCAAGTTTCTCTATAGCACAATTATCTGACTTGTGGAGCTCTTACAAGGACCAGATGAAAGTAGGACTCAGCACACAAAACCTGATGAAGGACTCATCACATAGCTGTATCCCACGCAATGTCATTAGAATTAGGGTGCTTTCAACAATATCACCATTCTTTCAGAAACACGTCACAAACCACACAAAGCTCACATCGAGTGATTTAGAGGGTTTTTTTGGGGGGAGGTGGAGTCAGCCACGGGGATTGCATTGAAAACCTGGTTACAGTCCTAAGATCTTTTGCTCAAGGCTAGAGCTCTACCACTTGGAGCCACAGCTCAGAGTTTCGCAGACTTCCTGCCAGGGCTGGGTTTTAAACTCACCATTGTCAGATCTCAGCCCCCAAGAATCTTGGATGACAGGGGTGAGCGAGCCAGCAGCATCTGCTTCTGTGCAGCTGGGTTGCAACGGTTTACCTCTGGCTAATTCAGGTGAGACAGCAACTGTCTGCACCAGACTGCAGACTTGCTCTGTGATGAGGTATTTGCAGTGATATTCTTATATAGTTGCAGTCAGAACATTCTATCTTTTTTGGTGCCATTTCTGGGTCTTGAGTTAGAGTCTTGACACACAGTCTCTAAGCTTTCATGCTCAGCTAGTGCTCAGCTGCTTGAGCAACAGCACGACTTCCAGATTTATCTATGCACACAGTAGTGAGGAATTGACCCTAGGACTTTGCATGTAGTAGGCGAGCATTCTACCACTGAGCCCCAGTAGTGACAAGTGTATAAACAGATAAATGTTTAGATTGGTAGATAGATAGATAGATAGATAGATGTAGATGCATAAAACAAGAGACATATGTCTGTATACTATGAAATTGCATAATACAATATTACTACCGATTATTGGCAATTAAATTATTCCTTGCTTTTTTAACTATCATGGTTGAATACATAATAAAGGATTAATTGAAAATTAGTCAATGTAGTAGAATTGTTGTGTATAATTTTATAATCATACACTAACTACCAACTTAATTGTTCCTTTTATAACATTCCATTTGTATAGATGTATATGGGAATGGGTTTCTTAGAATCTCCACCATTCATTAGTGGCAATCCCGGGATTCGACCTCCAGAACTAAGTTGCCAGTTTTGGTATGGCTTCCTTAATAGCCTGCCAAACATCAGCAATGCAAGGTCATGTACACTTTCTGGGACTTGTCATTTAGACCCAGGATGGTCACAGTACAAAGGGAAAAAAAAGTAAAACCACCTTCTTGAACTTCTCAGTTTTATGCTTCTCCTTTTTATTTTTATTTTTTTTTGCCAGCCCGAAGATTTGAACTCGGGTCCTCAGATACAAGGTTCTGCTGTTGCAGAAATGCCAAGACCTGAGTGCAAGCCCTGCGCTCAGCTAATAATAATAATAATAATAATAATAAAGCCCTGGTTTGGAATTTGCACCATTTTCCTGGCAGGCCGTGTATTTGAACTCAGGGTATGGATAACTCTGTGGCACCGTAGGTGAAGGGCAAAGGCTCACCGTGCTTGAAGAAAAGAAATTCAGAGCAGTTCTCAGGGCCTGAATAGAAGCCCCAGCACTACAAAAAGGAATATTAATATATGAGATCTATTTACATACATGGGTTTACTGTATATGATGCTTATTACCCTTATTTATTTAGTATTATTATATATAACATTTTTTATTACATCATATCACATAGGATATATCCGCATATGGATTATGCATCATACTGAGACCCAGGATTTTCTCAGAGAAGGAAAAAATAAATATGTCAAAATTGGCTTCTTAATCCACGAATAAATTTTTGGCCATGCTGGGATTTCAACCCAAGGTTTTCAATGGCCAATCCATAAACGGGGTCACAGTCTTAGCACACCAGCCTCCGGCAAACTGAGCTGCCAGGAGTTCTGAGGACCTGTGATCAAGCCATAGGAGTGCCTTATAGATAGATAGATAGATATGTATATATATATATATATATATATATATATATATATATATATATACATATATATATATGCATACAGAGAGACGGAAGGTGAGGATATTAAATTATATATATATAATTACTAATTATTCATTACTAAATAGTGGCTCCATTTAATGAAGTATCACGGTTGAATACTTATAAAAGCATTAATTAAAAATCAGTCAATAGCCTTCCATTAGGGAAATTATACTATGGTGCTGGAATGGAAGATATATATCCAATAATTTTTGTGTGGCATTCCAGAATAGAATCATGGATTAACTGCAAGTTTATTACTTTGATAATATTCCATTAGCATTCCCATGAATAGAAAAGATCTCCTTCCATTTGTGGGTGGCAGTCCTATCATTTGAACTCCAGGCCTGGGTAGTTTACTTTGAATGCAAACTATTGGAATGACACCATGAAGATTTCAGATTGTTACAATTATAAAAAAGAACAAAAAGAAGAAAAGAAACCCAGGAGCCATGGGCTCCTGCATGTAATACTAGCTCCTCAGGAGGCTGAGATGTAGAGAATGCCAATTTGAATTCAGCGGGGGCAGGAAAGTCTATGAGACTCTTATATCTAAGATATCACAATAAAATAATGAATGAAGCTGTGGCTCAAGGGCAGAGCACTACCCTTGAACAAAAGGATCTCAGGGACAGGGCCTAGGCTCATAGTACAAACCTGGAACTGCCCCCCCCCCCAAAAGGAGGCAATAACTCCATGTCTCTGTATATGGATGGATGATGTATGGATGATGGGCATTCATCAGGTTGCCCATGGCCAGCCCCCCAACCTGGTCAAGCTGGGACAAGCCCTGAAGAGTACTCAGTCTGAGCCTGCAGCTTGACCAAAGCATCCTTCTCTGCCATTTAATAACTGAAGCCTTATATTCTGGCTGAAGTCTCCCATCGGGACACCTAGCAGCCAGCCCTTGCTTCCAGGGAGACCACAGTTCCTAGACTGTGGGAGTTGTCGAAGTTTCTGGCTCCATAGTCTCTATCCCTCTGTAGGATGTGAGCCTAGATCTCTGGGGCCTGGTGGCTATCACTCATTTATCATTCGTCATTGCCGAGACTCAGGCTGGTCCCAAATCTTGGCAAAGATATTAAATAGTCAGCCATTTCTATGCCAAAAGGGGTATGTCAATAAATCCTACCCTCATAACTCCCATGAGAAGTGAGCCTTGGGCTGTAAATGTGGCTTAGTTGTATAGTGCTTACCTAGCACACACTAAGTCCTGGGTTCGATTCCTCAGTACCAAGGAAACAGAAAAAGGCAAAAGTTGCACTGTGGCTTAAGTGATAGAGTGCTAGACTTGAGCAAAAGAAGCTCAGGAACATACCCAGACCCTGAGTTCAAGACCCAAGAGTGGCAAAAAGAAAAAAAAAATGAGCCTGGTATGACATATTCTTGTGGGACTCAGAGGAGGGCCATTGTTATAGGTAAGAGGTAGAGTAGAGGGAAGCTGTTGGTGGCTCACCTCTGTAAGCAACTCAGGAGGCTGAGATCTGAGGATCCCAATTGGAAGCAGGGAAGTATATATGAGACACTTTTCTCTAATTAAACACCCATAAAGCCAGAAGTAGAGATGTGGTTCAAGTAGTACAGTGCTAGCTCAGGGATCGGATAGAATCCAGGCCATGAATTCAAACCCCAGGACTGGCACACGTGCGCGTGCGTGCGCGCACACACACACACACACACACACACACACACACACACACATCAAGATAGAGCATTTGCCAGTCACCCTGCACAAGTGCCATCTCTAGCAACTCAATATTAAAAAAAAAAGAGGGATAAGGGAAGATAAGACTTGCTCCAGGAGGTGATATAACCAATGCCAAAATTCCACAGGAGTTCTAAGATGTGGATACAGGACAGAGAGCCTAAGGCAGAAGGTACAGCATGAGAAAAAGTCTTGAGGTGTGCTGTAGAGCAGGTAGTGTGGGTGGAATGAAGTTTCTGTGGCTTCAGAAGAGTCTGTCAGGACATTTCATGGCTGGGCCAAGGTTTGTACTTGAGTCACAGGGCAGAGGGTGGGGTTCCAGAATGGGACCCAGGGAGAAGAATAGCTTGGCTTTTCACCACGGACCCCTGCCATTTCTGGTGGCTGGAAGCCTATTTTTCACAGTTCTTGACCCTCAGAATTCCTTTGCCTGGAGGAGTCAGTACAAATGCAGGGAAGAACTCTTGCTTAAGTAAAGCTTCTAGCCCAATGCCACCAGTGGCTCAACCCCTGTAAATCATAGCTACTCAGGAGACTGAGATAGAGATCGTGGGTCAGGCCAGATCAGGGGAGGAAAATTAGTGAGACTCTTCTTGCCGATGAACTACCAAAAGCCAGGAATGGAGTTGTGGCTCAATTGGTAGAGAGCTAACCTTGAGGGAAAAAGTTAAGAGACCAGAGCCCAGACCCCTGAGTTCAATCACCAGTACTGGCACCTAAAAATTAAAGAAAAGCTTTCAAGAGCTCCTAGTCCACTGTGGTGAAAGGCCAGATCAGCCAGGCCCCAGTAGCTCACACCTGTACTCCTATCTCCTCAGAAGGTTGAGATGTGAGGATTGTGGTTCAAAGCCAGGCTGAGCAGGAAAGTCTGGGAGACTCTGATCTCCAAGGAACCTCCAGAAACCAGAAGTGGCTCCGTAGCTCAAGTGGTAAGCTGAAGAGCTGGGGCACAGTGCCCAGGCCCAGAGTTCAAGTCCCATGACCAACATCTAACCTGCTTGGTCTTACTCGGTGGCTCTAGGAAGAGTATTTTCCAGTGGGCCCCTGAGGGTCTCCCAATATCTAGATCTCCTACAAGTCTTGAGAGCAGCCTGCTTGGAAGCCATTGCCTACAGATCGGCCACAGTACCAGAGAAGGGTCGAGCCTTGGGGTATGGAGCTCATCAGAAAGGCATCTGTCATGGGTGCAATATCGATCTGAGCAGTAATTCGATGTCTCAGACCACGGTTCTAGGCCAGGAGGGGCAGGAGCTGCAAGATGTCACACCAGGTAATGCCTGCTCATGCAGGCATCACAAGAGTGTGAGTTTGTCAGGCACAACTTGGGCAGGTGTGGAGTTGAGCTCATGAACGGCTTGTAGGCTCCGGAATCCACAGCTGGCCGGCTGCTGCTTGTAGCAGTCACTATCCCAGGAGTCCCAGTGCTCAGACCACTGCTTTCCTCACCAGTGCAAGGGGGTGGAAGGGGGCAGATGAAGGTCGGCAATTGTAGGCTGACTACAAAGGAGCATCCCTAGTGTCCTTCCCTTGGTCCTGTGGCCCTGTACATGGATGGAGGGGCAGGTTCCATGGAACTTACTGCCATGGCCCAACCCCTCAGCCCAAGAAGGACTTAGGGAGAAGCCATTTGATCTGGCTTGAGAGTTTGCTATGAATATGATTCAAGACTGCCCTCAGTTCTAGCTCAGCTCATCATTACCACATTCCTCTGTGTGTGTGTGTGTGTGTGTGTGTGTGTGTGTGTGTGTGTGTGTGTGTGTGTGAATGCACACGTTCTCATACACATCTTGGTACTAGGGCTTGAACTCAGGGCCTGGGCTCTCTCCCTCACTTTTTTTCATTCAGGGTTAGCACTCTACCACTTGAGCCACAGTTTCTCTTCCAGGCTTCGGGTAGTTATTTGCAGAAAAGAGTCTCACAGACTTTTCTAGATGGGCTGCCTCTGAATAGCAATCCTCAGATCTCAAACTCCTGAGGAGCTAGGAATATGAGAGCATGAGCTATTAGCATCTGGCCAAACTCCTTCTTGGCTATAACAGAGTACCTTTCTCCCAGCTGATCACCCATCTACAGTTACCCCTCCTACCCCAGGCTTCAGACAAAACATAAACTCCTCCCCTGAGAACAAAGAAATGGGATCAGGTTTGAGGTTTATATTCTCCACATAATCAGGGACTGGTGGGAGCTGACATGGAGGTCAGAGATCTAGGCCAAGTCAAGTAGGCAGCTGTTAGAACAAAAGAGAGTATGAAAAGGCATCCTTGCAGCTAGATGCCAGTGGCTCATACCAACAATCCAACTACTCAAGATGCTGAGCTCTTAGGATGGCAACTTAAACCCAGCCCAGGCAGGAAAATATGTGAAAAACTTCTGTCTACTAAACTACTAAAAAAGATGAAAGGTGAGTTGTGGTTCAAGTGTTAGAGTGTTAGCTTTGAGCAAAGGAAGCTCAGGGACAGTGCCAAGCTCTGAGTTCCAGCTCTAAGATTTTTGTAAGACACCCTTCCACCCCAATCAGGCCACAAATCCAGATTTTGGTCCTCCTAGATCTCACTTCTGTTCCTGCCACTTCCACAGCACAAGTGGCCGGTATGTGGCCAGCACTGGGTTAAGAAGTGACCTTACACAGGGGGGCATAGCCAGGTCAAGGCTAATGCCCCAGAGCATTGAGGTACTGGCCATAACAGTCTCTCATCCCCCAGTTTCCTGGCCCTGGAATCTAAAGTCTGTGCCTCTGTATTCTGGGCATCCAGAATTATCTAGAAGTACCTAAGAGGCCCAGCTGTGGCTGGAAGAAATACTTGCCTTCAGAAATGTACATTGACATTTCCTAGACACCGGCCAATACTTCCAACCCATCTTGGCCTCACCTCCCATGTAGCCCCAAATCCACCTTGCCTGGCAGCCTTTAGTCAGCTCTCAAGCTTAAGTTGGCCAGAGCCACTGGCAAGCACCCTTCCCCCATTCCACTGCCAGACTGCTAGAAGTATGACATGCCGCCAGAGGGCCAGCTGAGGAAAAAGACAGGATATCACATGACTGACCCTGCTCCCCACCTCAAGAGGAAGGCGAGAAACTATGCCAGCCAGCCCTGCAGACCCAGGATCCCCTGGAGGCAGACAAAGATATGGATAGCCGTACTTGGGCCCCAAAGAAAAGCTGGAATGTGCAGGTCTCTGACAATTTAGGACTCATTGTAGACCCTGATGGGGGCTAAAGGCAAAGTTGCCATGGAGCAGTGTCACCATCCGAGGTCAGAAAGAGCCAGACAAGCACCCAGGAAGTGGACAGAGAAAGATGAGGGAACGATACACACACACACACACACACACACACACACACACACACACACACACACAAGTGGGTAGCCCAAGGCCTCAGCAGTCCCTGAGCAGCTGAACATCCCAAACTCTGAGAAGATGGCACTACTGTCCCCAGACCAAATGTAGACAAATCAAGAGCCTCTCACATATCTGGAATGGCTCATAACACAGCATGGCATTTCCTTCTGTATACACCTCTATGAAGAAAACTCACCCACCTTATCTTTGGTTGTAGATCATGGGGTTTGAACTTTGGCCTTCCCGCAGACCTCAGATCTTCAGCTGAAGGTGTGCACTCTACCACTGGAGCCACAGCACCACTTCCAGTTTTTCTGAAAGTTTCACTGAGTTTCCTGCCCAAGCAGGCTTTGAACCATAATCCTCAGATCTTAGCCTCCTGAGTAGCTAGGATGACAGCTGTGAATCAATGGCAGCTCCCAGCTTCAGCCACCTTCTTGCACCCAGGGGAAACCAAACTTGTCAGGCCACAAGGCACATGCAGTCCTTCACTTCAGACTTTGACATCAGCATCCAAACCCATTCTTCCTTGGGTGGAGAGAATATAATTAACACTACCCTCCCACCCCTTCTCCCATTCGCGCACTCCCTGCCTAAGACAGGCCACAACCTCTGGAGTTCTTGGTAATGTAACGCCCACCATGCTATGACTTCACACTCGGGAAAACCTGAGGAGTTCTTAGAAATGTCTGTATACTGAGGCCAGCACCTGGTCTCCCAACCACAGCAACCCCACTCCTTCACCATCTCTTGCAAGCAAGGGTTGTCTTTCTTGTTTTACTGGTAGAGGGGCTTGAACTCAGGGCTTGGGTACTGTCCCTGATGATAATTTTTTGCTCAAGGCCAGTGGTCTACCACTTGAGCCATGGTGCTACTTCTGGTTGGAGATTGGAGATGAGACTCTCATGGGAGCTTCCTGCCTGGGCTGGGAAACAAAATCCTCTGGATCTCAGCCTCTCAAGCAGCCTGGATGACAGGAGTGAGCGACCAGCGCAGGGCTTATGGTGTCTCATTTTTTTAGAATTTCCACCTATTCCTCCTCTACAAACTACAACTTAGACACTCTGCTATCTAATTCAGGGACAGGGAGGCTCGGAATCTGGGTAGGGACATGGGCATTAAAGGGCCCCCTTCACATCACTACCCATCTCTAAGTTCCCATCCACCTCCTCTCGATGGCCTGGTCTTCCATGGCAGATCAGACCCACTAGGACTTCTGGGGCCTGTATCCCCTCGCCCCACCCAACCAGTACCTGAGGATTTCTGGGGCCAGCTGCTCCAAGTTTCGGTGGAAGATGTTTGGAGGGTTGCTGATAACCAGTTCCAGGGGTGCCCAGCGCAGAAGGAGTGTCCATCTCCCCTCTGTCAAAGAAGGAGACATGACTCATGGATGGATCTACTAAGAGCTACAGGGTATAACAATCCACCTATCACCCATGTCCCTTGGAGTGCTGTTTTATGTTGACAGTCCTTGGGCTTGGCCTGGGGGCCCAGACACTGTCCCTGAGCTTCCTTTTCTTGAGGCAAGCACTTTCCTGGTGCCACTTCTGGTTTTTTCTGTGTATGCGGGACCTAGGAATTGAACCCACGGTTTCCTGTGCTCTAGACAAGGCCATTACTGCTAAGACACAATCCTAATCCTGGATAGTGTTCTTATGTGACCTCTTGGGCCTGTCTCAGAACAATCTTGTACATCTGTACTGAGTTTCTCACCAGCAGCCCTGGCTGGAAATGAACATGCTCCAATATGTTGTCCTTTATCTACAGCATCTTTACTCTCTATGCTTCCTGTCAGATCCTCCTTGTTAAGAAAGACGTCTTTCAAGTGCTGCCTTTAAGAAGCCCACTCTAGTTGCCCTGGCGGGGAGAGGGGTGGGGGGATCTTCTCAGCTCTACACAATGCCGGCCTTGTCATGCTCTTCCTTCCGGCTGGTGTAGATTGAGAGCACGCAAAGGGGAAAGCCTGGTTTTCACCACCCAATTTCTGAAGGCTCTGATGCACTACCCAGGGACCGGTGCTGTATCACACTCCATGAGAGGGCACTCGAGGCCCATGCAGTCTGTGGGGAAGAAATGAGGCCATTTCTTTGTGTGGGCTTGAACTGAGGATCTGGGAGCTGTCTCTCTGAGTTTTTCTGTTCAAGGCTGATGCTCCAGCACTTGAGCCACAGCTCCACTTCTAACATTTTGGTGGTTCTATGGAGAGTAGAGTCTCACTTGCTTTCCAGCTTATGGCTGGCTTCAATCTTTGCACCTCATAACTCTGCCTACTGAGGAGCCAGTATGTCAGGCGTGAGCCTGAGCAAGATATGACAAGCACCAGGGCCTTTCTTTTGAGCTTCTGTTTATTTCGTGTCAACTAGCAAGCCCTAATTAAAATTGTTATTTACAGGAGATGAAGTTCCTCTCCTAGGTCAGTTAATCCAAAGAGATAAAATGTCTTTGGAAAAGGCTAGTCTGAGTTGGCCTAGGTGAGTGTGTTTGTGAGAGTATGAGTTTCAGGGATACCTACCCCCATCTCTCCGGTGCTTCATTCTCCCAATGGTAAGTACACCCACGATCTCCACACTAAGGAAGGTGGGTAGGGGAGGGTTCATAAGGTCACATCAAGTGGGATGATCTGAATTCTATCCTGCAACTGAAGCTGGGAGAGGTAATAGAGAGGAGAGGTTTAGAGGAACATCAAGGGAAGCCCCTTTCATTTGGCTACAAGTACCAGAGAGAAGAATGAATCCATCCTTTTTGGTAGTAAGATAACAGGTGCCCACTATTCATTTATTTTATTTTTTTGTGAGTCCCAGGGCTTGGATTCAGGGCCTCAGTGTCATCACTGAGCTTCTTTTACTCAAGGTTGAGGCTCTACAAATTGAGCCACAGCACCATATATATCTTTTTTTGTGGGGGTGGGAGGTGGTTTATGGGAGATAAGAATCTCCCTGCCTGGGCTGGCTATGAACCAAGGTCTGTGAGACTCTTATCTCCAAAGAATCACCAGAAAACCGGAAGTGGTGCTGTGGCTCAAGTTGTAGAGTGCTAGCATTGATCTGAGGAGCTCGGGAACAGCGTCCAGGCCCAGAGTTCAAGCCCCATGACTGAGAAGAAGTGGACTTCCCACTACAAGAAGTGGACTGACTAGCACCCATTGTCCTAGGGAACATGGCAGTGAAGTCAGGTCAGGCTTTCTTTCAGCTGGGGGTCATGAGTAGGTCACCCAGCTTCTCCATGCCTCATTTTCCCCCGTTGCAACACTGAAAAGTGAAGGATCCTCTTCCTCACGTGGATAGGGTAAAGATGAAAGAAAGCCATGTTTTGTTTCATAATCCCATACCTGTGGCACGATAAATAACAGGCCCCATTTGAGCCCTTTCCAGGTATCTTCCTGACATATGCTCACAGAATTGCCAAGAACCTTATCTGATGACCACTCCCTCTATGCCTGTCCCTGCCCCAGAGATCCCCCTGAATTGACCCCTTGTTTTCTCACAACTGTCCTGTGAGGATACTGAGGTCTGAAGGTTCCATGCCCAACCCAGAATTTCAACTCTGGTCAAGAATCAGCTGCTATCTCTTTCCCCCTGGGGAGCCACCCCCTGCAGGCCTCACCCCCAGGCTCTCCTAAGCTCCCTCTGCCACCAACCAGGCCCAAGGGAGTAGACAGTTCCAGGGCACAAAGATCCCTTGGTATTAAAATTTAACGGTGCTGAGTCTCCTTCAAGCATCTCACCCTTCCAGGCCCTCAGACCTCAGTCACAAAGCCCATGCACCCCCCAAAGTTTGCGGTTAGAAGTTACCAAAGGGTCCAGTGCTCCTTGTTACAACCAACTTCTACATACACACATACACACACACACACACACACACACACACACACACACACACACAAAGCTGGCACAGGTGGTTCCTGTCTGTCATCCTCGATACTCAGGAGTCTGAAGTCTGAGGATCACTGTTCAATGCCAGCCTGCACAGGAAAGTCTCTGAGGCTCTCATCTACAGTGAACCACCAAATAGCCAGAGGTGGAGCTGTGGCTCAAGTGTCAGAGCACTAGCTTTGAGCACAAAAGCTCAGGAACAGCACCTAGGCCCTGAGCTCAAGGCCCAGTTCTACCTCCAAACAGACACAGACACAGACACAGACACAGACACAGACACACACAGACACAGACACAGACACAGACACACAGACACACAGACAGAAACACACACACACACACACACACACACACACACACACACACACACACATACACACACACACACATGAAAAGCCCAAGGCTTCAGCAGTCCCTGAGAACAGAACAATAAACTCGCTCCATTAGGTTGAGCCTCTCACATATCTGGAATGTCTCATAAACCAGCATAGCATATCCTACCGTACGCACTGGTATGCAGAAAACTTAGTCACCTCTTTTTTTGTGGTTGGTCTTGGGGTTTGCTCTCTGGGCCACGGTGTTGTCCCTCAGCTCTTCAGATGAAGGTGAGCACTCTCCTACTTGAGCCACAGCACCACGTCCTGTTCTCTGGTTGATCCATTGGACATCAAGTCTCACAGACTTTTCTACCCAAGTTGGCTTGGAATCACGCTCCTCACATCTCACCCTTCTGAGTATCTAGGATGACAGTTGTGAGGCACCAATGGCTTCCGGCTTCAGCCACCTTCATATACCCAGAGGAAACCCATCTCCTCAGGCCACAAACATCTTGCAAACCTTCATTTGAGACTTTGACACCCAGCACTCAAATCCATCCTTCAATGGAGAGAATAAAAACACAACAATCTCACCCCTGCACTCATTTGCCCACTCCCTGCCTGCCATAGGCCATTTCCTCTTGAAGCTGTGGCTTCAAACTGAAGCAAACTTGGGGAGTTCTTAGAAATGTCTGTACAGTGAGGCTAGAACCTGGTCTCTCACAACAGCACACACCCCACTCTCCCCCACACCTCCACCATCCTTTGCAGGCAAAGATGTCTTACTTTTTTTTTTTTCTGTTGTGGTGCTTGAACTCTGGGCCTGGGTGCTATTCATGATCTCTTCAGCTAAGGTGAGCACTCAACTAATTGAGCCACAGCACCCCTTCCAGTTTTCTGGTGGTTTGTTGGAAAAAAAAATGTCTCAGGGTCTTTCCTGAGCATGCCGGCCTTGACCTGTGATCTTCAGATCTCACCTCCTGAGTACCTATGATGACAGCCATGAGCTACTGGCAACAGGCCAAACATATTTTTCCATGCCTGTCATCCAATACCCTAAGGAGACTGAGATCTGAGGACTGCACTTGGATGCCACCTTTGGCAGCAAAGTCCATGAGAACTCTTTATCTCCAATTAAACATCCAAAAGAGTTGCAAGTGGAGCTGCTCCTCAAATGATAGAGTGATAGCTTTGAGCATAAGAGACGAGAGATAGGATCCAGTCCCTAGGTTCAAGCTTTTTCTAGTAAAGACCCACCCAAGAAAGGGAAGCAGGTGGGCATATGGGAGTTGAAAGCTCACACATAATACTCAAGACTCCCAGAACAGACCCCATCCGGCTCTGATTCTCTAGATTCTATATCCTACGTCATGGCACTATTAGATGGGTCTGACCATGCTCCAAGTTAGGACATTCAAGTACAATCTCATACTGAGCATCCCCTGACCTTTTGAAAGACTCAGAATCTCTCACTGTCCTGCCTCAACACTGGGCAGGGAGGTGAGTTCTAGTTATCCAACCACAGGATGTGGGAACAAAAGCATTTCTTGGCCAAGAGATGCAGACTGGAAGGCTCTAGGTCCGTCTCTCTTGGGAAGGGGAAAAGGCTTGATCTATCGCAGGCATGTTCCTAGGTTGTGAGTATCCTCAAAGAAACAACCCTGCTCAGAGCCCAGTGCCTCTTGTTTTCCCACTAGTCTCCCCAAGCCTGCCACACCACCAGCCTGCCCTCTCTGAATCCCAGATCTGCCATCTAGACTAAAGGCTGAGCCAGCAAAGAGACCCACTCCTGCCTCTGAGAATGGCAGTCACAGGTTCCTAGCGTCCCCTAAAGGAAGTCTCCGGGCAACACAGGTCCTGACTCCCACCCTCATTCCCTGGCTGTCCTATGCCAGTGGTACACTTACCTCTGTCTCTGGTCTTGAAATGAACACTGGAGTTGTGATCTTCAGATTGAGCCCTGGAAATCCCAGTCCCCAAAGTTGTACTGCAGAGGCATCCTGCGGTGGATGACAGCCAGGTGCTCAATGGTGAACGCAAGACACCAGGACTTTTAATAACCCTATGGTTGGTCAAAGGCTCTATCACTGATGGTCTAGATTGTCATGCGAGATCATGGCTCCAATGTCCTGACACACATGACCTGGGATCATCCTCTCATTTCATCTTCCTTCTTATCCCTTGCCCCCCACCTTGACACTGCGTCACCCCAATACCTACCTAGCTGTTGGAGCTTTTCTTCTTATCTGACCAGAAAATAAACTTGGTGGGGCCAGGAGAGATTAAAACCTGGTGACCAACCCTGAGCCCTAGGGTCTACATCCTTCTGCAGTCAGCGACCACACAACACCTGGATTTCATGAAGTTGCTGATAGGTCAGCGGCTTGGTCCTACATACTGTCTTTAGACTCTGAAACTTTGCCCACAGAGATTGTGAATGGTTGGCTCCCTTGATCCAGGGACTCCAAACCAAGGCATGCCTGTTTCCCCTTCTTCCGTTCCACTTTTTCTCACTCCATCCTTCCCTCCTCTCACTCTCTTTTCCTTTCTTCTCTCACTCATGGTCCTTGAACTTGGACCCTGGATGCTGTCCCTGAGCCTTTTTACTCAAGGCCAACAGACTACAACTTGAGCCACACATCCACTTCTGGTGTTTTCTTTTTGGTAGTTAGTTGGAAATAAGAGTCTTACAGGATTTCCTGCCCCGGCCTTAAGCCTCAATACTCCCATCTCAGCCTCCTAAGTAGCTAGGTGACAGGTGTGAAGCACTAGCATCCAGATCAATCTAAGGTTTCTTCATGTGCTATGGAACCAGCAGTGGATCATTTCATCTATGACTCCCGGAGCCTGTTGCACACTCTAACTGTTTTTTTGGATAAGTATATGAGCATCTGCCTATGACAATACTATAGAAAAGTCCCATTCGATGCAGGTAAGGATCCTGGGGGGGGAGGGGGGAGGGCAAAGCCTGATGAAGCTCTCCCACAATTCTCCCTCCTCCCTCTTCCCATCCTCCTGGTCCCACCACACTTAACTCTTTTGGCTCCTAGGATGTGATCCATGATGTACTAGCTGGATTCTTGGGCCTGTGGAATGCCTATCTTCTCAAAGATCTCTGTCCAGCAGCTGACCAGCTGTGTGGCACTCAATTCCCGACTCAGGTGTGAATGAGGTTGCCAGTGAGCTGAGGCCCGGTTCAAGGGGCCTGCTCTCCTCCCCCCTGGGGCCTGGAAGGATGGTCTACCACATCCTGTCCCAAAGTTTCATGTTGCAGAGAAAGGATCCTCGAGGCATCCCGGGTTTCTGAATCTCCCAGAGTCCCATGAAGGTGCTGGGAATCATCTTTGCTCACAGCTGAAGCTTGAACTCAGGGTCCCTGAGATTTGTTGCATTTTTAAACAATTTACCATTTGAGTCATGCCTCACTTCTGGCATTTTGCTGATTAATCAGTGATAAAATTCTCAGGGACTTTATTTTGTGGGCTGCCTTCAAACAGGAATACTCAAATCACAGCCTCCCAAGGAGCTAAGATGAGATACATGAGCCAACTGCTCCCAACTTCTATTCACTACTTGTATATGAGCTTTCACAGACTAAATTGTTTTACACTTTTATTGAGCTCAACTATATAGTTTTCCTTTCCTATAATTTTAATGCCAAATTTAAGAATGCTTCATCTCCAAAATGGTCAAGATGTCTTGACATTTGGAGTCATTGGACTAGAAGGCTGCTTGTATCTAAGATAGTACTAAAATGTTAGACTTGAGGCTATCTATATGACTGCTTAATACTATTGCTTTTTCAGTCAGTATTCTTTTTATTATTGGTGGTGGTGGTTGTGCTGGTTGTGGGCCTTGAACTCTAGGCCTGGATGCTGTCCCTCAGCTCTTCAGCACAAGGCTAGAGTTCTACCACTTGAGCCATAGCACCACTTCGGGTAAGCAAATTTCTTTGCTTTAATTCACATCACTTTTTTGTTTTATATGCCACTTTTTAATCCAGCTTGAACTTAACATTTGAATAAATAGTTATGTTTAAGTCAATGTTCACTTTTTAATTCTCCCAAATACTGTCTAACCTATCACCACTTATTAAAGCGAATATCACTCCTCAAATGTTTGGATTTACCCCTTACTAAATATTCTTTGATAACATTTACGTGGATATAATCTGGTGCCCTACAGACCCATTGAGCTGTATAATCTTTCCTTTACAAATATAACAATTTTACACTAAGAGTTTTACTATTGGACAGAGAAATATATTCCAGCTTATTTTGCTTTGTCAATGACTAAAATAGTGCTCGACAGGTGCTTTTAGAAATTGTCATAAACATAAATAAAACTGTGAACCTGAGCTCTGTTGTCTCATGCTTGTAATCATAGCTGCATAGGAGGCTGAGATCTGAGGATTGCGGTTCAAAGCCACCTGGAATCGAAATGTCCATAAGACACTTATGTCCAATTAACCACCAGAAAACCAGAAGTGGCACAGTTACTAAATGAGTGGAGCATTCACTTTGAACTGAAGAGCAGAGGGACAGCGACCAGGACCAGATTTCAAGCCCCATGAATGATCAAAAAATGAAAAAAAAAGTGAGGAGACAATTTATATTATTGCTCAATTGTATCCTCCAAAACACAAGAATTAAGTCTCCATTTATTTAGATTTTTCTTTTATATTCAGCATTGTATAATTTTCAATAAAGACGAATGAACAGCACTTTAATACATTTTGTCAATGTTTGAAGACAGCACAAAGAAATTCACAGAAAACAGTTGAAAAATGAAAGGCAATGGGAATGGAGAAAGAAAGAAACCAGAAACAGGTTAATCAGGCCCTTCATTAATATGTGAAAGTGTAAAATATTTCAATAAGTTATCGCTGTACAATTAATATACACCAATAAATAAATATCTTCCAAAGGCTTTTGTATTCAAGTATGGCATAAAGGATAAATACAGATTCTGTGGTGAAATGAAAGAAAGAGATGAGAAAATACATAATTATAGTGATTGTGTAAATAAACTAAGAAATTCGATCAACATTCTGAGGGCTCTTAGCTCATTGGACTAGAAGGCTGCTGGAATCTAGGATTATACTAAAATGTTAGACTTCAGCCTATCTTTAAGACTGCTTACTACTATTGAATTTCGGTCAGTATTCTTTTTGTTGTTGGTCGTGGTGTTTGTGGGGGTTGTGGGCCTTGAATTCTGGGCCTGGGTGCTGTCCCTCAGCTCTTCAACTCAAGGCTAGAATTCTACCACTTGAGCCATAGTGCCACTTCCGGTTTTCTGGTGGTTTATTGGAGATAAGAGTCTCATGGACTTTTCATGTACGGCTGGCTTTGAAACACGATAATCAGATCTCAGCCTGCTGAGTAGCTAGTATTACAGGGGTGAGCCACAGGCAGCTGGCTCCTCTGTACAACATCAACCATAATATAACATGTAGTAAAATCAATAAAGGACGTGTTTAACAAATAAAGTAAAATGATAACTTACAGACAAATGAATATAATAATATGCATATATGTCTATATACATGTATATACACATCTGTATATTCTTATATATATAGGTATTAGTATATATACACATGTAAGTATGAATATATGCATATGTTCATATAGTGTGTATACATATAAATTTATTTAAAGAGACTTGAATCAGAAATATATTAATAGTATATGAATGTCGATGAAAAACTTTAACCATCCTGAATAAGTTGTAAAAAATCCAAATACATATCTCTATAGTAATATAATAACAACCAAGGAACATATGGAAAGATCATAACATACCTAGACATTGCATACATATAGAGATTAGTGGAAATAGAAACAATAAGATAGCCCTGTACAACCATTATGTAGAAATTGGAATCCTTATACATTGGTATTTGACATTTAAAATTATATAGTCAGTTTGTTGAACATACTGACAATCTTTAAGATATTATATGTAGAGTTGCCTCTATGATCCAGCATTTTGAATCATAATGTTATATACACAAAATAGATTGCAACATATGTCCAATGAGACACATGTACAAGAATATACATAGCCAAAACTTTTATAATAACATATCATAAAGTATTTAAATGTCCATTCAGGATGTTATTCCATTATACACATGCTCTCTCCATGAGAAAAGTTTACATGGACTTACTTTAGAAACATAATATTACATGGGAAAAATGGATAAAATAGACTACATTTTCTAATTATATGAACTTTTTAAAATTGGCTCATCTGTAGAGGAAGAATAAGAAATAATAGCTGCTCAAGGGAGGTAGGTTGGAATGTTGACAGGAAGTGACTAGTAATAAATATGGGAGTATTTTGAGAGGGTAGTAAGGATAAAATGATCTAGAACTGAAGGTAACATTCTTACTCCAACTCTTTAATATTCTAAGAATCATTTTACTTTATCGAAGAATTACAAATTGCATTTGCATTAACCTTAAGAAAATTTTTAGAATAGTAGTGGGTGAATCTAAGTGATAATTTAGAGTTTAAAATCACAGAATTCTATAATGCATAACATTAGTATGTTGCTGAATAAGACTATCAAGAAAATATGATCCGTGGTATATCTTCTGAGTGACTATACATACTATTGCGAGTCAGTGAATATTCTACAAAATTATGTAAATTGAGGGATGAAATAGGATTGAGAAGGATGAGGGAAAATGTATAGGGGCATTGTATAGGGCTGGGAATGTGGCTTAGTTGCAGACTGCTTGCCTTGCATGTGTGAAGCACTGGGTTTGATTCCTCATTACTACATAAACAAAAAATCTGGAATTGGCACTATGACACATATCATAGAGTACTATCATGAGGAAAAGAAGCTCAAGGACACTGCCAGGGCCCTGAGTTGAAGCCCCAGGACGAGTTAAAAAAAAGGTGTATTGTATTAAGCCTGGCTCTAGCGGCTCCCACCTTTAATCCTATATAATCAGGTGGCTGAGGATTGAGGTTTGAAGCCAGCCCAGGCAAGAAAGTCTGTGAGATTCTTATTTCCAATTAAATCTCAGAAAGTTCTAGCATTCATCCAAAGGCATTCCGGAACAGCATTCAGACCCAGAGTTTAAACCTCAGGAGATAAAAAAGAAAAAAAAAAAAAAAAAAAACCTCACTAAACACTATTCATTAACTTCTTTGTCAAAAAGCAACTCCCATACAACTACTTAAAGTTAATTAAAAATATGATAAAACACAAGTCATTTTGGGATCCAGACATAGATAGAATACACAGGACAAAGTAAATTTTATATCATGCAGTTTAGTTTGTAATTTGTTCTACAGTCTTCTTACATCATTTATGAAATTGACAATGCTGTCACTTATAGGTCTATTTCCTTGAGGAACAGAATGAATTCTGCTATCTTTTCATAGGAAACCATAGAGGTGATTTTTTTGCCTCTTATTGAAGTATATCTGATATTTTAAACTAGATTTGTCCTAATATAATATTAATTTAAACAATCATTTCATTAGGGCGATGTTGGTCAGATTTTTTCCAGTAAATCTTATCCCTTATAATACATGAGAGCATGCTGTGAAGTCTCCTATTAATATGCCAAATTCTTTATAAAATTAACTTAAAAGGGGGAAAGATTAATCTTGGTTTCTGATTTTACACATTTCAGTTTATATTTCTTATCCTCATTGCTTTCGGTTGGTGGTGGCACGGTACCCCATGTCAGGAACATGTGATGGAGTATGTGTATTCATGGAAGCCAGGAAGTAAAGAAAAGTAGGAATAAGAGTGGAGAAAGGGAGAAACATGAGGAGGGGAAGAGGGAGAGGGAGAAGGAAAAGCAAAAGGAGACGGAAGTAAAAGAAGGAAGAGGAGGAAAGGACTTTGATCTTAACATTCTCTTTGATCACAAGTTCTCAGTGACCAAATCTCTACAACTATGCCCACGTGAGAGGGTTCACCTTTTTATGGCCACATAGTGAAAGCTAATTATTAATCCCAATCCTGGCTCAAGTGGTAGAGCGCTAGCCTTGAGCTGAAGAGCTGAGGCACAGCACCCAGGCCCAGAGTTCAGGCCCCACGACCGGATCCCCCCCCCCAAAAAAAATAGACTATTTCATCTAACTTATAATGACTTGAATTTTTCATAATTTTATGACATTTCTATTCAAGTTTTTGTCATCTGTTGTGAGGTTCTTTCTTTCTAGTTGAAGAAAAAATAGATACTATCACGATCATTTATTTCTTTTTTTTTTTTTTTTTTTTTTTTTTTACTGGAGCTTAAACCCAAGGCCTCTCATCCTGGTATCCTTTTTTTTTTTTTTTTTTTGTAAGTCTTTTTTTTTTATTTTTATTTTATTTTATTTTATTTTAATTGAGAACATACTGTACAGAGGGGTTACAATTACATGGGCAGGAAAATGCATACATTTCTTACCAAGCATTGCAGCCTCCTCCTTTGTTTACCCTTCACCTCCCTTCCCAGCCTCCCCCATCCCCCCCACCCAATCATACCCCCCCTCCCCCCCCACCGACATTGATCATTTATTTCTTAATTATTCTATAGAGTAGGTATAACATGAATTTCCTACCATTCAAAAACAAGTTATGTTCAATTCTAGGAATAATTGCATGAGTCATGGAATATCTTGCTTTATGTCATATTGAGATTGATTCAATGTCTAAAAATCACTGTTGGCATAATACATGAAATTCAGTGTTTCTCTGAAATGTCTTAGCAATCAAACTTCAGAAATACATGACCAGTAACTAAAATTTTTATATACTCAAAAAAAGTATGAATCTATATTTTATGTCAAAAACTCTTAGGTTTAAAGGAAGAAAAAATCATGTGACCCCAGTAGATAATATTTAATTTAATGAAAAATTGCTTCATTAACTCTGACAGAGCCTATTGCTTTTAGCTTACATGAGAAATTTGATTAAGGATCCTTTTGTCGCTTTTGAATAATAGAGCATTTCAATTAGTGCAAAGATTCTGACATTTAAACCTTTGAGTGTATATTTTTTTAAAAAAATGAAAACTATTTTTCGCAGTGCATGTTCAGGTTTAATAACTAAATAAATATCTAAATGTTAATTTGTTAAATTGAGCCTCTAGAATTAAATAATAAGAAATATATTTTATTCTTAGATATATTTGTGCTTAATATGGGTTTCTCAAGCTTGTAATCCTCACTACTCAGGAATCTGGGGTTCAAAGCCAGCCTTGGCAACAAAGAAATAATCTTATAAATATGTTAGAAACAATTGCAAGAAAGAAAAAAAACAAACATTTAAATACTGATCCTAGGGTTCATTTCACCTAACATCAACTTATCTGACCTATTCTGCTTGTCACAGACATGCCCCTCCCCCACAGTATAACCACTGCTTGCATTGTATTTGATGTTGGTATGATTTGTGGAGGGCAAGGGAAAAATCATATGGTTTAAATAAGGATACAGGTGGACCCATTGCAACAATGAGATGTACAAGTCATTATGTAGAAAAACGAACTTTACAACTTTGACGGGGGGTGGTGGATGGGGCAGAAGGGGCGGAGATGAGAACAGTTGAGAAGTAGAAAAAAAGGATGAGGCAACAAAACTTGATAAGAAATGTACTCATTACCTTGCCCATGTAATTGTAACACCTCTGTACTGTATTTTCACAATAAAAAAAATTAAAAAATTTTAAAAAGCCAGCCTTGGAAAGAAAGTTCATGAGTCAAATCTCAATTAAACACACACACACATCACCACACACACAAACACACACACACACACACACACAAAGCCAGAAGTGGAGTTGTGGCTCAAATGTTAAACCAATATCCTTGAGAGTTCAAATCACAAAAACAACACATACGCAATATTATGTCTAAATTCTTATTTTACTTTGAGGAAATAATGTCATGGAAAGTGGTATTTGTTACATATCCTACAAATTTTGTGAAGTTGTTTTTAGTATAATTTCTCTTAAGATATAACATAGGTTATTAAAATTAATATTATTCTAGTATATTCATAATTACTCATAACACCTTAAAGTACAATATTTGGTATTTTTTTATAGCCATAAGAAATATTCTGAGTAAAAGATTGGAAGAAAAAAATAAAAGAAAAAGAAAGGAAGAGAAAGAGAGAGAGAGGTAAGGATGGTGGGAATGAAGGAGGAGGGAAAGAAGGAAGGAAGGAATGAGGGAACGAAGGAACAAAGGAAGGGATGGAGGAAGGAAGGGACAAAAACGATTTAATTTATAAAATCAGGTATTTAGCCCAACATAAACTTCATGTAATTAACCCTTTAGTAAATGCAATTTGGCAATTTTCATTTGCATGTTCCCCATGCATGAATGAAACCAGCAAATGAAGGATCAGAAATACCAGGTGTATTTGTTTGCATCTGTAGTAAATATGTATGCAAACCTTTTTCTCAGTTTCTATACATCATCAAATAATTATTTGTAAACAATTCACACTTAGTTATAAATATTTTTAAAACTGAGGTAACCAAAGGTTGCCAATACATTATATACTGTGAATACTAGTATTTATAGTGCTATTAATATTACAGTTTTCATGTTTCATTAATTGTAACAATTTTTTTTAATTTAATTTTATTTGTGAACATACTGTACAGAGGAGTTACAGTTACATGGGCAGGATAATGAGTACATTTCTTACCAAGCATTGCAGCCTCCTCCTTTGTTTACCCTTCACATCCCTTCCCAGCCTCCCCCCTCCCCCCCTAATCCCAATCCTTCTCCTTCCTCCCCCCCAGCCCCGCCCCCCGCACCAACGTTGTAAAGTTCATTTTGGACATGACAACTTGTACTTATTTTGTATTTTATCAGACATATTAGCATACTCTGATTTTGGTGACTGTGAGAGTTCTAATAGCAGACCTTAATTAAAATCAAAGGAGATCTGTATTTGTTGGCTCAAACGAATATTTTTGAAAGCAATTAACACATCGGAGATTGTACAAAGACATCAGAACGGCTTTAGGCTGTATCACGTTTACATGGTTACCTATGATGTGATTCAAGAGTCACTAAACAATCATACTTCACTTTGCCATCACTATAATTATCCCCACTGTAAGAAGAATTATTCACATAATTCACATGATATAAGCTTGTCCTTGTTATTATTTTCTATGAAATAATATCCAAATGATACACCACACTGAGTTAAAAAAAAAGGTTGCAAAGTGTATTGGACGATGTAACTCCTTCCAGATAAGCATGTTGAAATTCTATTCCTCTGCCTGGTGACATTAGAATGAACGTTTCAGAGATTACCCTGCAATATTGATCCTGATAAAAGAAGCCCAATATAATTACTCTGCCATGTGAACGTCCAGAAAATAGATTATAATGAACCAGAAAGTGGACCCCATTAGACAAAGAATTGCTTGGAATTACCATTTTATAATCAATGTTTAAACTTCTAGAGTATGGATAATATACTCCTGATGTTTTTAAGCCACTTACTTTGAAATGTACTAACAGCCCAGTGGCTGAAAAAAAGCAAAGGAGTTTTGATTTAAATTTCACAAATTCAGATAAAAAAGATTAATAAAGTTTTATTATTTGAATTTTATTCTCCAAGTCTCCAGGTTTAAAATATTTTTAAGGGCTGGGAAGGTGGCTCAGTAGTAGAGTGCTTGACTTGCATGCATGAGGCCCTGGGTTCGATTCCTTAGTAACATATAAGCAAAAAAACATTCGAAGAGGTGCTGTGGCTCAAGAGGTAGAGGGCTAGCCTTGAGATGAAGAGTTGAGGGATAGTGCCCAGGCCCTGAGTTCAGGCCCCATGACTGGCAACCCCCAAAAAATTTTAAATGGGAATCTAATTGAGGTTCAACTCTATATTCAACTATCATAATTAATTTTTTGAATATTTTTTTATTATCTTTAGTTGTACAAAGTAGTTGGTATTCACTGAAACAGTGTATGGATACATTGCATCTTGATCAATGTCACCCCATTCAACATTTTCATCCACCCATCCCAATCAACCCTGATTCTTATGTATCTCAATATTATGTTCTGGAATTACTTGCCATTTAACAAAGCAGTTTATGTGTACGAAGCACCTGGAATTGTGTTACCATTTCAATATCTTCTCCCCCCATTTCACACTACCCCTTGCTTTGCATATTTCAATTCTGGGAAGTATACAATGGATTTTTGCCTGTATTCGATCCTTTTCCCCTTCAATTTCCTACCCCTCTCATATTGCCCCCCCCCCCATTGTCCTCTCTTGCAGTACACATTTACTGGTATTTATTTGGTTGAGAACCTTGTCTTAGTCTTTTAAGAGAATTATAGTATTTGCACTCTCCATGTACTCTACCACTTCAGATAATTCATTTGTACCTCCTTGCATACCATCCAGTGTGTTTAATTTTACATTTATAGGCACCTTCTATCTAACACAAATGAGGAAAATCATGCAAGCTAAGTTTCTCTGAGTCTGCTTTATTTCACTTAATATTATTTCTAAGTGTTTCATTTTCCTTGCAAATGGTGCAATATTATTCTTTCTTATGGATGAGCAGAATTCCATTATGTATGTATGTATATATATATATGTATATGTTGTATATATGTATATATATATATGTATATATGCATATATGCATACATATACTTGTAAATTGGGATCAATAAATTTAGATATATATATATATATATATAATTTAAATATACATATATAATTCATGATCTCTTTTTACAATGAGAAGCATCTGGGCTGATTCCATATGTTGGCTACAGAAAATAAGGCAATAATGAACATGATTGTGCTGGTAGATTCAGTGTGGCCTTGTTTCTGCTCTGTTGGATAAATGCCCATAAGGGGAGTTGCTGGATCATAGGTAGGTAGCTCTCTATTCACGTGTGAGAGCAATTTCCATAGTGTTTTCTAAAGTGGTTGAAAAGATTACATTCCCATCAACAGTGCAATAGAGTTTCCTTTGGGCCACATCCATATCACTATCTGTGATTTTTCAGTTTTTCATAATGACATTGTAACAGGGGTGAGATGAATCTCAGTGTTGTTTGAATTTGCATTTCTTTTATGGAGAGAGATGTGTCTATTTGTCATTCTTACTTCTTCTAAAAATTTATCTTTGTCTTTATTCCATATATTAATTGGGTTCTTGTTTATTTGAGTGTCTATTTTTGTTGGGTTTAAATTTTGATATCTAAATATGGGTTAACTATGAAAACCCTTGTCTGATGCTTAGTAAAAATCTTCTTCCATTCCATTTTCTTTCTAAATATCCTGCTATCTTTTTCCTTTTCCTGAAGAAACTCTTCAGTATGATGCAATTCTATTGATCTAGAAAGAATATTACACCATTCATAAGGAAAAGGAAAGACTTGGAACAATCTTACATTAAGTGAAGAAAGACAGATTCAAAGAAATATATGCTGCCTGATTTCCCTCATTTGTTGCATTAGAATGTGCCTCTAATTCTACAAGTAAAGACATGGGGATGGTAAAAAAGAAAACATTACAGTCGGACATGATAAATTATATGGGATTTAAACATTTATACAGTGAGATCAAAATGCTCTGTGAAGAGGATCACAAAGGCTTAATAGCTATATGAATATTATCATATAAAATAATGTTCATTAAAATGGTCTCCAAGAAATGATAGTTTTTTAAATTATTTTGCTTTTCCTTCTGTGTTCTGATGCAGTTTTTTAAAAATTGTGCACCTTTGTTCATATGTGCAAGTTTGGAAAGGGCAAGAGAGAGCACAGAAATGGTGGGACAAAGGGTTAACAAATGCAGCGGTGCTACTCAATAGAAACTACATTGTAAATGAACTATACAACTTATGGGAGAGGGAGCTTGAAAGGGAAAAACTGGGAGAACATGAGGGAAGAGGTGACACTGTTAAAAAAAAATGTGCTCTTTTTCTGACTTAAGTCATTGTAACCCTTCTGTACATCATCTTTACAAATTAAAAATGGACCTCATAAACAGGCCAGAGTAGCTATACTAATATTAGATAAAATAGGCTTTACATTAAAAGTGGTATGAAAGTAAAAAGAGACAAAGAAGGACATTAAATATTGGTAAAGAAAACTCTTCATTAGAGGGACATAACAATTCTAAATATCAATGTCCTGAATTTTAGAGCTCCCAAATTCATTAGACAAATAATACTTACTCTAAAAATACACATACATTCAAATATATTTTTGGTTGCTTGAACACATCATTCTTACCTCTGGACAGGCCATCCAGGTAAAAAATTAGCAAAGAAACTTCAGAGCTAAATAACTGCATTGACAAACTATACCTAACAGATATCTGCAGAATATTTCACCTAGCAGTGTCACAATATATATTACTCTCAGCAGCCCATGGAATGTTCTCCAAAATAGATCAGATCTTATATCACAAGAAAAATCTGTCAGAATTCAAAAATAAAAATGAAATTACTCTTTGTATCCTGTCAGATCACAATGGGACCAAATTAGATCTCGACATCAAAAGGCATCACAAAAAATTCTGAAACTAACAGACTGAATAACACATTGCTAAATAATCAGTGAGTCACTGAAGACATATGGAGGGAAGTTCCAACTTTTATGGAATTCAGTATAAGTGAACACACAAAATACTACCAACTCTTGGACACAACAGCACAGGTGATACTCAGGAAAATGTATAGCTTTGAGTATGTACATCAGAAAATTAGAACAATCTTGAATCAGCACTAATGATGCACCACTAGGTCCTTAAAAAAACAGAACAAGCCAAACAAAAAACGGTAGACAGAAATGATACAGATTAGATTGAAGAAATGAATCAGTCTTAAAAACCATAGAATCATAATTGACTTTTATCTACTATTAGCTCACAAATTTGCTCAATGTATCTCAACGTAGCTATTTTCAGAGATAAACTCAACCAGCTCAAACCAGTGAACAACACAAACTCCTAGGATTCTAAGAAACAACATTTTGTTTGCCTTTTTAAAATAAATTTACTCTGTTGTTCTTATTAAGGCGATTTATAGATGGATTACAATTACAAGAGTCAAGTAATGAGTAAATTTCCTTTTGTGAAATGTCTTCAGTTCCCTCACTTGTTCCCAGTCCCACTCTCCTGTCCCCAACCATGTGCTAAATAGTTCACTTTCATCAATGTTCAATGAACTCCACTGCTGCAATTTTTCACAATTTTCCCTAAATCTCTGTGCCCACCCCTCACATTCCTGACGATGGACAATGAATACACCAGGCATAAGGTAAAGAAGACAGAATAATCACAAACTATAAACAACAACAAACACAAAACAAAAAAAGGACTTTTATATTTCCACATATCATAATTTGAGTATGTATATCTTGTTATATAAATATAAATGTTTTTTATTATAAAGTCAATTCAGGGATTAAGGTATGATAACATAATCTTGCTTTCTATTTAATAATGCTTTTTATTTTAATATTAAATTTGTAAGTAACACAATTAAAGTCCTAGTGAAATTTGAAGGTTCAGATTTAAGCTAAATTTTCAAAATGTCTAATAGTTCCATTTTGGCAAACAAAATGAAAAACAGGCATGTTTTATCTTCAAGAATGTCATTATTTCATGTGTAAAAATGTAAAAGAAATATAATATTAATTCAGTGCAAATAAGGAATCAAATACTTATGCAATGGATCAATTCCATAGATTATGAGATCTGTTGATAAAATTAATAAAAACTGTTTAAGTAGATTACCGAAGATATGAAGCAAATGATAATTTTCTTTTTAAGTGAAGTTGATAGAAAAATCAATGTCCAAAGATTCCAGAGTTCTGTATGCTTGATACATGTCAATTTACACATATGCTTGGCTCATCTGAAAATTATTTGAAGATAACTGAAAACAGGACTAGAATTAAAAAAATCATGCAAAGGTTTAGCTGCATTTTGTGATTAAATATGTCTCCTTTATATCTCTTTATTGTATTTGAAAAATCTGGAAAATTTGTTTAAGTCACATCAACAACAATGAGAAATAAAGATCCTCTAGCTCCTTAGAAGACCATCAATAAGAAAAACAGGAAACAATAAAAAAAATTGAAGTTCATTGTGCTGCTTTGCAATTGTGGATTATGTGCCTATCCCATGAATCTGGGCTAAAATCACAAGGATCTACTGGAAGAAAATTTCAAAATCTAGAGCAGCTAATACAGCTCTGCAGTTATTTGTAGGTTTCACTACAGTCGCAGCTGGACATCAACTGTACAAAGAAAATAATTCTACTGCTTTGCAGACAAGAATGTGATGAAAAGCATACTTATATCTTCTTATATGAAATAAGAAGACCACACTTTAAAAGCTGACTAAATGGTGAGCCCTTTGGATCACAGTGCCAATTTTAAGGCACTCTAGATAATTCAAGTCCTTCATCCCTCCCCAAACATTAATGCCATTCACAAAGCATTGCTGAGGGCAATTTCCAGTTTTATTTGATATTTCAAATGGCTTAGGAGTAACATAAACAATAATGCAAGTTGTTAAGAAAATTTAATTTTGAATAAGCAAACAAATCAAATTCAACTCCATAGCATAACTTTTAGGAAATATGAATTAAGGAATACGGAATGTCCTTTGTAATTTAATATTAGAAATAAGGGCAAAATTCCAGAACCAGACTCTGAAAAAAGGAAAAAGAAGTCTTGATAAGATATATTAAAGATTACCTAGGGACAAGTAATTTTACCTACATTTGGTATTATATGATAGCATATGTTGTTCTGCTAATCAGAGAGACTCAAAAAGATTTTTAAATATAATATGAAAAGTGCATCATCATGAATGAGTGAAATCAAGGAATAGATGGCTCAAGAGCTGGTTGGTTCTGTTAAATATTCTCATTATTTTGAATGATCTGGTGTTTTTGTATGTGTGGAATTATGAATATATTTTATGTCTAGGCAGGAAAGTTTCATTATTGGATCATTGTCTGATACCCAATGTCAGGAACCTAACCTGAGTCAGAGTGGTAAATATGTGTGTGTGTGTGTGTGTGTGTGTGTGTGTGTGTGTGTGCAAATCTGTATTTAGAAGGAAGTATCTTATTTCCCTCAGGGTAATTACTTAATTGTATTAGTTATACTAAATTAATGACAGCAGATAAAGGTATTTAACTTTTTCAGACATATATTTATGTTCCTATAATTACATGAGCAAACTAAAAAGTAATGTTTGGAGTATGAGTTTTGTGGAAGGTCAGCTGAAAGTATAAACATTTGGAATCTTGAGAAAGATATCAATGGCAATCATTTCAGTGAAGATCAATCTTAGACAACACTTGCAAGGTTATGAAATCCTATATTAAAATGCAAGATGTATTGATTTTCCAAAGCTACACTATTCTAGAAATTTGTAGGTAAACTTGTTTAATTACAGAAACATGAACATAATGTGATTATTTATTAAATACACTTTTACATTTTAGTTTTGTCAAGTCAAAATACCATTTATTTTTAGTGTATAGGAAGAAAAGCCATAAATATTACAGTTTGTGCCATATTTCACATTGGGAAGCTTTGTCTATATCACTAAGTTTATTTCTGTTGTTTCTGCTTTCCTATTCATAATTCTGCTTCTCATGGTATTCTCCTAAGGACCTTTTCTTTCTCCCAGTTTTGGGCTTGAACATACCTCATGCTCTCAGTTTGTTTGCTAACAGTAGTCAGTCTACCATTTGAACCATGCCTCCAGCACAGAAAGTTTTGTAGTTAATTGGAGATAGAACCTCATGAACTTTCTACCATCCTGAAAACCATTATGCCCCAAGTCTCATCCTTCTTAATCACTAGGATTATAAAGACGAATCATGGACCCCAAGATTCAATGACTTTTCAGGTCTTATAGATTCCCCATGTTTGCTAGTAATTTTAATAATAAACTACCACAGATTGTTTGGCATTAACACTGTAAATGCATTGCCTCTTTGTTGGTGGATCTATAATTCCAAGATCAGATTTGGCTTCTGAGTCTTCTTTCCTTGGCATATTCAAGGCTTTCTGTGTGGGGCATATGGGCAGCAAAGATGGCGCTGAGAAGAAATTGAGTGGGCAGAGTCTGAGTTGTTTATGTTAAAACCTGACTGGATACCACAATCAAGCAAAGTGACATCAGTGTATAAACAGCTTGTGGATAGCAGGGAAAGTATAGAAATCTTAGGTGCATGATAGGGTAACCTCTACAATGATTGGTTGGTTTCTTTTACTCCCCTTCCATGCCACATGGTTATTTTTTGCTTTAAAAATTGCTTGCTGTGTGGTAATAAATGAGTTCCTGCTTGTCTTGACTCCCTGTTCCATCTGACTGTCTCTGAAGCTAAGGGAAGCTGGGGAACAGGTAAGCAGCACACATAGCTTTCCTAGCACTCGTCCATCTTCCATGGGATGAATGAAGGCCCAACATCTGGTACTCAACATTGGGCATAAAAGGAAAATATACCACTCAAGGCTAAGCGGTCTCTCAGGGTAAGTGAAACCATTAAGTATGGGTAATTCTCTCTCACAGAAGGAGGACTTCAGAAGGGAGGAAGAAAAGGAATGGTCAAATTCGACTGAGAATGCACTGATCAGACAGAAGCACACTCAGTGGAAGTCAACACGAGGGTGAAGGTTACCCCCTCCTCCAACTCGGGTGCCCCTGACTGTCCTAGGCCCCCACCTTATGCCTCCGAAATTGGGGAAGGGACAACGCCCTATGGAGAGACCTTTGAGACCTGGATCCCTATGACCGAACTTCCACAGAGGGGCCGAGGGCCAGGGAAGTAACCTATGTGGAGGCCTACCCTGTAAAGGAAGGGCCACTAGAGAGCCTGGACCCTGGGCCACAGGATTTGCTTCCCAAAGAGTACCCGGTCAATCTGGCACCAGGAGCTAACAGACCCTTGGAATTGTATCCATGGGAACCTAAGGATCTTAAAGAGCGCCACAAGGCAGTGATGGAAGATGACCTGAACTCTCCTTGGGCCCAGACCCTATTACAGGACATTGCTTATCACACATGGGTCCCTAAGGATTGGCTGGATGTGGCCAAAGCCATCCTAACCAGTTCTCAGTTTATCAAGTGTTGTGCCTTCTTTAAGGCAGAAAATAACTGGCAGGCTCAACCTGCAATACCTATTACTTATGCCATGTTAACAGGAACAGGGAAAGGTACTCCACTGGCATCCAAAAGGCTGCAATACCTGGCACGTATTGTGACCAGGTGAGGCAGGCAGGACTTGCCACATGGCACAAACTGGATGAAGGGTCCACTGAATCCCCCATAGCAGTAGTGAGACAAAAGCAGGGTGAGCCTCTACCTTATTTTATAGACCATGTCCAACAGAGTGTTCATCATAAGCTGCCAGCAGGGGACCTCTGTGATCAATTTATAAAGCTAATGGTTTGCGAAGGGATGAATGCATACCACTGCATGGCCTGCACTGGATTGAGAGAGAGTTCTCTGAGCAGATGGGTGGTGGCCTCTCAAGATGTGGGAATGCAACAGTACCAGTCCCAATCACTAGTTTTAATTTTACAGGCTCAGATATCTGTTATGACTGAGGCTATCACACAGGCACTGGCAGCCCTGGACCAAGGAACCCCAAGACCATTGGCGAGAGGGACTTGTTTTAAATGTGGGCAAGAGGGGCACTATAAGAGGGACTGTTCACAACAATTCCTCGACACCCGGCCCAGGGGGTCCAAACTGCCCCCTACACCCTGCCCCAGGTGCAGGAAGGGGTACCATGGGAAAAAGGATTGTCAATCCAAATATGATTTAGATGGGATGCCTTAAACTAGAGGAGGGGCATCCTCCAGCCCCGTTAAGTCAAGGAGGAACTCCCTCTGCTGTAAGGCCCAGGCAGCCTCATGGCAAGACAACCCAGGCCCATTGGACTGTCCCCCTGGTAAAAAGACTCAGCCCTAGACTGAGTATTTTTATAGGCAGGAAGCGGTTTCACTGCCTAATTGACACGGGGGCAGACAGAACCATACTCAGGGAGGAGGAAATGCCCTTGGACTGGAAGCTTGCACCCGGGTCCACAATATTGGGGGTAGGGGACAACTCCCAGTCCAAAGAGATGGTTGCCCTTATGAAATGGACTAGCCCAGATGGAAAGCAGGGAAAGATATGCACTTTAGTAGCAAAAAAATACCTCACCACCAATTTACTAGGGCAAGACATGCTAGGACAAATGGATGTTATGGTCACTATAGACAATCGAGCATTCTATGATAATATCCTGGATGGAGAAGAAGCACAAAGGCTTAAATGGGATCTAGAGGGACTTAAGGAAAAAGATTTGTTTAACTTTCATAATTATAGAGAGGAACATATGGTACCCACTCGGGTGCACCCCCAATCCTAAAGGCCACTTCCCCCAAATACCTCCCCTCAGGTGGAAGCCGGGAATCCCTATTTGGGTGGAGCAGTGGCCATTGACAAAACCTAAACTTGTGGCCCTCCACCTTTTGGTGGATAAACCTTGGGCACATACACCCTTCTATGAGTCCTTGGAACACCCGTATTTGTTATCCAAAAAGCATCCAGGGCCTGGCACATGCTCCAAGATCTATGTAAGGTAAATGAAAAGATGGAGCTAGTAGGAATGCTCCTAAAGGCTATGCCATGGATTCCCACTATACCTTCAGAATATGCCTTGGTTGTGATTGATGTTAAAGATTGTTTTTTTCTCTATCCCACTGCATGTTGAGGACTGTGAGAAGTTTGCCTTCTTCATCCCTTCTCTTAATTTTTCCCAGCCTGAATGGAGGTTCAAATGGACGGTGTTGCAACAGGGAACGGACAATAGCCTGCCCATTTTCCAACAATACTGGGCCACACTTTTAGGAACTGTGCTGGGTTCAGATACCTCCCTTGCCTATGCCTACATGGATGATATAATTCTGGGGCACCAAGACTCGGGCCACTTGGAGGGCCTTCTGGCCCAGGCTCTTATCATATTAATAAAGGGAGGTTTTACTATAGCCCTCAATAAAATTCAAAAGTACCTCTTTTAAGGTGCTCGGATCCCACCTTATCTTGTCTTAAGTCTGCCCCCATAAATCTTTGCTGGATATTCCAGCCTCTCTGACCCTAACCCAACTTCAAAGTCTTTTAGGGGAAATCAATTAGCTGTTGCCATGGATTCCCATCCCTAAACATTGTCTTGTGCCCTTATTTGCCTTACTAAAAGACATGACGCCCCAAGAAGTTATTACAATTGCAAGCAGCTATCGGTCAATATTTTTACAGTTTCAAAAATACATGGATGAAGTTTCCTTGAAGAGGTAGTCTATTCTTGAGCCCATTTCCCTCTGGTTGCTTGTGGGCGACACATTGATTTCTGCAGTTTTAACTCAAAGGGGGGAGCCATTAGAGTGGGTTCAAACTCCCCTAGGGGGCACACTTCGGTTATACTCTCAGGCAGAACAAATTACCGATGCTATCATCAAGGGAAGGACCCAAGCCCAAAGGAAATATGGCCTTGAGCCTCACTCCATTGTTTTTCTTTTTCGGGTGACAGACGTTGAGGGCTCACTAGAGCTAATGCTCATCTTGCTCTCTCCCTTGAGGGCTTTCTAAGCCATATTGACTGCCATTACAGGCCATCCAAATGGACTGTCATGTTATGGTGAGTTCGCCTCAAAATGCCTTCTCTATTTTCTCCTACACCTATTCCTGGCACCCTTCATGTTTTTACTGACGGAGGTAAAGCAGGCTCTGCCTATGCAGCCTTTGATGAGCAACAAAAGACGCCCAGCCAACAAAGATTTCAACCTTGTCAAGGGTCGGCACAATATAAAGAAATGTTCACTGTAATAATGGCCCTTCAGGATATTCAAAAACCCTTTAATTTCTATTCTGATGGCCTATATGTAATTAACTTGCTCCCTCATATTCCTCAGGAACATATTAAGCTGGATGGAAACCCTATTTCCCCCCTTATGGTTACCTTTAAGGGCCTATTAGAAGGATGGGGAGACCCTATTCATATTCAACATTGAGAGGGCATTCAAAACTTCTTGGATTTTTATCCACGGGCAATAATTGAGTGGACCAGTTAGCTACTGGCCCACAAATATTAACATTACAAGGCACCACCCATTTACATGATTTAATCCATATCAATTGGAGAGGTTTTCAACATAAATTCCCTCAGTTTCCTGTAAAGGACCTCAAAAGGATAGGACATACCTGCAAAACATACCAGCCCTTCTTAAAAGTACTCCCTTTACAACCACCAGGGTTAAATCCCAGAGGCCTCAACCCCAACATCCTCTGGCAAACTGATGTTACTCATTTCCCAGGCTTTGGTAAGCTTAAATATATATTTGTTTCTATAAATACCTATTCATGAACATGTTGGGCCACAGCACATAGAGGAGAAAAAAAACTAAACATTCACAAACACATTTTCTTCAATGCTTTGCCACCTTGGGTCTATTACCACAAATTTAAACCAAAAATGAACCCTGTTTTGTTTGTATAGCAATGTCAGTTTTTTTACAGATGGCATATTAATCATACTACAGGAATTCCCTATAATCACCCAGACCAAGCCATTATAGAAAGAAAGCACCAATATCTTAAGGAACAATTATTAAAACAAAAAGGGGGAGTTATCACCCATATACAGTTATAGATAGCTTTATTTGCCATTAACATTTTTAAATTTTTCAAAGATGCAACTGAATCCAGATTTCAGAAGCACTGGGGAAAATTAACCCCTAAGCCCCAAGTGAAAGTCAGGTGGAAAGACACTCTGACACAACAATGAAGAGGACCTGACCCGCTAGTTACCATGGGCAAGGGATTTGGATGCATTTTTCCCATAAAGGACAAAGCCCCCATTTGGCTCCCGGCCAGGAACCTTAAGTTTTTACCCATTATCTCTATACACGAGGATGCCCAAGGATAAACTAAACAACAAGGAAAGAATACGGCTCTGGTGGCCGTGGCTTGTGTTTAAAACAGGGAAAACTAAAAAGATAACTACTAACCATACCCAATGGCAACCAACCCTGGAGAAACTCTTATGTTAGCTAACAATTGCAGATGGTGATACTGCAGCTGTTGCCTGTCCTGACACTCCCAGTCCCAGCAATGGCCCTACGGAATCCACATCAACCTCAACAGGTAACCTGGGCAGTGATCAGCAATGGCAATGGAGAAATCATCAATAGCACCACGCATGATAGGGTGAACTCTACAATGATGGGTTGGTTCCTTTTCTTCCCTTTTCATGCTGCATTGTTTTTTTGCTTGCTGTGTGGTAATAAACAAATTCCTGCTTGATTTGACTCCCTGCTGTGTCTGTCTCCGAGGCTAAGGGAGGCTGGGGAATGGGTGAGCCGTGCATTTACATTTCCTCTCAACCCGTCCGTCTTCTGCAGGACAGACGAAGACCCAACACTTTTGCTTCTCTTGTAGGAGTCTTCAACTTACTTGTTACCTTTGAGATTCTGTTTCCATATGCAGTCACTTTCTAAGACAATAGGTTTTTGTTCTCTAGCATGATTTCAGTGGGACAGTAACCAACACATAATGTATTACTTAATGGATAGAAGAAAATCTCATAGGAAATTGTTTTGGACATGGAAGTTATGGTTATACTTTTAAAAAATAGCAAAAGAGGTACAGGTTTCTTTAGAGCTTGTAAAATGAGTATGAAGTCTTGACCTTAGACATGCCAAATTCTTACCCTGTCACACACTAAATTCCTAGCAGTATTGTAGGATTGAACCCAAAACCCTGTACTTGTGAAAAAGCATATCTATTACTACCAAACTTGCAGATTATAATTGGATTGTTTATTTTGAGGTACTATCACTATGCCTTGGCCTTCTTGAACTGTAGTCCTCCTAACACAAGCATAAAACATTGCACCCAGCAAATGGTTAGAGTTTCTGAAACTTCTTTTTGTGTCTGGGCTTGCCTGGAACTGGAATTCTCTAATCTCTGTTTTCCAAGTAGATAATATTATAGCTTTGAGCCACTTTATTCAGTAAAAGTATACAATTTCAAAATATCTTGATATTACCTATATCTGTGCTTAACATATATAGCTAACCTTAATTTTCTCCCTCTTTTTTTTTTAGTACTCTGAGTTGAAAATATTGGCTTTCTGGATATACATGGCTTTGTTTTGGATGGAAACCCATCACAATCAAAAAAATCTCCCAAACGTTTATGTCAAAAATCATGGAAAAGAAGGCTTCAGGTTGGAAAAAAAAACACTGATCCCAAGTTATAAATGCAGTAAATTCATAATGTTAGTCAATGCTTTCTTAAATATGAGGAAGAAGGCAGAAATGTGAAAGATGTCAGGTCTCTGTAGAAATTCTCTAATTGTCACTTCACGTTAATTTCCTTCCTTAAGGCTTGCTTTATTAAAACCCTCTGGGTGAATATTAGTTGGACTGATTGGTAATCTTCTCCAGGAAATGAAGCTGATTTTAGAAGGCTGATGGTGTGTGAAATAAAGGAATGATGAGAATGAGCACAGATATTGTTACAGAATGAGCCGACTAGGTTAATTGCTGAACAGCAAAACAAAGCAAAGTTTCAAGTCTGATGATCCATATTGTAACATACATAGATAGATACATATACAGATACAGGTAAATATACATATATATATAAATAAATACCTGAAAAATTAAATCTCCAGTACAATATAGAGAACCGTGGCGTGGCAAATATTAAACTAATAAAACTTGTTTAAGGAAAAGTAGAGTAAAATATCAACAGTTTAGCATAGATTTTTGTAAAGGATGAAAATTCTTCCTTCATTATATACTTTACAAATATCCTTAGTATGTTTTAAGGTGATTTTTGGGAAAATACCATACAGAGGGGTTACAATTACATGGGTAAGGTAATGAGTACATTTCTTATCAAGCATTGTTACCTCCTGCTTTGTTTCCCCTTACTATCCCTTCCCATCTCCCCCTCCTGGCCCTTCCCCCCACCCGGAGCCAAATTTGTAAATTTTGTTTTTCTACTTAACATCTTGCATATCTCATTGTTGCAATGGGTCCACCTGTCCTAGCTGCTGAAAATAGAATGATTAGGTATCTTTTGTCAAAAGGTTCATATTTGTGGAAACAAATACCAGCAGTGGTAACTTTTTTTCCAGTCCTTGAACTGTGGTTTTGCTGGTATATTTAATGTGAGTTAGTTTTTTATTTATTGGATTACTGCCCATGTGGGTAATTACTGGGTCTTAAGGGAGATCTATGTTTAGAATATTGAGGAATCTGCATACTGCATTCCAGAGGGGTTGAACATGTGTAATTTCCCACCAACAATGTAATAGAGTTCCCATTTGGCTACATCCACGTCAGCATTTGCTATTTTTAATTTTCTTGATAATGGCCATTTAATTGGGACGAGGTAGAATCTATCTTGTTTACTTGTAGATATATAGGCACTTTTGAGCTACCATAAATGAATAAATCTAAGAAACCTATATTGCTCTGAGTGTGCATTCCTTTCTCTTATTATAATTTTCCAAAGCCTTTCATTGTCCTTAAGACTGGTGAAAAGTCATCCTTCCTGATGGGTGAATAGAGTTCCATTGTGTGTGTGTGTAACATGACTATATGCCCATGAGTTCATTTCTAAGCCTTCTGTATCAACTGAAATTTTGCAATTCCATATTAAATTTGGATTACTTTCTCTACTGCATTGAAGAATATTGTTGGGATTTTGATGGGTATTGCATTGCCAATTGTTTGGGGGCAGTATTGCAATTTTCACAATGTTAATTCTTCCAACCAGGAGCATTGAAATATTTTCCATTTCCTTGAATCTCCCTCAATTTTTCGTTTTTAGATTTTTAAAGTTTTCACAGTAGAGGTCCTTCACATTTTTAGTTAAATTAATTAATTCCTAGTTTTGTTGTTGTTTTCTTTTGCTTAAATTTGATTTGATTTTGAGGCTAATACATATGTGGTTGTTTTTTGGATTTCAGCCTGGATCTTCTCATTGTTGGTAACACAGAAAAACTACTGATTCTTGTGGGTTTTATACCCTGCTTCATTGCTGAAGGTTAGCATCACCTTTACTAACTTGACTGAGAATCTATAGGGTCCTTTAAATACAGGATCATTTCATCTGTGAAAAGGGATAAGTTTACTTCTTCCCTATTTGGATCCTCTTTTTGTTTTGCTCTTGCCTATTGCCCTTGCTAGAAAATCCAGTACTATATTGAACAGTAGTAGAGAGAGTGGACATCTTTTTCTCATTCCTGATTTTAATGTCTTCATGCCTCCACTGTTAGGTGCGTGCTTATTATCTCTTAGTCATATACATACTCTATTATACTGAGGAAAATTCCATGTGTTCCTAGCTTCTCAGACCTTTTAATCATAAAGGGGTATTGGATAATTTTAAAAGCTATTTCTACATCAATATAGACGATCATGTGGTTCTTTTCCCTGCTTCTGCTGATGGTGTCTGTTATGTTTATTGACAAGTATATTGAATCCATTTGTATCCTAGGATGAATACTGTTTGATCATAGCATACGATTTTTTTGTTAGTTGTGAAATTGGTTGGTGAGAATTTGATTGAGAAGTTCTTTATCAATGTTTATCAAAGAGTTGGGTTCATAGTTCTCTTTCTTTGATGAGTCCTTATCTGATTTGGGGAAGAGCCTAATTCCAGTTTCATAGAATATGTTTGATAATTCCATTTCCCTTTCTATTCCAAAGAAGAGATATATCTGAGTATTGTAAGTTCTTTGCAAGCCTTAATTTCATGGTAAATCCATTGAGTCCTACATTTTTCTGTTATGAGAAATTGTTTATTGAAATTTCATTTTCATTACTTCTTATGTATCACTTCTTGGTTCAGTTAGAGTACAGGAAAGCATAATTTTCTCCAGGATTCTCCAGTTGATTGGCATATGGTTTTCAAGTACTCTCATATAACAGTCTCAATTTTGCTAATTTATGTTGTGGTCTCATTTTTTGTTTCTCTAATTTTATCTGTTTGAGTGAGTCCTCTTAGGAGCTCTTAGGAGCTGTGAATCATCTACTGAATATATTTAACTTGTTCTCTGGTAGGAAGCATGTCATATAACCACGTCCTGTTCTTCTTCATCTTTTCTGTGGAGGATATCTTTGATTAACTTCCATCCTGCTGATTTGGTGGAGATACATTGTTTCTAGTTTTCTTTGTCATGAAATATTTTTATATATCCTTTAATTGTAAAGGAATATTTGGCTTGGGACCATATTCATGGTTCATAGTTGTTTGTCCTTAATATTTGTTATATATCATACTGGCCTCTTCTTTTTTTTTTTTTTTTACCATATCAGCTAAGAAATCTGTAGTTATTCTGACTGCATATCCTTTATAAATAATCAATCTTTTCTCTTTGGCAGCTTTAAGAATCCTTTCATTGATTTCTAATTATCCTCTAATGGATTATGATGTGGTGGTGGTTTGTTCTTTTCTAGAATTCTCTGCGTGGTGTTCTAAAGGCTTCTCTTCTCTGAATGAATCTATCTCTTTGGATGTTTGCAATGTTCTTTGCTAGAATTCTGTAATATGTTTCCCAACAATTTAGTGTCCTGCTCTTCTTGATACCAATCTTCCCTAAATTTGATCTTCTCAGTCTTGAAGTTCTGGCAAGATCATTTCTTATTCTTTGGATTTGTTCTAAATTATTACTTCCTCTTTCCTATTAGACCTATTTGGTCTTTGACCCCTGAGATTATCTTCTATATCATCTATTTGCTGTGGAGATATTCTACTTTGTTTTTGATTTCCCTGTCTTCTAATTGGTCATTTTTTATGGCTTCTATCTCTTTATTAAAGCTTTGTTTTAGGTCTGGGTATGGACTTTCCTTACATCTTTTCTTTGGGTGGTGGGGAGGCGGTTGGAAGGGTTGTTTTTATAGCTGTGTCATCTCTTATATCTTTTAACTAGGCATCCATTTTTTCCTTGGACTCCCTTGCATTTTCAGAATTTATTTCTGTTTGTAGTCTCCATGAGTTATTTTGCTAATCTATAGTTGGTCTTATCTTGTTCACAAATTTCCTTGTAGAGATTTTGTATCTTTTCATTAATCACATTTTTCAGCAGTATTTGTAATGAATTTTGAAAACTGTCTTCTACGTCCTTAATTGTCTGTTCTAATGCGTGGTTATTTACTGTGTGAATTATACTACTTTGACATCTTTTTCTTGTATTTTTCTGATTTGTTATGTTCACTTGGGGGATTTCTTTTGGGGCATCTATGTTCTTAATAGGTGACTCTTTATGTTCTTGGTTGAATTGCTAGGTGTTGGTTTGATCTTCTGTTTTGATTTGTTTTTCTGGAAATAGGTTTTTGTCTAGACCATTAAGTGTAGGAGTAGAAATCAATTGTGGGAAGATGTTGTGACTTTAATACTTGTGGTTCCAGTTACAGTTCGGGTTGTACAGTGATATCTTCAATTGTCTCTGAATATTGATTTGGCTGTCTCAGTTGTACACTTCTGTTCCTCCTTTTTTCCTATGTGGACCTTTTATTTCCACACTGCAGCTGTATTTTGAATATGTTGGCCACCACCTTCACAGCAGGCACCTGCCTGGCTGGGCACCTTTTCAAAGATTTCTGTTTGCTTGGAAGACATATAAAATCTTCTTTTGAATTGTATATCTATAAGTAATTATAGTTGACTTGGTGTGACCCTCTAGAAGTGGAGTACCCTGTAGGACTCTAAAGATCTGTTTCATTAGAGAGAGCTAGGGTAATTTTCTGTTGTTATTGTGCCATTGGTTTTCCTCGTCCTCAGATTTATTTTATTCATTGTTGATTTTTTCCACATAATTTAGGATTTGTGCTGGTGGTATCAGGTTATTTTTGTTTTTTGTTTATGTTAATTTGATATAGTGATTTCAGGCTTGTATGAAGAGACAGTAAGAATATTAAATGTATGTTATTACATGGAAAGAAAGATAGCAGACATTTTAACCTATTTACTACAAGTAAATTAAAATTAAGCAAAGCTAATTAAAATAATTACGTCTTTACTCTTCAGAGGATGAATACAGTACTCTTGAATATCTTGGAGGAAAAGACTTTAGACTCATTACAACTGATGCCTTACATTGATATTACTGGCTAAACTATCTTCTTCAGAAAGGCAAAAGCTCCATGTCTTTCATATTAATATAAAATCATAATATCTGTATGTTGAATTGTTTTTCTCTGCTATTTTCAATTCTATTCTTCATCCATTAAGTATCTAGGGGTTTGAATGACCAATTCCTTAAAATAACTATACTGCTTTTGATGTGATATAAATCTCAGTAATATTTTTTTTCTTATAGATTTTTATTGTGAAAATACCATTTCCCTTATTGCAATAACTAGTATAGGTTTGAATCAAGCAGAAAAGTAATATTAATATGAATTTTCCTCTGAGTCTCATCTTAAGCTACATTCATATGAAATTTATGCAGTCTCAAGCAAAAAACCTGACAATTTTACCCTTTTCTGTTTTAATCAATCATTCTCTTTAGAAATATGTTCTCACCTTTTATATTGCTCCAGTAAACATCATGTATTTCTAGTACTTTTACTGAAATAAATATAAAGTATGGAACATGAATACTAGCCCCCCCCTTATCACTTTAAAGTAAATCCTTGGGAACTATTTTATATATAAAAATAAAAATAAAATTTGTGGAAGAGATGGGGAAAAACAAGTCGTTTAAGGATACAGGTGGACCCATTGCAACAATGAGAATTACAAGTTGTCATGTCGAAAACGAACTTTACAACTTTGGTGCGGGAGGTGGGGAGAGAATTGGGTGGGGGGCGAGGGGGGTGTCTGGGAAAGGATGTGAAGGGTAAACAAAGGAGTAGGCTGCAATGCTTGCTAAGAAATATACTCATTATCTTGCCCATGTAATTGTAACCTCTCTGTACAGTATGTTCACAAAAAATTAAACTTAAAAATAAAAAATAAAAATAAAACAGTGCAATGCACATGTTTATACATGAATCATCTAATTGTTGAGTCAATTAGAAACAAGAACTACCATACCACATCAAGTCTCAATTTACTTAAAGGCACCAAAAATCTTAGTGTTCATGAATATCACTGATTTTTTAAAAAATGACTAGTCACAACAAAGTTTATATTACATTTCAAACTTAAAAAGTGAAAATTACCACCAGATTTGTTGTCAATATCCTGTTTCCAGGAATACATTTTTTCAGTAGAGAAACAAAAAATAAGGATTTTTCACATAGAAAGACAGATGTAGAAACAGACTGTCTTTCCTTAAGATGATAAATATTTGCATTCGAAGATACTATAGCAATTCATAAGAGAATTTGTGATCAGAAATGACAAGTAAGCAAAGCAACTGGAAAACTGTATATGTAGATTGAAACTTCACTATAAGATCACAAGTTTAGAATAAATTATTCTACAGAAGATGATTCTGTATCTCTAAAACACATCCAGTGTTCTACGTTTTCCCTCATACTCCTGTTCTCTAACCTCAGTTCCTGATCAATATTTTTCTACTTTCATGATGTCAATTCTTAATAATATAACAAGGTGGGTATATTTTGGTTTGTAGATCCAATAAATTTTAGTATTTTGGAATAGTAGGATGAATTCATGGAGTTTGACTTGAATGTCAAGATTGAAGATACTGTATTCAGGATACTGTTAATTGGCCTGAAGCAGCCAGGAACAAACTATGAATATATAGAAACAGTATACTAAGAGCAAGGGACTTGATTTCAGACAAACGTTTAGGTCCAGGCAAGATCTTCAAGAAAAGAAAAACCAATGGAACAAACATCAATCAACTATCTTTACAAAGGAACTGAACTGATCTCTGATGTGTCTTGGTGGCAGCTCCGTGTGTGTGTGTTTGTGTGTACGTTTGTCTGTGTCTGTGTCTGTGTCTGTGTGTGTAGAGAGAAAATTTTAGTGTGGCTTCCATATTTATAGCCCATAGAGCATTACTTGTTAAAAAGAAGGTGCTCATATCAGAGCTCTGATACCATTCATCCCTTTTTACTGAGAAAAACACTTGCTTAATCTGTACATAAAGAGAGAAAAATAAACTAACACCTTAAATGATTGCTTTGAGAATTAATTTGTATATTGAAGGCCAAAGGGAGGAATTGGAGATTAATATAATCTTTTTCCTCTCTCTTGCATATGGCCCAGCAATAACTGTGATTTCAGGAGTCTCCTACTATGTACTTACAGCTGAATTACTAATATGCTTAAAAACATGAAATATATGATAGAGAATTAGATCAGCCAGCAAATACAAAGAACTAGTGATGAGACCGAACTTTTGAGCAGGGTTGTCACATCTTTTAGGAATGTAATTCCTTCATATGAACTTCAAATTTTGTGGATTACCGTGTGTGACTAATTGGTTAGAAATTACTGTAGAAATGAGAATTCCTGTTAGCCAAGTAGAAGGAGCTCATGATCCCATCCTCAAGTTACAAATTTCCATTTCATAAAGAATCTCTTTTAGAATGCTTTTATTTAATATATTTCAGTACCTCACCCTTCCCTTTTGGAGATAGGAAAAAGATGATTTTTTTTGAATATTATCTTAAATAAGTTAGTGTGTACAGGCATGATTTGTATGCTTACAGAAGTTAATATTAAGTGTAAATAGGAATCATGTCACAACTAAAAATATAATTAAAATTATATAACAAAACTAGAAGTCACAGCATTTTGTTCATGAAAACATATATTAGATTAGTTGCAGAATTTCTATTTTGAGATAAGCTTTATATTAAAGAATAATGCACTTTACCTAAGGATTGAAACATTTTATTAAAAATATATTTTAATATATTTAACACATATAATATGTTTAATATATATTTAAGATATTTTAAGATATTTTTGCTGCATAATTTTAAGAAGAAAATGCTCCCAAAGTAATCATTTTTCTTATTATTTTCCTGTTTCCATGTGATCAATCTCCAAATTAGAAATCCAGATAAATGATTTGAATTAATTTAAACAAAAATATTATTGAGTATAAGGACCTTCTACTCTCCATAATCTTCACATGAAGATCATCAAATATGATGAGTTTGAAATAATTAGACTCTGTGTGAACTATGTTAATATTATTTACAATGTGAGTTAAAGGTTTAATAAGTAGTATTTATTTTAGTTTAATTGCTTTGAAGAGACAATGAATGACATAATCAAAACCAAAAAAGGATTAGATTTAAAATTTACAATTCAGGAAATGTTTTTGACCACACTGTTTACTGGAACCTTCACAACAACTTTATTAGATAATTTATGTTACTGATGCAAAAATTCCAGAGGTTAGACATTTACGAATAGAAAAACCATGTCATTCTGAATATGTAGGGTTACATAACAAACATAGAAAATTTAGCTTTTAAGTACCTGAATATAGTAATACATTTAATTGCAGGGAGATAAAAGGAGATAAAATTGCATTTATTCTGAAAAGTAAATATAGGTATTCATTTGAATAAAAGAAAATGTTTCAAACATCACCCATTCAAGAAAGAAGATGTACATTTAGCTGATTTTTATGCCAATCATGTTCTCTAAACTTACTAGAAATGCTAGATTAGTAAACCTAAATCACTGCTTTGTAGGGAACTAGAAATTTAGTTTTTTAAAAGTCATGACTACTTTTTCTTTTTTTTAATTTTAACTTTTATTTTTTGTGAACATAATCTACAGAGGGGTTACAATTACATGGGCAAGATAATGAGTACATTTCTTATCAAGCATAAAAGCCTACTCCTTTGTTTACCCTTCACATCCCTTAACAGGCTTCCCCCCCAACCAATCCCCCGCCCCTGCACCAAAGTTGTAGAGTTCGTTTTCGACATGACAACTTGTACTTCTCATAGTTGCAACGGGTCCACCTGTATCCTTCAACGAATTGTTTTTCCCCATCTCCTCCACAAATTATACAGACATCAAATATAGTGAAAGCAGGGGTTATACTGTGGGGGAGGGACATACAAAGCAACAAAGAAATAATCTTACAAATGCGTTAGAAACAAATGCATGAAAGAAAAAAAACATTTAAATACATATCTAAGGGTTCATTTTCCTAACATCAAATTATCGGACCTTTTCTGCTTTACTCATACATATACCAGATATTGCAAATAAGGGAAACCATGGGACCTATGTTTCTTTGGGCTTAGCTTACTTCACGTAATATAATTTTTTCCAAGCCTTTCCATTTCCTAACAAATGGGGAAATGTCACTCATTTTGATGGAGGCATAGAATTCCATTGTGTATATATACCACATTTTCTTGATCCATTAATCTACTGAGGGGCATCTGGGTTGGTTCCATATCTTAGCTATGGTAAATAATGCTGCAATAAACATGGCTGTGGTGGTAGATTTAGTGTGGTCTTGTTTGTAAACATTTGGGTAAAAGCCGAAAAGTGGGATTGCTGGGTCATAGGGGAGTTCTATGTGAAATCTTTTCAGGAACCTCCATACTGCTTTTCAAAGTGGTTGAACAAGTTTACACTCCCACTAACAATGAAGTATGGTTCCCTTCTGTCAATATCCCCTCCAGCATCTGTTGTTGTTAGAGTGCTTGATTATAGCCATTCTAACTGGGGTGAGGTGGTATCTTAATGTTGTTTTGATTTGCATTTCTTTTATGGCTAAGGAGGTTGAGCATTTCTTCATGTGTTTATTGGCTATCCTTCTTTCTTCTACAGAGAAGTTTCTCTTCAAGTCTTTAGCCCACTTATTTATTGGGCAGTTGTTTCTTTGAGGATTTGTTGTTAAGGAATTTAATTTCTTGAGTTCCAAGTATATTTTAGATATGAGACCCTTGTCTGTTGTATGGCTAGTGAAGATCATCTCCCAATCTAAGGGCTTTCTGTTGATCTTGCTAGCCATGTCCTTTGCCAAGCAGAAGCTCTGCAACTTCATGAAATCCCATTTGTCCAACTTTTCTTTGACTTGTTGTGTTTCCGGGTCTCTATTAAGAAAATTTCGGCCTGAGACAAAGAGACCTAGGGTTTCTCCTGTTCCAAACTGTAATGTTTTCAGAATGTTTGCTTTGACTCTGAGGTCTTTGATCCATTTGGAGTTGATTCTGGTGCTGGGTGATATATAAAGATCGAGCTTTCGTTTTCTACAAGTAGTTAACCAATTTTGCCAGCACCATTTACTGAAGAGGCTGTCTTTCTTCCATTCTATTATTTTAGCTCCCTTATCAAAGATTAGTTGGCTATAGGTCTGTAGGTTCATTTCTGGGTTTTCAATTCTATTCCATTGGTCGTGAGGTCTGTTCTTATGCCACTACCAAGCTGTTTTGATTACTATGGCTTTATAGTAGAGTTTGAAATTTGGTATTGATATTCCACCAGCAGTGTTCTTTCCGTTGAGAAGCGTTTTTGCTATTCGGGGTCTTTTATTGTTCCATATGAATTTTTGAATTGCCTCTTCTATTTCCTTGAAGAATGAAGTTGGAATTTTGATAGGTATTGCATTGAATTTGTAGATAGCCTCAGGAAGTATTGTCATTTTCACGATGTTTATCTTGCCAATCCAGGAGCATGGGAGGTTTTGCCATTTTCTAAGTTCTGTTTTGATTTCCTTTTTCAGGTTTTTAAAGTTTTCATCATAGAGGTCCTCCAGTTCTGTGGTTAAGTTGATTCCTAGGTATTTTATTTTTTGAGGGGCTATTACAAATGGAGTTACTTTCCTAATTTCAGCCACACTTTTCTCATTTTTGGCATACAGAAAAGCCATCGATTTTTGAGGGTTAATTTTATACCCTGCTACTTTGCCAAAGTTTTGAATCAGCTTGAGTAATTTGGGAGCGGAGTCTATGGGATTATTTAAATACAAGATCATGTCATCTGCAAAAAGGGAGAGTTTTATTTTTTTCCCTATTTTGATCCCCTTTATGTTTGCTTCTTGTCTTATTGCTGTAGCTAGGCATTCTATTACTAGATTGAAGAGAAGTGGAGAGAGTGGACATCCTTGTATTGTTCCTGAATTAAGAGGAAATGGTTTTATTTTTTCACCGTTAAATATAATGCTGGCTGTAGGTTTGTCATATACAGCCTTTATTGTATTGAGGAATGTTCCATGGATTCCTAATTTTCCCAAAACCTTCATCATAAAGGGGTGTTGGATCTTGTCGAATGATTTTTCTGCATCTATTGAGATAACCATCTGGTTCTTATCCTTGCTCCTGTTGATATGATGAATAATATTAATTGATTTGCACATATTGACCCAGCTTTGCATCACTAAAATGAATCATGTTTGATCTTGGTGTATGATTTTTTGGATGAATTGTTGAAGTCGATTGGCCAAAATTTTGTTGAGAAGTTTTGCATCAATGTTCATCAAAGAAATGGGTCTATAGTTCTCTTTCTTTGATGAGTCCGGGCCTGGTTTTGGGATGAGGGTTTTGATGGTTTCATAGAATGTGTTCAGTAGTGAACTTTCTCTTTCAATTTCATTGAAGATTTGGAGGAGTATTGGTGTGAGTTCTGCTTTGATGGCCTTGAAGAATTCTGCTGTAAAACCATCTGGTCCTGGACTTTTCTTAGCTGACCAATTAGAAGGAAAAGAAATAAAAAACAAAGTAGAAAGTCTTGACAGGAGGTTAGACCATGCAGAAGATCAAATCTCGGGGATAGAAGACAGCCTAGATATTATAGAGAAAGAACATACAAGCATCCAAGACAAGTCCAAGAAATATGATAGATCTATCCAACACTTGGAAGACACCATCACAAGGCCTAATCTAAGGATAATGGGTGTAGAGGTGCACCTAGAACCAGAAGGTAACGGTCTAGGAAATTTGATTAACAGGATCCTAGCAGAGAACTTCCCAAACCTGCAAAAAGCTAGGCCTATTCAAATACAAGAAGCTTTTAGAACTCCAAATCGACCAGATCATAATAGGACATCCCACCATCACATTATAATCCACACAGGATCAACTCAGACCATGGAAAAGATCCTTAAAGCTGTCAAGGAGAAAAGATTAATCATCTATAAAGCAAAACCAATTAGAATCACCTCAGATTTCTCAGCAGAGACAATCAGAGCAAGAAGAGCCTGGAATGATGTATGCCAAGCTGTAAACACAAACAAATATCAACCAAGAATACTGTACCTAGCTAAACTCTCCTTAATAACTGAAGGCCAAATAAAAACCTTCCATAGCAAAGAAAAATTGAAACAATACATCTCCACCAAACCAGCCCTACAAAAGATTCTTAAAGATGCCCTACACATAGAAAACCAACAAGACCACAATAAAGGCCAAGAAACTGCACCCAAACTGAGAATCCAAGAACCATAGGAAGAACCCAGTTTTTGCAGCCCCCAAGAAGGTGGATAACATGGCAGGAACTCCCAAATACCTCTCCGTCCTATCTCTTAGCATTAACGGACTTAACTCTCCAATTAAGCGGCATAAACTGTCTAGTTGGATTAAAAAACAAGATCCTTCTATCTGCTGCCTTCAGGAGTCACAACTTGCCCGTAAAAACAAACACATTTTCAATGTTAAAGCCTAGAGCAAAATCTACCAAGCACACGGCCCCCAAAAACAGATGGGAGTTGCAATTCTAATATCAGATAAAATAGGCTTCAAATTAAAATTTTTGAGAAGAGATAACGCTACATACTAATTAAGGGATCTCTCCTTCAGGAGGATATTACAATTCTAAATATCTATTCGCCAAACAATGGAGCACCCAAATTTATCCAAGAAACACTACTTTCCTTCAAATCCCACATAGATCCAAAGACATTAATAGTTGGGATTTTTAACACACCACTCTCCCCACTAGACAGATCAACTAGGCAAAAACTCAACAGAGAAACTGCACGTCTAAACAGCTGCATAGATCAACTAGTTTTAAGAGACATCTACCAAATATTTCACCCAGCAGCATAAGAATACACGTTTTTCTCAGCAGCACATGACTAATTTTTCTCAAACAATTACTAACTGATTTATATTTTTTTATCATGGAATTTTATTTGATATATTTTTATTGATTAAGTTAAATAATTGGCCAATGGCAATATGAATTATGCATGAACAAAGTTTATTTCACACAAGTATTTTATTCCCAAGACATATTATGGCTCTCTTAAAGAAAACTAGATGGCAGTGTGTTATTTGCTTATTAATTTTTAGTTATTTTGTTAGTGGTTATTAATTATCAGAAGTGGCAGTTTCCTTATGCTCTTTCCAAAATATATTTAAAGCATTTGATTATACTCCCTCTATTTCCTTTTCATTACTCCTTCCTCCAGGGATTTCTGTTTTTCACATAAAATTACATCTTTAAATATGCACATATAATCTAAATTGGAAGATTTAAGGTGAACTGCAACTTAATTCAGTATGTACAGTGAATCAACAGGATGAATAAAAACTTTAATATTTTTTCTTATCTTCTGAATTGGGCTATTGTTATTATTATGGTTAGGGTTAGGATAGCAGACAGAATTAGAATTAGGGTTAGAGAAAAAGAAAATTTAGGTTCAACACAAGATGACCCATTGCAACAATGATACTCAACACATTATATTGAAAATGAACTTTACAACATTGGGAAAGAGGAGTGAGAGAGGTGGGAGAGGGAAGTTATAGTGGGAGAACAAAAAAGAAGAGAGTAACAATGTTCAACAAGAAGTGTACTCATTACTTTACACATATAACCATAATCCCTCTGTCAGCCTCTTTTACAATAACTAAAATTTTTAAAAAATGTAAAATAAAACCTGACAGGAAATAGGAAAACACTTTAAAAACTTTAGGTTCAAAATGCAAGTAAAATTTAGACTTACATACCTAGCAAGAGTTGGGATAAATGTGAAATAGAGCCTTGCTATTAACATTTTGATTCAGTTATCTGTCGGTTTAGGATTCAACAAGGTGTTCCTGGTAGACATGGGGTTTGGATGAGAAAAAGGTGTAAGGTATTGTGTAAAACTGCAATATATTTTAAGAAGAATGAATGATATCAAAGTTAGAATGAATGAAAACCAACGTCTGTGTTGCTTTTAACATTCAGATATGATTTGGTTTAAATTGTGAATTGCTGTTTTAGTTCTTGTTAGGGTTAGCGAAGGATAGCATTAGGGTAAAATTTAGTTTTTCACTAAGAAGCAGAAGCAATAAAATGTGTGATTGAATAGAATCCAGACAATTTTCCTTACATTAACCATTTGGTGTTAATTCAGATTGTGATTAGGATTAGGTTTCTGGTTAAAGTGGGTTGAGGAAAGAGTAAAGAATTTGGTTAAACTGGTGGCTTCCACCTATTATCAGAGCTGCTCAGGAATCTGATTTCTGAGGACTGCAGTTCAAAGCCAGCCCTGGCAAGAAAGTCTGTGAGACTCTTATGTGCAATTAACCACCAGAAAACCTGAAAGTGGTGCTGTGGCTCAAGTGGTCAAGTGCACACCTTGAGCTAAAGGACTCAGGGATCTTGCCCTTGCCTAGTGCTCAGGGATCCTGCCTAGGCCCAGAAACCAATCTGCACCCCCAACAAAAAGAAAAAAAAAGGAATGGGTTAAATGTTAAGTAAATCTGAACTTATTTTAGGTTCTAGGAATTCAGGAATAGCAGGAATAATGGAAATACAATGTATTTCATAATATTAGGATTTGAGATCAATGGGTATAATGATTCCTCTTATGGAACAAGATAGGTTCAAAGTTAAGAGTGAGAAAATCTATAGGGTTTAGGAAAACCTGCAATTTATTTCAAGAATTACAAGTGGAATTTCAGTTAGGATGACACAAACAAGCATTTTTCATAAATTTTAGATTTGAGATACCATTAGTGTCAAGGTTATGGTTAGGATTCTATCCATGGTTAGGGTTAGAGTGTAAGAGAAATAAATGAGGGTCAAATTGAAGGTAAATTTCTTTTTCTGGGGGGGGGGTCCGGTCGTGGGGCCTGAACTCTGGGCCTGGGTGCTGTCCCTTAGCTCTTCAGCTCAAGGCTAGCACTCTACCACTTGAGCCACAGCACCACTTCCAGCTTTTTACTTTTTGCTTATGTGGTGCTGAGGAATCGAACCCAGGGCCTCGAGCACGCAAGGCAAGCGCTCTACCACTGAGCCACCTTCCCAGCCCCTGAAGGTAAATTTCATATTAAGCCAGGTAAGAATTAGAATGAATGTGAATTAGAGTATTGCTATTAATTTTAGAATCTACTTACACTTGGGCTTATGGTTATTCTCAATGTTCCAGTTAAGATTAATAATGGTTAGTAACCAGTGTGGTCAAAAACATTTCCTGAAATCTAACTTTTAAATCTACTCAGTTTTAGCCTTTGATTATATCATTTGTTGTCTCTTCAGAGCAATTAAGCTAAACTAAATACTACTTTTTAAACATTTTGCTCACATTGTAAATAATATCAACACAGGTCACAAAGAGACTGATTATTTCAGACTCATCATATTTGGTAAAGTTAGTCTGAAGAATGTAGAGAGCAGAAGGTTCTTATACTCAATAAATATTTTTGGCTAATTTGAATTAAATATCTGAATTTCTAATTTGGAGGTTAATCACATGGAAACGGGAAAAAATTTTAAAAAATAATTACTTTGAGACGATTTTTCTTCTTAAAATATGAAGCAAAATATCTCTAAGAAATATATATTTTTCAATAAAATGTTTCAACCCTTAGTAAAGTGCTTTATACTTTAATATAAAGTCTGTCTCAAAATAGAAATTCTGCAACTAATCTAATGTATGTTTTCATGCACAAAATTCTATGACTTCTAGTCTTATGTGATTTTAATTATATTTTATATTTGTGACATGATCCCTACTTATATTTATTACAAACTTCTGTAATTATACAAAACATGCCGGTACACACTAACTTACGTGAGATAATATTCAAACAAAATTTTTTTTTCCTGTCTCCAACAGGGAAGGATGATGTGCTAAAGTATATTAAATGAAAGCATTCTAACAAAGACTCTTTATGGAATGGAAATTTGCCACAAAAGGATGGGAACATAAGCACTTTCTTCTTGGCTGAACAGGAATTTTTGTTTCTACAGTACTTTCTTGCCATTTAATCACACAAGGAAAGCCATGAAATTTGAAATTCATATGAAGGAATTGCATTCCTAAAAGATGTGGCAACCCTGCTCAAAAGCTCGAACTTATCACTAGTTTTTTGTGCTTGCTGGCTGATCTATTTCTCTATCATATGTTTCATATTATTAAACATATTAATAATTCAACAGTAAGTACATTACAGGAGATTCCTGAAAATCACAGCTATTGTGGTTTAATAATCAGAAGAGAGGAAAAAGATTATATTAATCTCCAATTTCTCCCTTTGGCCTTCAATTTGCCAATTAATTTTCAAAAGACTCATCTAAGATGTTAGTTTATTTTTCCCTTTTTAATTAGAGATTAAGCAAGTGTATTTTTTTTGCAGTAAAAAGTGATGACAGTGGTATCGGAGCTCTGGTAAAGGCACCTTCTCCTTAGCAAGTAATGCTCTATGGACAGTAAATATAGAAGCCACACTAAAATTCTCTACACACACACACACACACACACACACACACACACAAACACATACACACAAACACGCACACACACACAGCTGCCAACCAGACACATCAGATATAAGTTCCATTCCCTTGTAATGATAGTTGGTTGATGTTTGCTGCATTGCTTTATCTCAGCTTCAAGATCTTGCCTGGACCTTTATCTTTCCCCGAGATCAAGTCCCTAATTCTTAGTATCCCGTGTGTCTGTGTATTCACAATAAGTTCCTGGCTGCTACAGGCCAATTAATACCCTGAATACAGTATCCTCAAACTTCACATCCAAGTCAAACTCCATGACTTTTGACACCGTTACAAAATACTAAAATTTATTGGATGTGGAAACCAAGGGAACACCCACCTTGTTACTTTAGTAGCAATTGACATCATGAAAGTAGAATAATATTGATCAAGAACTTAGGGAAGACAATGGGAGTATGTCAAAAATGTAGAATACTGGATGTGTGTTACAGATACAAAATCATCATCTATAGGCTTATTTATTGAAAACGTCATCATATATTGAAAGCACTATTTTCAAATACAGTTTTCCAGTTGCTTTGCTTACTTATCACTTCTGATCACAAATCTGCTCATGAATTTCTATAGTATCTTTGAATAAATGACACGATTTGCATGTATGTATCATCTTAAGGAAAGACAGTATGCTTTACATCTTTCTTTCTATATGACAAGCCCTTATATTTTTGTTTCCCTGTTTGCTGGATAAATATATTCCTGGAAACAGGATATTCACATCAAATCTGGGTGTAATTTTTATTTTTTAAATTTGAAATATAAACTTTGTTGTGACTAGTCATTTTCTAAAAATGAGTGATATTCATGAACAATGTGCCTTTAAGTAAATTGAGACTTGATGTGGTATGATAGTTCTTGTGTTTAATTGACTTAACCATTAGATGATTCATGTATAAACATGTGCATTGTACTTTTTTATTTTTATATATAAAATAGTCCCCAAGGATATACTTTAAAGTGATAAGGGGGGGTTGTCTCCATGTGACATACTTTATATTTATTTCAGTAAAAGTACTAGAAATAAATGATGTTTACTGGAACAATATAAAAGAACATATTTTCTTTAGAATATATTTCTAAAGATAATAGATTTATTGTTTAAAGTACAAAAAAGAGTAAAATATGTTTCTTGCTTGAAACTGCATAAATTACATATGAATGTAGCTCAAGATGAAACTCAGAGATAAATTCATATTAATATTACTGAGATTTATATCACAATATAAGCAATATAGCTATTTTAAGGAACGGGTCATTCCAAGCCCTAGATACCTAATGTATGAAGAATGGTATTGAAAATAGCAGAGGAAAACAATTCAACATGCAGATGTTATGATTTTATGATACTAATATGAAAAAAATGGAGCATTTGCCTTTCTGAAGAACAATGTTTAGCCAGTAATTTCTGTGAAAGGCATAAATTGTAATCAGTCTAAAGTCTTTTCCTCCAATATATCCAAGAGTACTATACTCAACCTCTGAAGAGTAAATAAGAGTTAATTAGCCTTGTTTAATATTAATTTACTTGTAGCAAATAGGTTAAAATGTCTGCTCTCTTTGTTTCAATGTAATAACTTACATTTGTCTTACCTAGACTCAAGACCACCCGAAGACCACCAGAGACCTCGACCAATGCAAATAGCAAAGGAGTCTTTTATTTGCAAGCTCCAGGTTGGTACTCTTTGCAATCGGTAACCCATGACACTAAGAGACCCAAAGCATAGAATCAGCACAGTTTTTAGAGTATTGAACAAACAACTTTGAGGAAGATTTACATGAGAAATTACTTGATTGATTAACATATTAAGCAAACTAAGATATACATAATGTGATTGGCTAATATTATTGAGGTGTGATTGACAGGAAGTGTCTGGCCTCTGGGTCACTGTGTCCTGCATGGCCACCCAATGTTTGGTAAATGCATTTGGAGAAAATTCCTGCAGCTTTCCCAAGGATTGTTTATGTCTCAGTTGTCCAGGAATTGATTTCCTTTTTGTGTCATTTCTGGGCCCAACCCATGGTTATTTTCATAATTCATACCCCACAAGATGGTTGCTAGCCTGTAATGGAGTTACTTAGGCCTTCATTGTGCCTCTTTAAGCTTTAAGCTCTTTATATTTCATATTATTACTGTCTCTTCATACAAGCCTGAAATCACTATTTCAAAGTAACACAAACAGAAAAACAAAAATAACTTGATACAACCATCACAAATCCTAAATTATGTGACAAAAATCCACAATATCATAAATAAACCAGAGGAAGAGGATAAACAGTGGCAGAATAACAACAGAAAATTACCCTAGATTTCTCTAATGAAACAGAGATTTAGAATCCTAGAAGGTACTCCATTTCTAGAGTGTCACACTAAGTTAGGTATAATTATATATGGACACCCAATTCAAAAGAATATTTTATACTGCCTTCACAAGAAAACAGAAATCTATGAAAAGTTACCCAGCCAGGAAGGTGACTGCTGTGACTGTGTTGGCCAACATATTCAAAAACACAACTGCAGTGTGGAAATGAAAGGGCCACGTGAGAAAAAAAATCATGAACAGAGACACTCACATATAAACACACATAATTCACCTTACCACTGGATAGTAGGAACTTTCGTTGGAACCATTATTATTCATTTGACCAGATGAGTGAAAGTCCTTTGTTTCCGAAGTCCTGTTAAATATGTCATATTACCTAACATTTTGGTTTTAACATCCACTTATCAGGGAGACCATGTACTGTTGGTCTCAATGCTCTTGGCTTCTTTGCTCAACATGATCACCTTCTAGCTCCATCCATTTCCCTGCAAATGCCATTATTTTGTCATTTCTAATGACTGAATAATATTCCATTGTGTATAGATACCACAATTTTGGGATCCATTCATCTGTGGTGGGACATCTGGGTTGTTTCCATATCCTGGCTATTACAAACAGTGCCGCAATAAACATGGAGGTGCATGTGTCCTTGTATACTGGTTCCTGTTGTTCAGGATGGATGCCTAGAAGTGGTATGACTGGGTCATAAGGGAGGTCAATATTTAGCTTTCTTAGGACTCTCCAGACTGTCTTCCAAAGTGGTTGTAAAAGTGTACATTCCCACCAGCAGTGTAGTAGGGTTCCTCTTTCTCCGTATCCCCTCCAGCATTTGTCATTGGCTGACTTGAGGATGTGGGACATTCTGACTGGGGTAAGGTGGTATCTCATGGTTGTCTTTATTTACATTTCCTTTACAACCAGGGATGGTGAACATTTCCTAATGTGTTTCTTTGCCATTTTTATCTCTTCTTCTGAGAAGTCTCTCTTTAGTTCCCTTTCCCCTTAAGTAATTGGTTTGTTAGGTTTGGGAGGGCCTGGTTTCTTGAGATCCCTGTATATACTGGATATTAACACATTGTCGGATATATTGCTGGTAAGTAGTTTTTTGCAATTAATTGGTTGTCTTTCTAGCTTGGTTGCGATCGCTTTGCATTACAGCTATAGCTTTGCTATAGTTTTTTATTATAAGGTAGTCCCATTTGTCAAGTCTCACTCCAATTTGTTGTGAGCCTGAGACTCTGTTCAGGAAATTCTTTCCTGTGCCTATAAGTGCCTATAAGTTCAAGTGTCTCTCCTACTCTGCCTGCAGTGGTTTCAAAGATTCAGGTTTAATGCTAAGATCTTTAATCCATTTTGAGTTAATATTGGTGTATGGTGATATGCTGGGGTCTACTTTTATTCTTCTTCATGTGGCCACCCAGTTTTCTTAGCACCAGTGGTTGAAGAGGCTGTGTTTCTTCCATTGTCTGTCTTTGGTTCCTTTGTCAAATATCAGCTGACTGTAGGCATGTGGATTTATTTCTGGATCTTCTATTCTATTCTATTGGTCTTCGGGTCTGTTTTTGTGCCAGTACCATGCTGTCTTTGTTATTATAGCTCTATAGTAGAGTTTGAAGTGCTGCATGGATATCCCTCCCATGTTGTCTTTATTCTCTAGAATTGTTTTGGCTATTCTAGGTCTTTTGTGGTTCCATACGAATTTTTGGACTGTTTTCTGTATTTCAGAGATATACATCATTGGGATTTTAATAGGAATTGCATTGAATTTGTATATTAATTGGGGCAGTATTGCCATATTCACTATATTGTCTACCTATCCAACAGCATGGGAGGTCTTTCCATTTCCTAGTGTCTTCTGTAATTTTTTTCTTTAACTTTTTATAGTTTTCATTAAATAGTTCTTTTACATCTTTGGTTAGGTTAATTCCTAAATATTTTATTTTAGGGGAGGTCATTGTGAATGGTGTTTCTTCCTTTATTTCCCTCTCTGCTTGTACATTGTCAGTGTACAGGAAGGCAACTGATTTTATTGGATTGATTTTTGTATCCTGCTACATTGCCGAAGTGATTTTTGATTTCTAAGAGTTTGGGGATGGAGTTTTTGGGATTGTGAAGGTATAGTATCATGTCATATGCAAAAAGGTATAGTTTAATTTCTTCTTTCCCTATGCATATCCTTTTAATGTCTTTTTCTTGCCTTATTGACCTGGCTAAGGTTTCCAGGGCTATATTGAACAGGAGTAGACACAGTGGGCATCCTTGCCTTGTTCCTGATTTTAAGAGAATTGGTTGTAGCTTTTCCCAATTAAGTATAGTATTAGCTATTGGTCTGTCATAAATGGCTTTTAATGTTTTAAGAAATGTTCCTTCTATTCCTATTGTCTCCAGAGCTTTTAGCATGAATGAATGTTGAATTTTAACAAAACCGTTTTCTGCATCTGTGGAGATAATCATATGATTCTTGACCTAGGCTCTGTTGATGTGTTGGATTATATTTATTGACTTACGTATGATAAACCATCCCTGCATCTCTGTGATGAAGCCTACTTGGTTTTAGTGTATGTATTTTTTTATGTGTTTCTTGATTCTGTTAGCTAGAATTTTGTTAAGGAACTTTGCATCTGTGTTCATCAAGGAAATTGACCTGTATTTCTATTTTTGTTGGGTCTTTGCCTGGTTTGGGGATGAGTGTGTTATTGGTATCATGGAATGAGTTTGGGATAGCTCCCTCCTTCTCTGTTTCTCTGAAGAGCTTGAGGAGTATAGGTATTATTTCTTCTTTAAAGGTCTTATACAATTCTGTTGTGAATCCATTTGGTCCTAGGCTTTTTTTTCTTTCTTTTTAATTTTTTTATTATTTTTTACTGTGAAAATACTGTACAGAGGGGTTGCAATTACATGGGCAAGATAATGAGTATATTTCTTATTAAGCATTGTAGCCTCCTCCTTTGTTTCCCCTTCCCAACTTTTCCCATCCTGCCACCGCCCACCCACCCAATCTTCCCCCCCACCACCAAAGTTGTAAAGTTCGTTTTCGGCATGACAACTTGTACTTATTGTTGCAATGGGCCGACCTGTATCCTTATTTAAAAGACTTGTTTTTCCCCTTCCCCTCCACAAATTATAACGACATGAAAACAGTGAAAGCAGGGGTTATACTGTGGGGGAGGGACATACAAAGTAACAAACAAATGATCTTATTAATGTGTTAGAAACAATCACGTGAAAGAAATAAACATTTGAATACATATCTTAGGGTTCATTTTCCTAACATCACCTTATCTGGCATTTTCTGCTTGACTCATACATATACTAGATATTGCAAATAAGGGAAACCATGGGACCTATGATTCCTTGGGCTTGGCTTACTTCACTTAATATATTTTTTTCCAAGTCTTTCCATTTCCTAACAAATGGGGCAATGTCATTCTTTCTGATGGAGGCATAGAATTCCATTGTGTATATATACCACATTTTCTTGATCCATTCATCTACTGAGGGGCATCAGGGGGGGTTCCATATCTTAGCTATAGTAAATAATACTGCAATAAACATGGTTGTGCTGGTGGCTTTAGTGTGGTCTTGTTTGTAAACGTTTGGGTAAATGCCCAAAAGTGGGATTGCTGGGTCATAGGGGAGCTCTATGTGGAGTCTTTTGAGGAACCTCCATACTACTTTCCAAACTGGTTGAACAAGTTTACACTCCCACCAACAATGACAATGAAGTAAGGTTCCCTTCTGTCCACATCCCCTCCAGCATCTGTTTTTGTTAGAGTTCTTGATTTTTGCCATATTAACTGAGGTGAGATGGTATCTCAAATTTGTTTTGATTTGGATTTCTTATATGGCTAGGGAGGTTGAGCATTTCTTCATGTGTCTATTGGCCATCCTTCTTTCTTCTTCAGAGAAGTTTCTCTTTAAGTATTTAGCCCACTTATTTATTGGGCAGTTGTTTCTTTGAGGATTTGTTGTTGGGGGATTTAATTTTTTGAGTTCCAAGTATATTTTTGATATGGGACCCTTGTCCGTTGTATGGCTAGTGAAGATCTTCTCCCAATCCATGGACTCTCTATTGATCTTGCTAGCTATGTCCTTTGCCATGCAGAAGCTCTGCAACTTCTTGCAATCCCATTTGTCCAACCTTTCTTTGATTTGTTGTGTTTCCGGGTCTCTATTAAGAAAATTTCGGCTTGTGCCAAGGAGAAATAGGGTTTCTCCTATTCCATCCTGTAATGTTTTCAGAGTGTCTGCTTTGACTCCGAGGTCTTTGATCCATTTAGAGTTGATTCTGGTACAGGGTGATATATAAGGATCTAGCTTTCGTTTTCTACAAGTAGTTAACCAATTTTGCCAGCAACATTTACTGAAGAGGCTCTCTTTCTTCCATTCTATTTTTTTAATCTCCCTTATCAAAGATTAGATGGCTCTAGGTCTGTAGGTTCATTTCTGGGTTTTCAATTCTATTGCATTGGTCCTGAGGTCTGTTCTTGTGCCAGTACCAAGCTGTTTTGATTACTATGGCTTTATAGTAGAGTTTGAAATTTGGTTTTGATATTCCTCCAGCCGTGGTCTTTACGTTGAGGAATGTTTTTTGCTATTCGGGTCTTTTATTGTTCCATATGTATTTTTCGATTGCCTCTTCTATTTCCTTGAAGAATGAGGTTGGAATTTTGAAAGGTATCGCATTAAATTTTTAGATAGCCTTGGGAAGTATTGCCATTTTCACAATGTTAATCTTTCCAATCCAGGAGCATGGGAGTTTTTCCCATTTTCTAAGTTCTGTTTTGATAACCTTCTTCAAGTTTTTAAAGTTCATCATAGAGGCCTTTCACTTCTTTGGTTAAGTTAATTCCTAGGTATTTTATTTTCTGTGGGGCTATCACAAATGGAGTTGCTTTCCTAATTTCAGCCCCACTTTTCTCATTGTTGGCATACAAAAAAGCCATTGATTTTTGAGGGTTCATTTTATACCCTGCTACTTTGCCAGAGTTTTGAATCACCGTGAGTAATTTGGGAGTGGAGTCTATGGGATTCTTTAAGTACAAGATCATGTCATCTGCAAAGAGGGAGAGTTTTTATTTCGTCTTTCCTTATTTGGATCCCCTTTATGTCTACATCTTGTCTTATTGCTGTAGCGAGGCATTCTAATACTAGGTTGAAGAGAAGTGGAGAGATTGGACATCCTTGTCTTGTTCATGAGATAAGAAGAAATGGCTTTACTTTTTCAACATTAAGTATAATGCTGGCTGTAGGTTTGTCATATACAGCCTATATTGTATTGAGGAATCTTCCATGGATTCCTTATTTTTCCAAAACCATCATCATAAAGGGGTGTTGGATCTTGTCAAATGCTTTTTCTGCATCTACTGAGATAACCATGTGGTTCTTATCCTTGCTCCTGTTGATGTGACGAAAAATATTAATTGATTTGCGTATGTTGACCCAGGTTTGCATCACTGAAATGAATCCTGTTTGATCTTGGTGTATGATTTTTTGGATGAATTGTTGAAGTCGATTTGAAAAAATTTTGTTGAGAAGTTTTGCATCAATGTTCATCAAAGAAATGGGTCTATAGTTCTCTTTCTTTGATGAGTGCCTGCCTGTTTGGGGGATGAGGGTGATGATGGCTTCATAGAATGTGTTTGGTAGTAAACTTTCTCTTTCAATTTCATTGAAGATTTGGAGGAGTATTGGTTTGAGTTCTGCTTTGAAGGCCTTGTAGAATTCTGCTGTAAAACCATCTGGTCCTGGATTTTATTAGCGGGGAGGTCTCTTATTGCTCTTTCTATTTCAATGTTTGATATGGGCTGGTTAAGATGGTTTAACTCATCTTGGTTTAGTTTTGGCATTTCAATATTTGCTAGGAAAGGGTCCATTTCTGCCAAGTTCTCTAACTTATTAGCATAAAGTTTTGAGAAGTATTCCCTTAAAATGTTATGAATCTTTTCTGGTTCCGTTGTGACGTTTCCATTCTCATCTCTGAATTTATTTATTTGTGTGTGTTCTCTTCTTTTTCTTATAAGATTTGCTAAGTGTCTGTCAATTTTGTTCATTTTTTCAAAGAACCAAATCTTTGTTTTGTTGATTCTTTCTATAGTTTTTTTTGGATACTAATTCATTTAATTCTGATTTAATTTTAATTTTTTCTTTCCATCTACTGGATTGGGGTTTATCTTGCTGTTCTTTTTCAAGGAGGTTCAGATGTCTCATTAAATTTTTGGTTTCAGATCTCTCCAATTTGTTGATGTAGGAACTCACAGCTATAAACTTGCCTCTGAGTACTGCCTTTTCTGTGTCCAAGAGGAGCTGGTAATTTGTGTGCTCATTTTTGTTGAAATGCATGAACATTTGAATTTCCTTTCTAATCTCTTCCTTGACCCTCTCGTGATTCAGCATTGTGTTGTTCAGACTCCATGTGTTACCGGTCTTTCTTCGGTGGCTTTTGGTGTTGAGTTCTAATTTTATTCCTTTGTGGTCTTAGAGAATGCAAGGTGTCACTTAAATGTTTCTGTATTTGGACAAGTTTGCTTTGTGGCCTAAAATGTGGTCTATTTTAGAAAATATTCCTTGTGCTGCTGAGAAAAACGTCTATTCTTATGCTGCTGCGTGAAATATTCTGTAGATGTCTGTTAAATCTAGTTGATCAATGCAGTTGTTTAGATCTGCGGTTTCTCTGTTTAGTTTTTGCCGAGTTGATCTATCTAGTGGGGGAGAGTGGTGTGTTAAAATCCCCAACTATTAATATGTTTGGATCTATGTGTGATTTGAGGGAAAGTAGTGTTTCTTGGATAAATTTGGGTGCTCCATTGTTTGGCGAATAGATATTTAGAAGTGTAATATCCTCCTGAAGGATAGATCCCTTAATTAGTATGTAGCGACCTTCTTTATCTCTTCTCACAAATTTTTATTTGAAGTCTATTTTATCCGATATTAGGATTGCAAATTCCACCTGTTTATGGGGGCAGTTTGCTTGGTAGATTTTGCTCCAGCCTTTAACATTGAAAGTGTGTTTGTTTTTATGGGCAAGATGTGACTCTTGAAGGCAGCAGATAGAAGGATCTTGTTTTTTAATCCAATTAGACAGTCTATGTCACTTAATTGTTGAGTTAAGTCCGTTAATATTAAGAGATAGGACAGAAAGTTATTTGGGAGTTCCTGCCATGTTATCCACCTTCTTGGGGGCTGCAAAAACTGGGTTCTTCCTATGGTTCTTGGATTCTCAGTTTGGGTGCAGTTTCTTGGCCTTTATTGTGTTCTTGTTGGTTTTCTATGTGTAGGACGTCTTTAAGAATCTTTTGTAGGGCTGGTTTGGTGGAGATGTATTGTTTCAATTTTTCTTTGCTATGGAAGGTTTTTATTTGGCCTTCAGTTATGAAGGAGAGTTTAGCTGGATACAGTATTCTTGGTTGATAGTTGTTTGTTTTTAGGGCATGGGATACATCATTCAAGGCTCTTCTTGCTTTGATTGTCTCTGCTGAGAAATCTGAGGTGATTCTAATTGGTTTCCCTTTATAGGTGATTAATCTTTTCTCCTTGACAGCTTTAAGGATCTTTTCCTTGGTCTGAATTGATCATGTGCAGATTATAATGTGATGGTGGGATGTCCTATTCTGATCTGGTCGATTTGGAGTTCTAAAAGCTTCTTGTATTTGAATAGGCCTATAGGATCCTGTTAAACAAATTTCCCAGACCATTACCTTCTGTTTCTAGGTTCTCCTCTACACCCATTATCCTTAGATTAGGCCTTGTGATGGTGTCTTCCAAGTGTTGGATAGATCTATCATATTTCTTGGATTTGTCTTGGATGGTTGTATGTTCTTTCTCTATAATGTCTAGGCTGTCTTCAATCCCTGAGATTCGATCTTCTGCATGGTCTAGCCTACTGTTGAGACTTTCTACTTTGTTTTTTATTTTTTTTCTTCTAGTTGGTCAGCTTTGATGGCTTCAAATTCTTTGTTGAAGCTTTGTTTGAGATCTTGTATGAACTTCTTTACTTTCTTAATTTGGTGTTCAGTGTTTATTCTCAAATCACTTAGTTAATTGGTTGTGATTTCCTTGGACTCCCATTCCTTCTGTTGGTTTCCATTCAGCATTCCCTTTGTGGTCTCCCTGACTTCCTTCAGATCTTTGTTAATGGATTCCATGAATGCTTTTAGTGATCTTTGTGTATTCTCATCCTGCTCTCTCAATTCCTGTATTACTCTTTGATTAGCTTCCTCCCATTCGTGAGATTCCTGTAGTTCTCTTTGAGTGTTCTCAGCCTGCTCAAGCCATTCCTGCCTTTCTCTTTCAGTATTCTCAAGTTCCTCACGCAAATCCTGTATCAGTTTTTGAGTAGCTTCTTCACGGTTATGATATTCTTGTATAAAGTTTTAGATTGCCTCCTCTCTCTCCCTATCATGCTGATACAGAGTCCTTTCTATGTTTTCAATCTTTTCATTTATCATGTTTGCCAGCAGTGTTTGTAGAGCTATTTGGGAACTCTCCTCTGGATTATTCATTATCTGTTCTGTCCCCTGGTTATCATGAATGGGAGTTGAGATACCCGGACTTGCCATTTTTCTTGTGTTTTTCTGCCTTACTCAGCTCATTTAGGAAGAAATTAACACCAGTTTTGTGCTAGAACACTATGTTAAGGCAAGCATCAACCAAAGTCTGTATTTGTATAGTCAGTAGTCTGCAGATACAATGTAGTTCAACAGATACATCTATTCAACATCAAACAACTATATATTTATGGGCTATGAACCGCAAAGAAGAATTTGGTAAACCAGGAATTATTAGGTTTAGGAAGAGATGTGGGTAAAAAATAGGAATAGAGTGATGTGGGAAGGCACAGGGAGTGTTAGCTAAGTCCTAACCTTAAAGTAGGCAATAGGTTGGATAGGATGAAAGAAGACAGAAAGAAATAAAAGAAGAAAGAGAAAGGGAACAAAAAGAGACCAGAAAAAATAGAAAGGTAAAAATTAAAAATATTATACAGAAAGAAAACAAACTATTCAGAGACGAACATGAATATAATGAAAGAATGGGAGGGATATAAAGGAGATATGAAAAACTTAAAAATAAAAATACTTAAAATATTATATAGGTATAAAGATGTAGTACTGCTATTAAGGAATTTACTTGTAAGAGGTTTTGAATTGAGTACTAAATTTGTGGATTAAGTGTGTACACAATGGGGGATAAGGTCTAGTAATCAACTACGGGTTTATCTGAGGATGTGCAGAACAGCAATTAAATCACATAAAGAACGAAAGAGAAGAACAGGTGAAAAGGATAAGAAAGAAAGAAAAAAAGATCAGAAGTTCAGTAGAGCTAAACAAAAAACAAAACAAAACAAAACAAAAAAACAAAAACAAAAAAGGGAAGAAAAACGCACACACACTTATACCCCTAAAATAAAATTCTAAGAGAAAAAAAAATTACTAGAAAACAATTTTTTTTCAAAAAAAGTTAAAATTAAAAATTACAAAAATTTTTTAAGAAAAAAATTTTTTTATACAGGTACAACAAAAAAAAAAGTTCTTTGATTTCTTTGGGAGCGGTGGGAAAAATCCTGTGTCTCCCTTGTGTCCATAACCAGCTCTTGTTGGAGTCTCTGGTCTTGTGTTTCTGTGGCTTGGTTGGTTACTCAAGTCAGTTTCTTTGAACAGGCAGAAAAATGCTCTGCGATCCTCCTCCCAGGTTCGTTCAATGGGAGGAGATGGCTTTTCCTTCGAGTTTGGAGATGCTGTGATGAGGCTAGGATCTGGGTAGAGTTGAGGCCTTTCAGCAAACAGTAGCTTTTCCCGGGGGCTGGTTTGTGAGAAACTCACAGAGCCCAGCCTGGAGCCACTCTCAGGGTTTCTGTTTACTGAATTTCAGTTGATTTTCAAGGCTGCTAAATGGAGGGGCAGCCTCTGGGTCTGATTACCCGGTGAAGAAAGTCACTCCTGGGGCTGGCAACCAAGCTGGGTGACGTTTCCCTGGGTGGAGCTGAGTCTGGCAGGTCAGGTTAGGCTCTTGTGATCTGCTAGATGACTCTAGATTTATTCCAGGGCCTGTGTTGGAGCTAGCAGCTCCGCAGGGCTTTGTCAGTATCCAAGATGGAGATCTCTGGTACTGGGGGGGGGGAAGGGTGGCCTTCCCTCCTCTGCTCCCTGAGAAGGAGTGAGAACATCAGGCTTCTACTCACGCTGAGTCCTGCTTCCTGGGTCATCTCTGGTCTGCAAACTGCAGGATGAAGATGTTTGCTCCTTGTCGGTTCTTACTGGTGTTGAGTGTAATCCGCTCGCCGGCTGTGTCTGGCTCCTTCGTCCTGGACTCTCTGTGATTCAGGTATGGCGGTGGCAGTTGCCGCTGCCACCACGGCTGCCACCGTGGCGGCTGCTGGAAAGTGCTCAGGGCTGTCTCCCTGCCTGTATTTTCTCTCTCTGGCCTCACTCTCTGTCCTGTGAAGGCACACTTGGTGTGATTCTCTGGCTTAGGACTGTTCACTGGAACTCTAAAACTGCTTTCTGTGCGAGAGCTTGTTTAGCCTCCAGCTTCTCCTCCACCATCTTCCTGGAACCTCCCTCAATTTCTTATTTCTTATAATATTTCTGGGCCCCAATTCCTTGAGACACAAGAATTAGCAGCAAGCAATTGTGTAATGCAAGGCAACTTAAAATGAAAGATGAGGTCACAAAATCGAAAGAAAGTACTGTATTTCAAACTCAATTTACAGATGACCAGCCCATATGAATGAACAAGATCAGAAAGTGTCACAAGATTATTTTTAATACCCTTCCCCTAATGATTTTTGTAATATTTCAGTCTAGCATAAGTGGTCCCAAAAATAGTTCCTGGAAGTATAGATCAGTGATTGATCTATCATGGCCAGGAAAACTTGACTTAGAGGTCAAATGTAATTCAGCAAAACATTAATTGAGAAGATCGTTTGTGCTTCAAAACACTGGTACTTTAGTACAACTTGGTTCTGTGTTATAAAAATGTCATTCTCAAACCAATGATAATCTATATTTAATCTCCTGAAAGTGTATTCCTTTTCAAATAAACTTTTTGAAATCACACTTGCCAAAATAACATTTGCTAAGTAGATGACACTTAGTGACATTACGAGTTTTTCAAGTGTAGGGAGCAAGTTACAATAGAGTTGATTTCTTTACCCATCACTAATGCGAAACAGGTTCAACCATTCCTTAAAGTGCAGAAATGGTACCATGCACCATTTGTGTTGTTCAGTAGGTGTCTTCCAGAAATTTGTTAAATAGATCAGACTCCCATATTTCAACCCCAAACGTTAGCTAATAAAGTAAATTTCATCACTTAATAAGGGACATTTTAAAAAGTCACAAATACTTGCCTTATCATATGTTGTTTTGTTTTCCCTCTGTCTAACGTAGTTAGAAATATGTCTTTAAGTCTTGAATATGGGTACTCATCTGAGATGTGACAAAATCTATCTTCTATTTCTATCATATTCCTTTATAGTAGTAAATGTTAGTTTTCTTTTTTCTCCAAAACTTATAGGTAGTATAAAGTCTTATCTCATGTAAAATATAATAATCACACACCATTGTACAAAGCCATTTATAAAAATTGGTAGTTAAGAATACATTCAAAGCCATTTTTAAACTTTCTTGTTGACTAAAGATTAATCTGCAAATGGATGAGAATATAATCATGTCTAGGCGTTCCAAGTCTCCAGTCTTGCAAATTCTTATTGCAGATGAATGAATTATGGAAATATAACCTGACATCAGTTCAAGTATATGCAGGACAGAAACTCCATGGAATGTATATAAACCTTTCAAAGTACTAACAGACAGTTTAGAAAAATGACTATCAGGAAGTTGAAACCAAAGAGGAATAATAGTAAATACATAGAAGGAATGAAAAATGGAACAAGGGGAAAGTACAGCTAGAATACTCAATGTACACATTTGAGAAAGGAAGTGGTAAACCAGAAATAAATCTTGTAGAAGGGGTGGTTTAGAATGATAGAAGGAGTCACTGTGATCCAGGAGCAATGGATAATTAGGTGGACATATTTTATTGTAAGACACTTGCACAACCTTTGGAAATTCAGTTAAAAAACACAAAAACAAACAAAAACACACAAAAATCACCAAACAGCAATCTCTAGAGAGTACAAATATGACCTCTCAAAAATTTTAAGCAGTTAATGAAGGGAAGTGTTGGTAAAAGCAAACAAAACTGTTCAAAGCGGGCAGTTTAGCGTAGGGGAGGATTCTAAACAGATTTAAATAGATTATCTAAGGTTATAAATCACCTATATCTGCTGCAAATATTAACTTTCTCCTATGAGTTCTCTTTGTCTGAACTGGATACTCCAGTCCTGAGCCACAATTGATAGCTTGTGAAGATGGAATGTAAGAAACAAGATGAAGAACAAATTACTCCACTGTAGAGAAAACAATCCTCTATTTTTTCTCTCATCTCTCTTCACTACTTTTTATTCATACTTTTAGGTCAATTCATTTTGAATTACATTTTCCTTCTTTATTCTGGCAAAGTAATTGGTCAAATAATTCACTAAATATTATTTGCCATTTTTTTGATTATGCTGTTTAATTGACTAAGTGAGTCCATTAAACTTTTCTCTTGCACTTGGTTGCCATGAAACAACATCTATGTTAATGTGGACAAATCTAAGGTAAAATTTGTCTCCAGAAAACCAATTCAAGAAGCTATGATCACAAATATTGGCTATAATTTTTTCTTTTTTCTTTTACCTTGAAAGTCTTCTTGTGTCTAAATTACACAGACAAATAAGTACTCCATCACTTTTTGTTTCAATCAATTCGAACCTCAAGGATATATTTTGCTAACAAGATGCTTAGAGGAAACCAAAAAAATACTCCATTTTTGTCTTCTCTCTTAAGACTCTCCTTAGATACCATATCAGGAGCAGTGAAGTTATTCTTTACAAAATTATTTAAATAGATTATTTTTCTCGTGGTCTTGCATTTGATCACCAAGATGTATGGAGAAGAATAGAGTTAAATCACCCATACCTTTGAAGACAGATCTGTTACAAAAGGACAACGCTTCTGTGTCCTACTTCTATGTCCTCCTCTTAGCTCTTCCCTGATTTTCTTGGCTTCAAGTCTAGTGAAACTTCAGCCACTGCTACATCTGCCTCATTTGGATGTGGAATTTATTTTCATGTCTTCATTCAATCAGTTCTGCATTGTAGTGAGCCAAATAGGCTCTGTAAAATCACTTTAGGTAGCAAAAATATTAAGACAATCTATATCAAAAAGTTTTGGCTTCCCTCTACTGTTGAATACAATACACTTAGCTAGGGCTTTTAAGAACACTATTTTCTAAACTTTCCCATTTGCTAAATTCTTTTCTGAACCCAAAACATTTTTGGGGTGGGTCCTGTGATGGGGCCTGAAACTCTGGGCCTGGGCACTGCCGAATCGAACCCAGGGCCTCATGCATGCAAGGCAAGCGTTCTATCACTAAGCCACCTTCCCAGTCCCTGAACCCAAAACTTTTTGGCTTATGAAATTAGAGAATTCTTCACTATCTCATGTTAATAAGGATATTATATTTTGTGAGCCACTTAGAAGTATGAAATCATTGGTTTGAATTACCCAATCAGATTTTTTTCTGTATTTCACTGCTTCACGTGCAAAGACATTGAGGAAAGTATTACAAACAGAAAAGTGTAAACCCAATAATCTCTTTCATTGTAGAGGGCATTTTCTCCCTAAATATTTTGACCCAAATTACTTTTGTTTTTTTGTTTTTTTGGGGGTGGGGGTCATTTTGTGGGGCCTGAACTCTGGGCCTGGGCGCTGTCCCTCAGCTCTTCAGCTCAAGGCTAACACTCTACCACTTAAGTCACAGCAACACTTCTGGCTTTTTTTCTTTTTGCTTATGTGGTGCTGACGAATCGAACCCAGGGCCTCAGGCATGCAAGGCAAGAGCTCTACCACTGAGTCACCTTACCAGAGTGACCCAAATTATCTGTTTGATAATTAAAGTTTAATTCACAAATTTTGATGTCTTATTTTTTAAGAATTTGAATTTAAATTCCACTACAACCTTGTTTGACACAGTGAGTAGATTTCCTGGGGAATGACAATTCTCAAGGGAACCTACTGGATTTATAGCAAGTTTTCCAAGGTTTGTTTGTTTAGTGTGAAAAAGTGCCATCTTTACCCACATTGCTTCCTCTCTACAAAGTCTCCATGGATTATTTTGCATGAAAGCCTATTTTCCCAGGCAATTTTAAATTTTCTTAATAGGCTAAGGTGTTAAAAATTTTGAACAATTAAAATTTACCTGTCGTAACTTTAAAACTCTTTTGAAATTCCTTTATCAGAATCGCAAATTCACCAATCCTAATACCACCTTTACCATCAAAAAGATAACAAGTTGTTTTCATGATTTAGTGTTCATGCAACTATTATTTTCCAGTGTCATTGTTATGTGTGTATATGACCATATAAGCTGATGCTGAGAAAAACGAACTCCAAGATATGGAAACAGATTTTTATTTGTGGTTTTTGTTTTTGATGTACTATGTAATAGCTATTTTCTTTAGGATTTTCCCTATGGTTTCTCCCTGCTGTATTTGATTTTGGTACTCTGTGTATTGTGTACACATTTACCTTAACTAGGGAAGGGAAGAGGAACAACAAAATGGTGAGAGAAAGCAGAAAGGCAAACCAATGCAATAGCAATATTCCCAAGACAATATTTTGGAAATGGACATTACAACTTGTGAGGGGTGAAGGGGGAAAGGAAAACTGTGAGAAAAATGAGGGAGAGGTAACAAGTTTCAAAAGTTATGCCTTCACTACCTTACAATTACCGTCACCACACTGTACATCACTTTGATAATAAAATTTTAAAAATAAGCTGCATAAAATATAATTTCACTGTATTGGTATAGTAAATATTATTCTTTATGTAGTAACTTTTTAAAAATCAAAACTATTTGACTTCTAATTTGAATTAATTACCCTTTCTTTATCAGCAGGTCATCAAATTGAATGTTATCCATCTAGACAATACTTTCACAATAAACTCGCCAATATTTTGAAAAAAGAATAAATTTAGTACTTTCTCATACTAAAACTGAAAAGAGATTAATTACATGGAAACCCATAACATTTAAAAATAAATAAGTTGTTAAAAGGACAGAATATATGTGTTATTAAAAATCCCTATGACTAGCCGGGCGCTGGTGGCTCACGCCTGTAATCCTAGCTACTCAGGAGGCTGAGATCTGAGGATCGCGGTTCAAAGCCAGCCCGGGCAGGAGAGACCTTGACACTCCTATCTCCAATAAACCGCCAGAAAACCGGAAGTGGTGCTGTAGCTCAAGTGGTAGAGCGCTCGCCTTGAGCTGAAGAGCTGAGGGACAGAGCCCAGGCCCAGAGTTCAAGCCCCACGACTGACAAAATAAATAAATAAATAAATAAAAATCCCTATGACTAATTATTGATTTTTAAATTATCAACATTCCATACCTGAGAGATTCAAAACAGTACCTGTTTGCATGTTATGAAATTCTGCCATAAATACAGCTTACAATGTGCTGTTACAACTTGAGAAGTCAACAGAAAAATAGCCACATTATTATAGAGGATAAGACTATGAAGCATCTGTAATAATTAATTCTTCAAAAGTAAGCAATTGTTTATCAGAGTAAGCTTTATTTGTATGAACATCAATCCCAAGATTTATGCCATAAAGTCATCTTGTTTCCATCTTGTAAAAAGTGCACCTTAAAATTCCTTAATTCACATCATGAATAGCTTAACCCTATTGTGAAAAAATACTACACCTCAGCTAATGTGATGCCCTCCTTGTACAGGAAAGAATGCCACAATAAACTGAGCTGCATCATTTTTCCCTCAGTGGCATTCTTGAGATCAGAACACTTGCAAATATTATTTATATTTTACTTTTTAGCTATCATAGATATTCAGGATGCTAAGATCGGAAAATTATGGTTCAAAGCCAACTCAGGCAGGAAGGTTTCTTAGATACTTATCTCCAATAAACTTCTCAGAAAAAGCCAGACACAAGTGGCACTGAGGTTGAAGTGGTAGGGCACGAGCATTGAGAATAAACAGGCTCAGAGACAGTGTCCAGGCCCAGAGTTCAAGCTTTAGGACAAGCAAATAAAACAAAAACAAAAATGAAAACAAACCCCATACCTAGAATTTTTCTCAATGTATAAAGAGGCACGTAATTAAGGAAATGGTTTCCTGTGTTACATATAGGAAGAAGAAAGAAGATGTCACACAATTACTCTCTTCACACCATATTATACCACACCCTCAAAAGTTACTCTTTTCCCAAATTTATAAATTACTGTCATCCATTTGTTGGCAACTCTGTCTAGATTACTCACATTATCATGTTATACATGAATTGTTGGTATTATTTATTAACTAATTTCTAATTATAACTCTCTTGAAAATATATTCTAGGAAAATAGAATGCCAGTATAATTTGTGAATTTATCAATTAAACCTTCTACTTAAAAAGACTTTTGTTGTATCCTATAAAATATGAAATTACAAAGAAAACCAAAATATTCATTTTAAATCTCAATTCTAGTTTAGCAAGTTCTAAAATGTTCTACGTTAGACATACTTTGCTATTTCTCCAGGCTTGAGCTTTTGTAATCCTTCATCAGTTCTTTGGAATCTAACAGAATGATACTTACTTTCGCAATTTTGGGGGAGGGAATCATGAGCCATTTTGCATCTAGGTATGTTCTGTAATGAAGAGAGCATTTAAAACAAGTGAGGATTGTATATGTGTTGCATTTCAATAGGAAACTTGACTTCTCAAAACATGTTAATGAAATTAGCCCGAACTTCCAACTGTGTATTCCTTTCTTGTTGTTTGGTTTGCTTTTTTGAGACAAAAGTATACTACCTGGTCCAGGGAAGGTATCACTGTGTAATTACACTGCTTAATCTCCTGTCTTAGTCTCCAGGATTGTACCACATTACCCTGCAATAGGTTGTTGGTTTATTTAATCTAGATAAAGACTAGCAATTCTGAACTTCTCCTATGATCTTATCCACTAGACTGACTGCTCAGACGGTTTATGTACTATTTTCAAAGATGTTCTAACATTTGACACAGGATATGAACATTTTCAGATGTACTTGCAGGGGTCTCTGATTCATTCCTCCATGGATCTGATCCCATTAATAATGATTGTTTGAATCTCTTACTGTCTCTGGTCCCTAGCTATGTAATATTCTCAACTTTTTTAAAGAAAGTTCACTTGAGGGCTTTCTAATACTAAAAATTATCACTTGATTGTAGTCTTATTCAGGACATATTTTCTATTGTTTTCTAACTTTTCTACATATTCTGAGAATTGTTTCATTGTGTATTTGTGTGTGCACATATAAGTGCTTCTCTGTGTATGTGTATGTTTGTATGTATTTATGCAAAAGTCTCAAGCTCTTATTCAGCAATATTGCTCATGTCTAGGATTCCAGGTTTGCCTGATTAATTATAGGTAGTGTCTCAGAGCCTGTTCTGCCAAGGCTGGATACAAACTGAACTTCCCAGAATCCTTTACATCCTTAGGTTTTATTTTTCTTGGAGTATCAACTTTCAAGCTACAAACATTTTTGTGAGTGTAAAGTGTAAGCTGTAGCCCAGATATTTAACTCAAGAATTCATATAAGGTTAGATTAACATACACATTACATATCCTGAGTGTACACTGTTAGAAAGGTGATCGCAAGCCTAGTGGTGGTTGGTTCTGAGGATTGGGGTTCAAAGCCAGCCTGGGTAGGAAAGTCCTGGAGAATTTTTTCTCCAACAACTACCAGAAAACTGGAAGTGACACTGTGGCTCAAGTGGTAGAGCAGTAGCCTTGAGCTGAATAGCAGAGGGACAGCTCACAGTCCCAGAGGTGAATTGCGATGACCAACAACAGAAAAAAGAATATAAGAAAATGAAAGAAATTTAATGTGATCTTAGCCACCAGTTTCATTGCTAGTATAATCCCTGTTCTCTCAATATGGACTCTTTTTTTCCAGTTAAGTCCATGATCGTATATCTGACTTGCATTGGAAACAGGATTATTCTTCCATTCTACTTTTTACAAATTTACGTGATTAGCAAGCATGATTTAGAAAGGGAGTGGCCTCATGCTTCATGTTCCACTTAGGAGTAATGCTTTCTCTATATCACTCCCATAACTCTACATGCTGGACTTGACTTTATTGTTTCAATGTTGTCTTATTTCTAGAATCTTCTCTATTGTATTGAACCCTTATACATAAACACAGAACTTCTCTTTCTATTATTATTGCTATTATGTCTCCTACTGTTAAATCATGTATACTTGGGAAATTAATGCACAGCACAGACACTCAAAAAAAAATGATCTGAAACCCTTCTTCCCATTTAAAATTCGCCTTAATTTACAGAGCAATTAAGAAGTTTGAACTCAATATACTAATGGATAATGTATTTATAAGCAATTTAAATTTCACATTTTCTCTTTACTAAGTCTCTGAAACACATTTTACCACATGCCCAAAGGTGTCCTTGTGGTATTTCAATGAAGCCAGAAAACTTACATTTTATCTGGAGCAGCACCATAGATTGTTACTGGAAGTAAGTGGAAGTAACTGTTACTGAAAGTGTAAACTGATCCCAGGAGAGGTATTGAACGTAGAGGAATGACAAAATTCAAGTTAAGTTTTGTTTTCCTTTTTACAATACAAGAAAAGAATCCAAGGATTGAAAGAAACTCTGTTCCTGACTTTTTTAGTGTGTCCTTTACTCATATAAAACTTGTCTATAAACTTCTAGTCTAGTTGAGAGTATTACAAAAGGAAACAATATGCCATTTGAAGGCCAACATAGGACAAAGGAAATAGCTTCATTTTAAAAGTGGTCTCCTGCAAAGGAGCAAAGGCATGGAGGTTTTAAAGTGTCTTATGGATGGATGTTTCACTCCTGAGATCATTCTCTTGTTGCAGGAGTTATCAATTCCTTTAGTGTGGTCCTGAGTTTTCCATAGCAATAAGGATTTCAAAAGAGCAGGATCCAGTGAGTATGATCAGTAAAAGGAGCTTCTTCTCAGACCAGTACCCCTATAAGAGGGTCCCAAAGAAATACCTGAGGTTTCTTTTGTTTGCTTGTTTTTTTTAGTTTGTGCTGGTTCTGGGGCTTGAACTCAGAGGTTGGACCCTGTCCCTGTACATTTGTCTTTCCTGCCTACCTGTCCCCTACTGACTGACTGACTCTACTGACTGAGCCAATGCTCCACTTTTGCATTTTATGGTGTTTAATTACAGATAAGAGTTTGACCAACTCTGATGCCTGGGTTGGTTTGAACTGAGATAGTAATAAATCCAAGTGACATCAACTTATGGACTTCTCTTTTGAACCGAGAAATATTAGATTAAGTTTATAATAAAGCTAATATTTGACAATTTTTAAAAGAAGAGAATATGTTCAGCAAAGAATCCATAACTTAAGTAACTCAGCAAAAGTAGGTGCACTGAATCATTTTGGAATTATTTTCTCTGCTTGGGAAGATTACTATTGACTTTGTCGTTCCTTTTGGGGAAACAGTCATTTTTGCACTTTTTCTGTTGGTCATGGGGCTTGAGCTCTGATCCTGGGCAATGTCCCTCAGCTCTTCAGCTGAAGTCCAGTGCTCTACCACTTTAGCTACAGCACCACTTCCGGATTTCTGGTAGTTAATTGAAGATAAGTGTTTCATGGACTTCCATGACCAGGCTGGCTTTGAACCACAATCCTGAGGTCTCAGCCTCTTGACTAGCTAGGATTACAGGCATGAGCCACCAGTACCCGGCTCCTATTTGTATTTAGTGAAGTTAATGACACTAAGTATACAAGAATGGAAATCTTAATCAAATGATTTGACATTGCAGTTTTTAGAATAATTGAGGTAGCAATAAATATGTCTTCCTTTGCCATTTTGTTACATTAATGACTCAGGAGCTATGGGACCCTTACATTAGTAGCCTCTTCCATCTGTGTAGGTATATTTATTATCAGGAAATATTCATAGAGAAATTGAGAAAGACATATTTTTAGAAAGCACTGTATTTTCACAATGAAAAATAATAAAAAAAAGAAAGCAAAGGAGATCAGGTATGCAAGAACAGCATAGAAAGAGATATATTTATCACACAGAGATTAAGAACTGGCCTAAGAGATTTAGAATGCTAAAGGCAATGAGGAATATGCCTAGTTGACAACTAGTTCTTCAATAACCAAAAATTGTTCCCTAGAATGGTTTCTGCTATACCTTAGTTACTATCATTTATTCCTTCCATCTGGAGTCATTTCTTCTCTTCTGTCACAACTGTTAATTAGCCTCTGCCATTTTGGTGACATGACTGGCCAAAAAGGTTTCCAAATCTCACTTAGACTACCCTTCTCATTGAGATTAGCAGTGAATACTCAAAAGCCTGGAATCTTTGAATTTCCTGAATTAATCTTCACCTGACATCTATGCACATTCCTGGCATTAATTGCTGTGACCTTATGAACAAAACTTTTTTTCAACAAAGTATCCTAATATAGCTAAAGTGCATGAATTAGGGACTATTGTCAGGTATCAGTATGGAACCAGCAATTATATATTCCTAGTATGGGTTCTTTATTTTCATTTACTCAATGTTTGTTTTTTGTTGTTGTTGTTTTTTTGCCAGTCCTGGGGTATAAACTCAGGGATAGAGAATTATTCCTCAGCTTTTTTTTCCTTCAAGGCCAACCCTCTACCACTTGAGGCACAGCATCATTTCCAGTGTTTCTTTTTCTGTTTATGTGGTTCTGAGATATTGAACCCAGAGTTTCATGCATGCTAGGCAATCACCATACCATGAAGCCACTTTCCCATAGCCCTAAATGACTTTCTTAAGATGGCATTACATTTTCATTCTTTAACTATGTATCAATTTTGGCCAGAATTTTTTTTGCTAGAAAAAGACATTGAACACAATACTGAGTACAGTAAGGCTAGATGGACAATGAATAACCGTCTTGGTCTAGCCAGGCACAGCAGGGCTTACCTCATGGAGCTGGTACAACAGACTGAGCAAGATATCTCCTGACAAACAGCACACCTCCAGGATGAGAGGGCCACCTTGGTTCCAGCCACATTGGGATGCTGGGCCACCTCCTCCAGCACCCATTCAACAAGATCCTGTGAGAGAGAGAGAGATTGAAAGAATGTCAGAATTACACTTAATCCTGGTGTAGGTGGCTCATACCTATAATCTTAAGTACACAGGAGGATGAAATATGAGATCATGGTTCATAGCAAACCCGGGCAGGAATGACTATGAGACTGTTATCTCCAAAGAACCACTACAAAACCGGAAGTGGTGCTGTGACTCACTTGGTAGAGCTCTAGCTTTGAGCTGAGGAGCTCTGGGACAGGGTCCAGGCCGAGTTCAAGCCCCACAACTGACAAGAAGTGGACTTCCCACCACAAGAAGTGGACTGAATAGCACCCATTGTCCTAGGGAGCATGGCTGAGAAGTCAGGCCGTGCTTCCTCTCAGCTGGGAGTCATGAATAGGTCACTCGGCTACTCTGTGCCTCAGTTTCCCCAGCTGCAAAAGTGAACAAAGTGAAGGATCCCCTTCCTCATGGGGATAGGGTAATAATGAAAGAAAGCCATGTTTTGTTTCATAATCCCATGCCTGGCGCACCATTAATAACACATACCATCTTATCTCTTTCTGGGTATCTTACTGTCATATGCTCACAGGATTGCTGAGAAGTGTATCTGAAGGCCCCTCCCTTTGCCTGGCCCTGCTCCAGAGATCCCTCTGTATTAATCCCTTGTTTCCTAACAACTGTCACATGAGGAGATTGAAGTCCAATGGTCGAGGCCCAACCCAGAGCTTCACCTGTGGTCAAGAATTGGCTGCCATGGACTGAGTTTGGGACAATCCATCTAAACCAATGACAGAGCATGGCACCACATGTCTACAATTCCAATTATAGAGGACAAGGCCTGGTGGCGCATGCCTATCACAGATAGGAAGACCATGATCCAGCCCAGCCTGAGCATATATTAAGTCTCCATCTCAGAAATCCCCAAGACATAAAAGCTTGGCTTGAATGTTAGAAGACCTGACTGGCAAGCCTAAGGCCTTGAGGTCAAACCCTAATATACAAAAAATAACTAGAGGCCCAGTGCCGGAGGCTCTTGCCTATAATCCTAGCTACTCAGGAGGCTGAGATCTGAAGATCACAGCTCAAGATTTAAAGTAGGGTTGGCTTCACCCTTCAGACATCATGATGAGAAGACCTGGAGTCTGAGCTATGCTGTTGTACTCCATACGAGCAGGGCTCATATCCTTACTAAGTGTTGGCCATGCTCTCTTTCCCCCTGGGAAGCCACCCACTTCAGGCCATACTCCCAGGTCCTCCCAAGCTCCCACTGCCACCAACCAGGCCCAAGAGAGTACACAGCTCCAGGGAACAGAGATCCTTTGGTCTTGTAATTTAACAATGCTGAGTCCTCTTCAAGCCTCTCACCCTTCTAGGCCCCCAGACCTCAGCTGTGAAGCCCATGCACCCCCCAAAGATAGCAGGTAGAAGTTACCAAAAGCATCCAGCCTCCTTGTTACAACCCAATTCTACACACACACACACACACACACACACACACACACACACACACACACACACACACACATTCAGACCGGTGACAGAACAGAACACTCTTCCTTGCAGCACCTGCAATTTGCCAACAGATCACTCACCTTAGTACAGTCAGGCTGTACAAAGAGAAACATGACCTCTCTTGCTCTGTCTCTCTCTGTCTCTCTATGTATGTCTCTCTGTCTCTCTGATCTCTCTGTCTCTCTTTGTCTCTCCCTGCCTCTGTCTCTGTTTCTGTCTCTGACTCTCTCTGTCTCTGTCTGTCTCTCTCTTTCACACACACACACACACACACACACACACACACACACACACAGAGCTGTGCATCTCCTGAGTTTGTTGGAGACCAGATGGACTGGGAGCACCAGCAGAAGCTGGTAGACATGGGAAATGTGATCAACTTGTGAGAACTTTAGACAGTTGGGGGCGGTGGACAGGCCGATTGTATGTGTGTGTGTGGGGGGGAGGAGGTCTTCCCAGATATTCACCTTCTGTTCTGACCCCAGCATCCTTACCTCCCTGCTGGGTTTTCTGGGACCCTCTTCAGTTGAAAAAGTTTACCAAGCACAGAAGACAAGGTCTCACACAGAAAGGGGGGGTCTATCTTCTGCATCCAACACCCTCACCCCCAGGAAAAAGGAAAAGACCCCAGAAGGCAGGTGTGGGCATGCAGCTCCCCACCTCTGACTAAAGCCTCAGGTTCTCACCAGGGAGAAGGGTGCAGATGTGCTGCTGTGTGGCTCCCACTGCTCCAGGCCGGGGGCTCTTTGGTGCCCACTCCTCATCCAAGCCTGCATCTTCCTGTTTCCTGGGACACTGGCCAGTAGGGATGGGGGTGGGATCCTCAGGTCAACACCCACTCCCACCCCTGGGGCACATTTGCCACAGGGCCTAGCCCAGAGTGTGGGGCACAGTAGAGGTGCAGGTCTGGGCCAGGAGAGGGGAAGGGGGAATATGGGGTGTGGCTTCCATTCTTGTATCCCATTGGTCAGAAAGAACCATGAAAGAATGGGGGTGTGGCTGGAATCCTGTGATGCAGAAAGAATGGACAGAGTTAAATAATAGCAGAACCTTTCCCAGGAAACTCTGTCCAATCCAGTTGGGAACAAGAGGGTGACCTGCTTTAGCAGGATGGCTGCACAGATTGTTGTATATGGCTGTTTATTGCCAGTCCTGGACCTAGAACTCAGGATTTAGGCACAGTCCGTGAGCTGCTTTTGCTCAAGGCTGCTCCACTACCACTGGAGCCACACGCCTCTACTTATGGATTTGTTGGCACAAGTTGGAGAGGAGTTTCAAGGACTTTCCTGCCAAGGGTGACTGACCATGATCCTCCTATCACAGCTTGGTAAGTATCAAGGAGGACTGGTGAGAGCCACTGGTGCCTGGCTAATCATGGGTCTTGCTGATGTTCTTGGACAGACCAATGAGTTCTCTATCCTCAGGTTAAAGTAGTAGGAGCTGGAGCCCACAATTCAAATCCTGGTCCTGCCACCTCCAAATGGCAGGAGATCCTAAGAAACTCATTTTTATTCATATAATGGAACGTGATGTGTGTCATGATTGAATAGTTCTGGAATGATTCTAGGACAAAATTATATGCAATTATATTATGGTACACTGATCAATTTTAATTAATACTTTATGAAGCATTTAAACAATCACATTCATTTAAATGGGGGCATAATGAAATACCTAAGAATTGGGCATCACATAGTGTAAAGGTGCCAGGACTAGGATTTGAACTCATGGTCTAGGTAACGCTGTTTCACTGTGTGGGAAGGTGAAGCTTGCCTCCTTGACGTCAAGAAATTCAAGTCTGTTCCTTAGGCCTGAAATCGATGCCCACCACTAGAAAACATCCTATTTGTATAAATTTTAAATATATGATTTATATTTATATACATATTTTGACTCCATATTACGTTCAGTGTAGTTATTCACTTTATTTTTTTGTTTTATTCCTGTATTGAATATTCATTTTATTGACTATTATGACACATAGAATAGTGATTACATTGATTACATAGGATATAGGTCTGCATATGTATTCCTCTTCATACCTGACACACAGAACTTTCACAGAAAAGGAAAACATGTGTCACCACCTGCTTCTTACTCCACGATTCATTTTTTGGGAGTGCTGACATCTGAACTCATGGCCTACAAGGCCCAATTCATGAATTGGTTAGTGTCAGCATGCCATCCTTGGGAAAACTGAGCTGACAGGCAGTTCCCAGGACCTGAGATCGAGCCCCATCAGTTGACAAAATAAGAACAGATTGACACCCAGATAGTAGTATGCTCATAAATATATATCTTTATAGAGTGACAGAGATGTCTATACATTATTCAGTTATATGGACTATATTCCTACCAATTCTTGGGTATTTATTATGCCTCCATGTAAATAATGTTTTTGTTTTCATCATTAACAAATTATTAAGTAAATTAATCAGTGTCCTGAAATTATTGCATTCCTGTAATATTATTCTTTTAATGATTCATAAATATTAAATGAAATCAGTCTCCTGAAATGATGCTGTCTAATTTTATACGAGCATCATTCATAATCAACTCATTCAACCATGACATTGATAACATTCCATTGTTATTCCTATGGATGGGAACTAGTCTCTTAGTATCTCCTGCCTTTGGTTGGTGCCAGGACGGGGATTCGAAATCAGGACCTACCTTGGCATGTGGGCCTATGGCTTCACCAATAGTCCGCCAACCTTCAGAATTGCAAGGTGAAGTATTCTTTGCAACAGTGTCATTCAGACCCAAGAGGGTCACCGGGCTATGAAAGAAAACCTAAAAAAGGCCATCGTGCCATATTTTTTCGGTGCATTTTTTTCCACACAAGGCCTGGGGGTCTAGGATCCCGGGATCAGCTGTGGGTCCAGTGGCTGCAACCCAGCATAGGGTGATTGAAGCTGTTGCCACGACCTGAGTTCAAGCCCCCTGCTGAGGAAAAAAAATTAAAAGAAATTAGCTCCCTGGCTTGCAATTCACCCTGTTTATTCTGCCAGGCTTTGGATTTGAACTCAGGGTCTGGGTAAATCTGCAGCACTGTGGAAGAAGGGGAAGCTCATCATATTTAAAGATAAGGAAGTCAGGCCTGTACTCTAGGCCTGAATTCAAGCCGCAGCCCTGGAAAACATACTATTTGTATACATTGCAAAGATAGGATTTGTACTTACCTATGGATGTTCAGTCCATACACATTTGGTGTGGTTGTTCCTTGTACTTTTTGTTTTATTCATTTATTTACCGTTGATTTTACTATGATGACACCCATTCCGTTTATTACATTGATTACATCCTATAACATGGCATCTAGATTTTTAGACGTGTACTCCAGCATGCCTGACAACTTGGACTCTCAGAGAAAATAAAAAAGTTGCACACTTGGCTTCATACTCCATGATCCAATTGTTGGTAGTGTTGGGATCTGAACTCAGGGCTTAGCAGGACCAATTGGTGAATAGTTTACGGTGAACACACCAGCCTGTGAGCAACTAAGGAGTTAGGCCATTCCCAGGATCTGACATGGATCCTCAGGATGGGCCACAGTAGTCATAAATTCATTATTTAAACATAGGATCTATATTTACATGTGTGGACAGCATCTTGTATTTGGTGTACTTCTTCTCCTTATTTTCTGTCTTATCCATGGAAGTACTGTGTATTTTCCTGAGCATGTTTACAGATGTAATAGAGTTTACATGGATGACAATCTATTGCTATAGGATTATAGGACTTCCTATGCATTCTCCATCCTAGCTGAGACCCAGGACTTTCACAGGACAGGAAAACAGGTGAATTGATGGGCTTCTCAAATCAGGATTCATCTTTTGACACTGTTGGGATTTGAACTCAGAGCCTAGCAGGCCCAACTGGCAAAAGGGTCAAGGTGAGGACACCACCCTGTGAGCAACGAAGGAGATAGGCCATTCCCAGAACCTGACATCGAGTCCCAGGGAGGGCCAGGATAGGCATAAATTCATAATTTAAACATAGGATCTATATTTACATACCTGTGAGGGCAGCATATTGCATTTGGTGCACTTCTCCTTATTTTGTGTAGACACATGAAGATATTGTGCATTTTATTGAATATGGTGACAGGTATAACTGTGCTGACATGGATGACCACCTGTTCCCCTGGTTATAGGGTTGCCTATGCATTCTCTATCCTAGTTGAGATCCGGGACTTGCACAAGAGAGGAAAACATGTGCAAAGACTGGCTTCTGACAACAGAATGAATTTTTTGTCAGTACTGGGATGTGAACTGAGGAATGGGTAGCTCTGTTGCACTTTGGGGTAAGGAGAATCTCACAATCCTTGAACACTAGAATGTCAGGCCTGACCCAGAACCTGATTTGAAGCCCCAACACTGGAAAAAAATAACAAGCCCACCTTTTTTAAACATAGGGTTTCTCTTTACCTGCAGGTGTGGTATGCTTCTTGCATTCAGTGTAGTTATTCTTTTAATTGTGTCTTATTCATGGATGTATTGTGTATTTTATTGAGTATGGTGATAGATATAACTGTGCTGACATGGATGACAACCTGTTCCCATGGCTATAGAGTTGCCTATATATCATTTCCCATCCTTGCTGAGACCCAGGACTTTCACAGGACAGGAAAACAGGTGGATCTATTGGCTTCTCACATCTAGATGAATCTTTTGGCAGTGCTGGGATTTGAACTCAAGGCCTAGCAGGTCCAATTGGTGAATGGGTCATGTTGAATACAAAAGCCTGTGAGGCACTAAGGAGCTAAGCCATTCCTAGGACCTGAGATGGAGCCCAGATGGGGCCAATATAGTCATAAATTCATCATTTAAACAGAGGATCTGTATTTCCATAGCTGGATGGGCAGCATCTTGCATTCAGTGTAGTGTAGTCATTGTCTTGGTTTTGTGTCTTATTCAGTGATGTATTGTGTATTTCCTTGAGTATAGGATGACAGATATAACTGTGGTGACCTGGATGACAACCTATTCCCATGAGTATAGAGTTGCCTATGCATTCTCCATCCTAGCTGAGTACTTGCACAGCACAGGAAACCTTGTGCAATGGCTTGCTTCTCACATCAGGGTGAATTTTTGGCAGTGCTGGGATTTGAACTTTGGGCCTAGGAGGCCCAACTGCCCAATAGGGCCATGTGATCACACTAGACTGTGAGCCACTAAGTTGCTGGGCTGTTCCCAGAAACAGAGATCGAGCACTAGGGAGGCCACAATTGTCCTGAATGCATCATTTAAACATGGGATGTATATTCAAATCCGTGTGTGGACTGCATTGTTCATTTAGTGTAGTTATCCTATTTTGTATGCTATTCATGGATGTATTGTGTATTTTCTACAGTAAATGATGACAGGTATAACTGGGCTCATATGATAACAACCTATTCCCATGGCCCCAGGGTGGCCCATGCATTTTCCATCCTAGCTGAGACCCAGGACTTGCATAGGAAAGGAACACAGGTGCAACAATTGGCTTTTGACATTAAGATGAATCTTTTGGCACTGCTGGGATCTGAATTCAGGGACCAGCAGACCCAATTGACGAATGGGTCCATGTGAGCACACCAGTCTGTGAGCCACTAAGGAGTAAGGCTGTTCCCAGAACCTGAGATGGACCCCCATGTGGGGGTACGGGGGGAGGGCACACAGCAGTCATCCATTCATAAGTTGAAGGTAGTATGCAAATAAGTACACATTTGTATAGAGTAGGAGAGACGATAACCTGTGATGGAATCCAATCTACCATGTGTCTATTGATTCTTGGATCTTTCCAGATGCCTTCATTTCATGACTGTGATGATTATTGTCACGCTTCATCTACACTGCTTTACAAATAAGCGATATCCCATGAGTCTTGCCCATCATTTCCTAGTCACATCATGCATGAAGTACTCATTCAAGGATAAGATCGATCGCATTCCATGACTTTTCCTGGTCCAGAAACCAGTATCTCAGGTTTTCCCGTCATTCAGACCCAGGATGGTCACTTTGCAAAGAAAAAGTTATAAAACCCTGAGCCCTCTACAGCTCCCTACTTTTTCTGCTGTTCTGTTTTTTTTTCATCCTGCAAGCCATCTGGGTCTAGGGTCCCAGGATAGTTTGTGGGTCCCGAGGCTGCCCCCCATCCTAGGGAGAGTGAAGCTGAGTCAGAGTTGCCATGACCTGAGTTCAAGACCCGTGGTTGGCAAAATTAATGAACTAACTAACTAACTAACTGGAAATAATAAAGCTCCCTGGTTTGGAATTTCTACCAGTTTTCTTTCCTAGCCTGGGATTTGAACTCAGAGACTTGATGAATGTGTAGCAATGTGACAGAAGGCACAGAGTTGCCACTACTTGAGTTCAAACCCCATGGCAAGCCAAAATAAATAATTAAGTCACTGACCTCGACAGGGAAAGTTAATTGTGAAGACTGGCGGGAAGGGAAGGTAGGGTGAAAACAAACGACGAAGCAACAATGCTCAATAGGAAATGTACTCATTACTTTGCTCATATAACTGTGACCCCTCTGTACAATATTTTTACAGTAAAAAACATACAAAAATATGTAGTGCTCAAGAAGCACTTTGGGGGTAAGTGAAGGATGTCTGAGTAGCTGTACAATATTCTACACTGATATTTTTAAATATTCATTATGGAACTGAATAAACATAACTGCTTCTGTTACAAATATTAAGTCATTGTCTTGGAACTGGGGCCAGTATTTCTGCCATTGCTGGGATTTGAGCTCACTGTCCAAGTAACTCTTTTGCACCATGGGTGAAGGCTAAGCGTACTGTCCTTGAGGAAAAGATTTTCAAGCTAGAGTTCACAGGGCCTGAATTAAGACCCTCCAATAGAAAAAAATATTTGTATACATGTGTAATATATGATATATAGGTACATATGTATGTTTATGTTTTATATTATGATTATTATTATTGATTTTGTATTTAATTTTAATTTTAATTTATTCATTATATTGTTTATTGTATTTAGTATTATACACATAATATTAATTATGTTTTGTACATCTATCATAAAATTATACACAATAATTTAGTACATTGACTCATGCTCATTTTTCATTAATACTTTATTAAGTGTTGAAACATGATACATAATTAAATCGAGGCATTTGTCAAGTCATCACATGGTTAGAGTCTGTCCCCAGTATGAGCTTCGTCTTATTTATCTTTGGACAACTTCCTATAGTGATTTGTTTAGATGATTTATACTCAGAAGCCTTTTCTTGTGGATAGGCAAGTCGAGGGATGAAATCATAAGGTTGGGGCTGGGAATGTGGCTTAGTGGTAGAGAGCTTGCTCAGCATGCATGATTGCCAGGGTTTGAATCCTCACTGCCACATACTCAGAAAAAGCCAGAAGCTGTGGTGTGGCTCAAGTGGTAGAGGCCTAGCCTTGAGAAAAAGAAGCTCAGAGACAGTACCCAGGCCCTAATTTGAAGCCCCAGGTCTGGCAAAAACAATACGCCAGATTCCAGTGGCTCTGGAAACCTACTTTCTCAGGAGGCTGAGATCTGAAGATCACAGTTTGAAGGCAGCCTAGGGAAGGAAAGCCTGTTAGACTCTTACCTCCAATGAACCATCAAAAAACCCCATGTGGCACTGTGGGTCAATTGGTACAGTGTTTGCCTTGAGCTGAATGGCTCAGGGACAGCGCCCAGGCTTCAGTTTGAGACACACAACTGGAAAAAGAGTGAGGGATAATCAAAGTACTTTTCCTATTTGCTAATTATGAGAATACTTTTTGGAAAATGAATGCTGTTGTACACCAGATTTGGAGTCAGACTTCAAGGTTCAAGTGTAGCACATACATAAGCCCAGACTCTCAGACTCTAGCATTATAAACTTGTGTCCTGCAGGGTTCTGAAAGGCCCATTGTTGAAAGGCTTAATATGCTCCCCAAGTCCTTTGTGATAAACAGTTGACTTGTATTGTCAATGTCATTATAGTTCTGAACCTAGCAGAGAACCAATAGCTCAAGCCCATCACACTATCTCAGGAGGCCTAGGTCTCAGTATCACAGGGTGAAAACAGCCAGGGCAGGGAAGTCTAGCACACTCTGAATTCCAGTTCTGAAAGGTCAGATGCTCAAGAGATTCCTGTGTTTCCCTTGGTGATGAGAAGTTACTTACACTCTAAATGTTCTTGGAGTTCTTGAGTTATAGAAGGAAAGAAATATTATTGACCCATCCTGGGTTCAAATGAAGGTCTCAGGATCCAAGCCCTAGCCCTGTTAGCAGGAAGAACTACAGTGTAACATTATTTGAAGGACAGAAAACAGTTTCAAAAGCCAGTCTAGTTGGAGAGACCTAGACCTGCAGGATTAAGAGGCAGAATGTAAACACTCAACAGGGATGTGAGCTGCAAAACCACTTCATTCATTCCAGGCACAACCAGTAATGAGGGAAACCTGAAACATTTTTTAGAGTTACAGCAGGGTCAGGCTTTTCTCAGCCTCTTCAAATGATGACTAATTAACCTTCCTCCCTCAGGTGAAAGGAGCCTCAGGCTATCTTTAGGTTACCAATAGAGAGCCAGTTTAGTGGGGGAGAGGGGCGGAACAGAGTAGAAAAATCCTGCTTCCTGGTCTTAGGGAGTGGGTTTTTGACTCTCCATCTGTCCGGTTTGAAGACCTTTCTATCTCTGCCAGTCCATTCTCCTTACTTCATGCTCCAAATCATTAATGCAAATCCTCAGTCCAAGGAGAGGTAGGGCCATTTCTCTTCTGTCTCCAAGCAGCTGAGTTAGAACCTGGATCTGCCCTCTTGACTCTGGGGCGCTTGGCTGCCTGAGAAGTGGGACAGAGACAGTCATCCTGCTCTGCAGTTGTGTGAAAGTGATGCTGGTGTCCTGGCACACTGCAGAAAGCCTCATGACTAGAAAATGTTCCCTTCTTTCCTTCTGATGTGAAAAACAGCTTCATCTATCAACTTTCTTTCTTTCTTTTCTCTTTTTTTCTTTCTTTTTCCTTTCTTTCTTTCTTTCTTTCTTTCTTTCTTTCTTTCTTTCTTTCTTTCTTTCTTTCTTTCTTTCTTTCTTTCTTTCTTTCTTTCTTTCTTTCTTTCTTTCTTTCTGTCTGTCTGTCTTTCTGTCTTTCTCTCTCTCTCTCTTTGTTTCTTTCTTTATACCTATTTACCTACCTAGGTAGCTATCTCTTTGCCAGTTGTTGGGTTGAACTCAAGGAATCGAACCCAGGGCTTCTTGCATGCTAGGCAAGCACTCTCTCATTAATCCATATTCACAGCCCCTTCATTTTTTTCTTAATGGTAGTTTTTACATAAGTATGCTACCATTTTATGTTCTCAAGTTTAATTTTCTGAATACCGGTTACTTCTAAGAAACCTGATCTTCTCTTCCCCTGCCTGATTTGTGACTGTTCCTGCATTGGCCTCATAATAAAATGTAAATAAAGGCTGCTGAGAGCTTCAGTGTGCATCATATAAAGACACAGGCTTAGAACCCTGGAAGAGAAAAGCAATGGGCCTGAAATAAAGAGAATGATGCAGTATGCGCAACTAGCATATCTGAAAAATAAACCAGTAAATAAAAGCAGAAGCATTGCATAGTCTGTTTGCAATATACATTGCATAGTCTGTATGTAATATACATACACACATAAGTAGGTAGGCCACTGATACATAAACTTGGCTTTCTCTATTTGAATTTTTTTGTGGCCATCTTGGGGCTTAAACTCAGGGCCTGATGTGTTCCTGAGATGCTTTGCTCAAGGCTGAGGCACTACCACCACCACAGCTCCACTTAGCACCATCTCGTAGTTAACTGGACATAAGCAATTCCCAGGCTTTCCTGCCTGGTAAGGATTGTATCTCCTGCTCAGTTTTCTCTCTCAAAGCAGAAGCTCTACCCTCTGGTCCACTGTTCCCCTTCTGGTTCTCAGGTGGTTTATTGGATAAAATAGTCTCAGAGACTCTCCTGCTCGGCTGGCTTGAATGGCAATCTCCTGAGGAGGCTTCAACTGGTTTACTCAAGAATTCACCGAGGAACCGCTCCACACAAGCCCTTAGTCTAAATCTCGAGGGGTACTAGAGAAAAATGGAAACATTGTTAAACCCAAGTCGCAGGATCCCCACCAAAAAGACCATCGAGAGTCAGACTTTACAGCTGTTTTAATGTTTCACTAAAATGAGCTGCAGCTCGGGCCTCGTCCCACACTCTGACACAGAGGAGCCTAGGTGGAGACCATCAAGCTGAAGATTTGCAGCGTTTATAAAGGCACACAACCAACCAGGTGTTTGGATTACCACCATGTGTTGCTCTGCTAGAAACAAGCAACAAGTGGTCACTGCCTCAAAACTTTAACCCTGCATTTCCCCCCTTTGACTTATAGTCCTGAGACACTATCTTATGGCTCTGGCCCCAAACTAAACTCCAACAGCTCTTGATTTTGAATGGATTATGGTCCCTCTCTGACCTTAGCCATTCTATTAAACAACAATACCAATAACAAGCAGTTCATTTTTCTTTACTTGAGGCATATGCGGAGTGGTTGGGTAGGATGCTTGGAGACTTCCCCATGTTTCCCCACAGTCGTCCAGGGCAAAGTGGTCAGCCAGTCTGGAGTGGAAGCAGTTGATCCAAGCAGCAATGCCATCCACCTTAAGGGCAGTAGGTGTAGCCAGTAGCACCATGTAAGGTCCCTTCTACCAAGGTTCCAGAGATCTCAAGTTGTCCCTTCAAACAAACACCTAGTCCCCTGGTTTAAACAAATTGGGGGCAGGAATAGAAGCAGAATCATATAATGCTCTAAGCTGGGGCCACATCCTCTTATGCACCAGCTCTAAATAGTCAAGCTTACACAGAAATTCAGTATCATCCAAATCAGCAAGCAATTCAGTCTGGAGGCTAGGTTGGGGGTTGTCCATACATTATTTCAAAAGGAGTAAAGCCAAGCTGATAGGGTGAATTTCCTACTCTAAACAGGTCAAAAAGAAGCAGTCATACCCAGTCTGCACCAGTCTCCAAGGCCAATTTAGTTAAGGTCTCTTTTAGAATCCGATTCATTCTTTCTACCTGCCCTGAACTCTGGGGTCTATAAGCACAGTGCAATTTCCAATCTGTCCCCAGTGCTGCGGCTATTCCCTGACTTACTTTTGAGACAAAGGCCCAATGGTGGATGGGAAGCCATACCTGGGTAGGATTTTTTCCAGGATCTTCTTAGCCCGATGTTCCTGGTCTCATGCTTTGTTGGGTAGGCTTCAACCCATCCTGAAAAAGTGTCTACAAAAACTAGCAAATATTTATATCCAAATTTTCCAGTTTTAATTTCTGTGAAGTCTACTTCCTGATACACACCTGGTCTATCTCCACGGAGGCGAGCTCCTTTTGTAATCGGTTGATTGGGGGCATTGGTGAGCTGACAGGCTTTAAAATTTTTAACAATGTCCTCAATGAGTTGATTTCCTTGCCTGATTTTTACTTCTGAGTGTCAGCAAGTGCTGCATTCTTCGGGTTCCCATGTGTGAGACCCAGTGGATTTTCATAAGAATTCCCTTGCCCAATCTTTGTGGCAAGATAAATTTTCCCTCACCAGTTTTCCATCAGTCTTCATTTCTTTCTCTGTTCAGGGGTTAGGCCATGGAAATTTTCTTTATTCACTGCAAATCTTCTTGGGAGTACTGAGGCTCAAGAGCCATAACTTGTGGCCCTGGGTCTACTTCCACTCTGGGCTGGAGGGCCGCCTCCTTAGCTGCCTGATCGACCAAGTTATTTCCTTTGGTTATTGAATCAGTTACCTTTTGATGGTGAGGACAGTGCATAATGGCAATATTTGCTGGTTCCCATAAGGCCTGGATGAGGCTTAAAATTTCTTGTTTGTTTTTAATAGCCTTTCCCTCAGCTGTCAACAGCCCCCTCTCTTGGTAAATGGTTCCATGGACATGCACAGTGGCAAAAGCATACCGACTATCCGTGTAAATATTTAGTCTCTTCCCTTTTCCCATCTGTAGGGCTTTTGTTAGTGCCACTAGTTCTGCTCTTCGTGTAGATGTTCCCTGGGGGAGTGCTTCTGCCCACACTATCTCAGTGTCCGTGGTGACTGCTGCACCTGCGTACCTTTTTCCATCTCAAATGAAACTGCTGCCTTCTGTGAACCAGGTATGCTCGGCATGCGATAGTGTCGTGTCCAACAAGTCTGGACTCTTTTCCTTGGTCTGGTTGCTCTTTTTACACTCAATTTCACATTCTCTGTCCTTCCTTTCCTGTCTTTGCTCCTCTGTCTCTCTCTTATTGTAAACCTTTTCCACCGCAGCTAATAGATCCCTTATAGACTTTTCACCAAGTCTGTTTAGAGCCTGCAACTTTTGCTTTATGTCAGGTTCAGCTTGACTTATATAGGCAAACATAATCATCTGAACCAACTCCTAGGTCTCAAGATATTATGGGGTATATTGACTAAAAGCTTCTATGAGCCACTCAAGATATGTTGATGGACTTTCACTTCCTCCCTGTCTAACATCAAAAACTTTGGCCATATTAGTAGGTTGGCAAGGCGCCACCTTGAGACCTGCCAACAGAGCCTGGTGATAGATGAGGAGTCGCTCCCTACCTTCAACCATATTGTAGTCCCATGTTGGTCGGATCTCAGGAAAATAGGCAGTGATCAGGGCAGGATCCATGATAGGTGCTCCTGTGGGGCCAGGGATGTTTCCGTGCCACCTCTTGGATACAGTCTCTTTCTTCAGTGGTAAAAAAGACCTGTAAAAGCTGACTAAAATCATCCCAATGGGCTGATGAATAAAGTGAATAGTTTAAGCAAACTAATTAAATCCTGGTGTTTCTCAGAAAAGGGGGCATTTTGGGTGTATAGGCATTTTTGTATTGGTCACTGGTAGAAAATGACCAATATTGGAATTGCTGTTGACCATCCACATACACAGGACCTATGGTGCGTAAGAGAAAAACAGCTGTATGAGAAGAGGGGTTGATCCCATGGCATCGTTGAGTGACTGGCCCCTCAGAAACTTTAAGGGCAGGTGCCGAGGATTCTATAGCTCCCTCCTCCTCTTGGTCATTCTCAGATTCTGCAAAAAGAACCTGGAAAGGAGAGTATGGGGGAGGAAACATTTCTTCTTCCAAGTTATCTCCCTGAAAAACCAGGGGGTACCTCTTCTTTACCTCTTCCTCGGTTTCTTTTTGTAAGTCTAGGGGGCTAGACGGAGCGGTGCCCATGGTTTCCAATCCTGTCAGTTGTACAGTCCAAAAACCAATAAACAGTACAAACAAAACACATGCAGGCCTGACAGTTACAAAAAAAAAGCTTACAAAGAGGAGATTTCCCAAATTGGTCCACTGACTCCTGTCATGGCGAGGTTCCCCACCCATGCCCCACAGCAGAAGGAGCAGAGCCACATTGGGCAAGTTAGGCCTCGGTTAGGAGGCCCTCTTGGTCAGTTCCGGCCCAACACCGAAACGACCCCCGTCCCAAAATTCACAAGGCGGTGTTCCAAGAACCCCACCCCCCCAGCCCACCCCACACAGTGGGGTTCCAACTCCCACCCCACACGGCGGGGTTCCAAAGACCCCCTCCCCACAAGAGGATGTGGGACATCTCCCAGTTCCTCCAGGGTTGTTGTGCAAGCGCTTCAGCTTCAACAACCCTTTGTACATGGGAGCAGCCATCCTCACAAAGGAAAATGAAAGTAAAACAGAAAACGACAGGACATGACAAATTAACAAAGACAGCGCTGTTTTACCTTTGGAGTCTGAGATCTCAGATGTCTTTGGGGGGATCCCTGAAGGCCTCCACTAATGTTATACCCAGGTTGCAGGATCCCCACCAAGAAGACCATCGAGAGTCAGATTTTACAGTTGTTTTAAAGTTTTATTTAAACGGGCTGCAGCTCAAGTCTCATCCTACACTCCAACACAGCAGAGCCAAGGAGGAGAACCCCAAGCTAAAGATTTGCATGATTTATAAAGGCACACAACCATTGAAGAGCCTTTTTGCTATTCGGGGAATTTTATTGTTCCACATGAATTTTTGGATTGCCTCTTCTATTTCCTTGAAGAATGTGGTTGGAATTTTGATAGGTATCGCATTAAATATGTAGATAGCCTTGAGAAGTACTGTCATTTTCATGATGTTAATCTTTCCAAACCAGGAGCATGGGAGATTTTCCCATTTTCTAAGTTCTGTTTTGATTTCCTTTTTCAAGTTATTAATGTTTTCATCATTGAGGTCCTTCACTACTTTGATGAAGTTAATTCATAGGTATTTTATTTTTTGTGGGGCTATTACAAATGGAGTTGCTTTCCTAATTTCAGCCCCTCTTTTCTCACTGTTGGCATACAGAATATCAATACCAAATTTTAAACTCTACTATAAAGCCATAGTAATCAAAATAGCTTGGTACTGGCACAAGAACAGACCTCAGGACCAATGGAATAGAATTGAAAACCCAGAAATGAACCTACAGACATATAGCCATCTAATATTTGATAAGGGAACTAAAAAATAGAATGGAAGAAAGACAGCCTCTTCAGTAAATGGTGCTGGAAAAATTGGTTAACTACTTGTAGCAAACTAAAGCTAGATCCTTATATATCACCCTGCACCAGAATCAACTCCAAATGGATCAAAAACCTCGGAGTCAAAGTAGACACTCTGAAAACATTACAGGATGGAATAGGAGAAACCCCAGGTCTCCTTGGCGCAGGCCAAAATTTTCTTAATAGAGACCCAGAAAATCAAAGAAAGGTTGGACAAATGGGATTGCATGATGTTGCAGAGCTTCTGCATGGCAAAGGACATACCTAGCAAGATCAATAGAAAACCCACGGATTGGGAGAAGATCTTCACTAGCCATACAATGGACAAGGGTCTCATATCTAAAATATAATTGGAACTCAAAAAATTAAATCCCCAACAACAAATCCTCAAAGAAACAACTGCCCAATAAATAAGTGGACTATTGACTTAAAGAGAAACTTCTCTGAAGAAGAAAGAAGGATGGCCAATAGACACATGAAGAAATGCTCAACCTCCCTAGCCATAAAAGAAATGCAAATCAAAACAACATTGAGATACCACCTCACTCCAGTTAGAATGGCAAAAATCATGAACTCTAACAAAAACAGATGCTGGAGGGTATGTGGACAGAAGGGAACCTTACTTCATTGTTGGTGGGAGTGTAAACTTGTTCAACCAGTTTGGAAAGTAGTATGGAGGTTCCTCAAAAGACTCCACATAGAGCTCCCTTATGACCCAGCAGTCCCACTTTTGGACATGTACCCAAATGTTTACAAACAAGACCACACTAAAGCTACCAGCACAACTATGTTTATTGCAACATTATTTACCATAGCTAAGATATGGAACCAACCCAGATGCTCCTCAGTAGATGAATGGATCAAGAAAATGTGGTATATATACACAATGGAATTCTATGCCTCCATCAGAAAGAATGACATTGCCCCATTTGTCAGGAAATGGAAAGACTTGGAAAAATTTATATTAAGTGAAGTAAGCCAAGCACAAAGTAACATAGGTCCCATGATTTCCCCTATTTGCAATATCTAGTATATGTGTGTGTGTGTGTGTGTGTGTGTGTGTGTGTGTGTCTGTGTGAGCACATGACAGTGTGTGTGTGCGGGAGTGTGTGTGTGCGTGCACACACATACATGAGTCCTGAAGCTTGACCTCAGGACCTGAGCACCGTACCTAGTTTCTCTTGTATAATGATATCCCTCTCTCACTTGAGCCACAGAGCCTCTTCAGGCTTTGTCCTAGTGATGTGCTCCTGAGAAATGAAGCCCAGGATTTCATATATGGAAAGCACTCTACCACTAAAGCACATTCCCAGCCCTCTACTTCAGCTTTGTTAGTTTAGTTCTGTCTTTTTTTATTGTTGTTGTTGTCAGTTGAATGAGATGAAGTCTTGGCCTGGGTGCTGTCCCTGACCTCTTCAGTTCAAATCTTGTGCTCTACCACTTGAGCCACAGAGCTTCTTCTGGTTTTCTGGTAGTTCATTGGAGCTATGTTTCTCAAGGACTTTCCTGCCTAGGCTAGCTTTGAACCATGATCCTCAGATCACATCCTCCTGAGTAGCTAAGATGAGAGACATGAGCCAAAAGCACCCAGCTTCCCCTTCAGGTTCTTAGTAGTGAATTGGAGATAATAGTCTCATGGTACCTTTTGTGTCTGAGATAGTTTGGAACCCAGATCTTTAGAACTCAGCTTCCTGAGAAGGCAGGATGAGAGACCAGCTACTGACCCCTTGGCTGTGGCCTCTGCTGCAAGGGAGTCCATGGCTCCACGTGGTGGAGTGCTAGCCATGAGCCCAAGACGTAAGGGTCAGTGCTTAAGCCCTGAGTTCAAGGTTCATGACTGAGAAATAACAAAACAAAACCATTGTCTGCTGTAGACAATTCACTAATCTTCGGTAACACATAATTTTATCCCTGACATGGGGACCTATCTGAGCCTCAATATTCTTGTCTGTATAATCATCTAAGTTGTGGAGCTCTTACATAGACAAGATGTAAGAATGCACCCGGTTAAGGACACAGCACATGGCACTCGTTGCACCACTCAGCACACAACATCCTGTTAAAGACTCAGCACCCAGCACCCAATGCAGGACTTAACACACTGCATCCTATGAAAGACTCAGCACATAGCACCCTGTGCGGGACTCAGAATAGAGCACCCTATGGAGGACTCAGCACATAGCTCCATTCCACAAGCTGTCATTAGAATTAGGGTGCTTTCATCAGTATCACCATTCTTTGAGGAAAATTTTACAAACCATACAAGTTCACATCTAATGGTTTAGTGGGGTGTTTTTTTGGGGGAGAGGTTGTTAGTCATGGGGCTTGAACTCAAAGCATGGGGTACTGTTCCAATAACATTTGCTCAAGGCTAGAGCTCTACCTCTTGGAGCCACATTTTGAGGTGTCTCTCAGACTTCCTGCAAAGACTGGGTTTTAAAGCTCCTGAGCAGCCAGGATGATGGGCATAAGCCAGGATGATATGGGTAACCCGTGGAGCTGGGTTGCAGCGGTTTACATGTGGTTAAGTCAGGTTAGGTGGCTGCTGTCAGCACCAGTCTCCTAGCTTGATCTGTAATGAGGTATTTGAAGTTCTGTCCTTCTATAATTGCAGTTAGACCATTCTACCTTTTTTTGTTATCAGACCTGGGGCATGAGTAAGAGCTTAGACACTGTCCCTAAACGTTTGTGCTCAAGGCTAGCACTCAATTGATTGAAAGACAGCAGAACTTCTGGGTTTCCTGTTTTGTGGCACTGAGGAATCGAACCCAGATCTTCGTGCTTATTAGGGGAGCACTCAACCACTGAGCCTCAGGAGTGAATGAGGTACAAATAGATAGAGATTGCTGTATATAAATATTATATATACAAAATGAGATTTCTGCATATTATTAAACTATAGATAATATTACTACCAATTATTAGGTATTAAATTATGTCTCCATTTAATGATGTGTCTCAGTTAACAATTAATAAAGCATTAATTAATAATTACTCAACATCCCATTATTGTTTATCATATATGTACATATATCCATATATATAATTAGATATTTCATAGAATGAGACCAATGTCTATATATTATTAAATTATGCATCATGTGTTACTACCAACTATTAGTTATTTAATTATGTCTCCATGTAATTTTTATTCTGTTAATGCTTAATAAAATATCAATTAAACTTAGTGCACATCCTACACTTATTGTATCTAATTTTATCCTAGAATGATTCACTACTAATTCAATCTGTTTATTATTTACTGTAGTGGCAATTCTTCAACCTATGATGTTTTTTACCTTTATTACATCCTATTACATAGAATATAGATTTGCATCCAAATTATACATCCTACCTGACACAGAACACATTCACAGAAAAGGAAAACGTGTCATGCTCAGCTTCTCACTCCAAAATTACATTTTGGCAGTGCTGGGATCTAAACTCAGGCAAAGAAGGCTCAGTTCATGAATGGGTGACTGCCAGCACAGTAGCCACTAGTCAATTCAGCTGCCAGGCAGTTCCCAGGCCCTGAGATAGTGCCCTGTATGTTGACTCCAAATTGTGCTTAATGAAGTTATTCATTTTTTATTCATTTACCATTTATTTTATTGACTGCTACAACACATGGAATATTTACTACATTTATTAAATAAGATATAGAATTGCCTATGCATGAAACTTCACACCTGACACCCAGGACTTTCACAGAAAAAGAAAACATGTGTCACCCTGTGTCTTACTGCACGATTCAATTTTTGTGAGTACTGGCATCTGAACTCACAGCCTACAAGGCCCAATTCATGAATGGGTGAGTGTCAGCATGCCAGCCTGGGGCAGATTGAACCGGCAAGCAGTTCCCAGCACCTGAGAATGAGCCCCAGGGGTTGACAAAACAAGAACAGATTGACATGCAGATGGTAGTACACAAATAAATACAGATCTTTATAGAGTGCCAGAGATGTCTATACATTATTCAGTTATATAGGCTACATTCCTATTAAGTCTTGGGTATTTATTATGCCTCCATGTCATTAATATTACTGTTTTCATCCTTAATTAATTATTAATTATATCAACCACTGTCCCGAAACTATTGTGTCCACATAATTAATAGTATTCTTTTAATGTGCCAAAAAATATTCATTAAAATCCTTCGGACTCCTAAAATCACTCTCTAATTTTATACTAGTATCATTCAGGAACAACCAATTAAACCTTGACATCCATAATCTTCCATCGGTATTCCTATGAATAGGAACGAGACTCTTAGGATCTCCCTCCATTGGTAGGGGTCAGGACCCAGCTTCGAACACAGGGCCTATGTTGTGGTGTTGGCCCATGGCTTCCCTGAAAGCCCGACAGCCTTCAGCAATGGCAGGTTACCAACACTTTTCAGCCCTGTCTTTTAGACCCAGGATGGTCACCTTGAAAAGAGAACAAATGTAAAATCGGCAGACATCTGAAAGTTACTGGGTTTTTTTCTGTGTCGTTTTATTTATTTATTTTTCCTGTCAGCCTTTGAGGCCCAGGAACCTAGGTTCGGCTGTGGGTCCAGTGGCTACAACCCAGCCTAGAGTGATCAAAGCTGAGGCAGAGCTGCCATTGAGCTTGACAAAATAAAAATACATACATGCATACATACATATATACATAGATACATTAAAAATATTTAAATAATTATGAGGCTACTTGGCGTATTCGAGCCATTTTTTCTGCCGAGCCTGGGATTTGAACTCAGGGCTTGGGTAAATCTGCAGTATTGTGGGGGATGGGAAAACTCACAATGCTGGAAGACAAGAAAGACAGGTCTGTTCCCAGGGTCTGAATTCAAGCCCTAGCACTGGCAAAAATAATATTCGTATACATTTTAAAAACATGATTTATATTTACATATGCATGTTTATGACATATTGCATTTAGTGTAGGTATTCATTTTATTTTGTTTTTTATTTATTTATTATATATTTTAGAGAGTATGATTACATGTATAACATTATTTACATCCTATTAAATAGAACACAGATTTGACTATGTATTATACATCATTCCTGAGACCCAGGACTTTCACTGATAAGGAAAACAAGTGGGACAATTGGCTTCTTCTACCACGATTAAGTTCTTGGCAGTTCTGTGATTTGAACTCTGGGCCTAGAAGGCCCACTTCATGAATGTGTCAATGTTAGCACACCAGTCTGACACAAGTGAAGTTGTCAGGCAAATTTGAGGACCTGAGATAAAGCCCTAGGAGTGGCCAATATATAAACAGATAGATATGTATATTGCAGGGTGTGTATTTACATATGTATATGTATCTATAAATAAAGTTATAGAGAGAGACAGATAGACATTTATATAGATTCTACTGTATAGTGATGTCTATATCTTATTTTTATATACTCTATTATTATGAATTATTTGGTCTAAAATTATGCCTCCATTAATTAATCATAGTGGGAGACGATAAAGTATTAAATTAATCAATGACCTATATTTATTGCGTACAATCTTATACTACAATGACTAGCTAATTAGTAGTTCAATTGGTACATTACAAAGATTCTATTATTGTTCTTATAGATAGGAACGAGTAGGTGGAAGTCCCAGGATCAAACTCAGGGCCTTGGTTTCTGGGTTGGGCTGAGGCTTCACTGACAGCACGCCAACCTTCAGCCATGCAAGGTCATGTACAATTTTCAAGCCGAGTCATTGAGATTCAAGATGATCACAGTGCAAAAGAAACAAAGGTAAAACTGTTGTCTAAAACTTCCTGGTTTTTCCTCCTCCATCTTGGTTGGTTTATTTTTTTGTCAGAGCTGGGAGTTGAACACGGGTCCTAGGATCCCTGGATCATCTGTGGGTGTAAAAGCTGCACCCCAGCCTAGGATAATCAAGGCTGAGGAAAAGTTGTGGTGATCAGAGTTCAAGCTCCGTGCCTGCCACTCCAAAAAAGTTAAGGTCCTGGATAGGAGTTTGGGCCATTTTATCTGCCATACTTGTAATTTGAACTCAGGGACTGGGTAACTCTATTGTGCTCTGGGTGATGTGAAAACTAACCTCCTAGAAGAAAAAAAATCCAGAGCATTACCCAGTGTGTGAATTCCAGCCCTAGAACTGGCAAAAATATTATTTATATACGTGTATAATATATATCAAATATATGTAGTTGCACAGATATTACATATTGTACCTAGGACACAATATTACCACAGAAAGGAAATCAGGTCAACATTGGCTTCTTACTCCACCTATTGACTTTGGCACTGCTGGGATTTGAACTCAGGGCCTGAAATGCCTAATTCATCAAGGGGTCAGTTTAAGCACAGCAGCCTCAAACAAATTCAATGCCAGGCAGTTCCCAAGACCTGAGTTCTAGCCCCAGGAGTGGTCAATATATAAATAGAGAAATGTATAAATTGCTGCAAATACATGTATATATATATAGAGAGAGAGAGAGATGTATATGTATATTCCACTGTACATTTAAATATAAATATATTATAGAATGTGAGATGTCTGTATATTATTAAATGGCATTTAACATATTACTAATAATTATTAGGTATTAAATTATTCCTCCATTTAATGAAGTATCATGGATTAAGGCACAATAAAGTATTGCCTTGTGTAAATGGAGCTCAGAGTCAATTTCTAGGCTCATAGTTCAAACCTCAGGATCTGCACTAAAAAGAAAGAGCCAGTAATTCCATGTGTCTGTGTATATATGCATGTATTTCTATCAGTGAACATCCATAGTCATTAGGAAAAATAGCACCCAACTAAGAAATTTGCTTTGAATTGAATGATATCATAGCACAGAGAGTGCTTTCAAGATAGTGCATGTCCTTGGTCAAAAAATTAAGACACTGGCTTGGAATTTGCACCATTTTTCTGGCAGGCCTGGGATTTCAACTCAGGGTCTGATTAACGCTTTGGCACTGTAGGGGAAGGGAAACTCACCATCGTTGAAGACAAGAATTTCAGACCAGTTTCCAGGGCCTGAATTCAAGCCCCAGGACTGGAAAAAATAATATTCATACATGAGATCTATTTACATACATGTGTTTACTCCCTATGACATTTATTACCCTTATTTATTTTTTATTTATTTTATTTAGTATTATTACATATATCACATTTATTTCATTTATTACATCTTATCACATGGATTTATTTGCATATGGATTATACATCATCCTGAGACCCACAACTTTCACAGAGAAGGACAAAAATGGGTCAAAATTGGCTTCTGACTCCACATATAAACTTTTGGCCATGCTGGGATTTGAACTCACAGCCCACAATGCACAAATCATGAATGGGTCAGTTGTAAAAGAAAAGCCTTTGGCAAACTGAACTGCCAGCCAGTTCTGAAGACCTGTGATCAAGCAATAGTAGTGGCGGATAGATAGATAGATAGATAGATAGATAGATAGATAGATAGATAGATAGATAGATAGATAGATAGATAGATAGATAGATAGATAGATAGATAGATAGATAGATAGATAGATCGATCGATCGATAGATAGATAGATAGATAGATAGATAGATAGATAGATAGATAGATAGACGTGTAGTTTGCTATGTATATGAGAGAGAATGTGAGAATATTGAATTATATGTATTATGAATTATTAGTTATTAAATTATGGCTCCTTTTAATGAAGTATCATGGTTGAATACTTATTAAAGCATTAATGTAAAAGTAGTCAGTATTCCATAATTGGGAGAATCATACCATGTTTCTAGAATGGAAGACATTATCCAATACTTTTTGTGTGGCATTCTATAAGAGAGTTATTAACTAATTGCAAATTTAATTGTTACTTTTATAACATTTCATTAGGCATTCCCATGGATAGGAATGATTTTCTCAAAATCTCCCTCCATTTATAGGTGGCAGTACTGTCAGTTTAACTCCAGGCCTGGGTATTTTACTTTGAAATGCAAATGATTGGAATTACACTGTGAAGATTTCAGATTGTCAGGATGAAAGAAAAGAATGAGAAGGAAAGAAAGCCAAGTGTCAGTGGATCCTACCTGTAATCCTAGCTCTTCAGGCAGCTGAGAGGTAGAGAATGCCAGTTTGAATTCAGCCAGGACAGGAAAATCCACCACACTCTTATTTCTGAGGGATTACAGGAATAAAAAATTCCCATGAATGGGGCTATGGCTCAAGGGCAGAGCGTTAACCTTAAGCACAAGAACTCAGGGACAGTGCCTAGGCTCATAGTAAAACTCCCAAACCTGGCAATTAAAAAAAAAAGCCAGTAACAACATGTCTCCCCATGTATGTATGCATGTATTTCTATTGGTGAAGGTCCAGAAGCCCTATAATGAAAGGCATCCAGCTAGGAAATTTGCTTTGAATAAAATGATTTCATAGCACAGAGAGAGTTTTCAAGACAGTGCATCTTCGGGCCTCCTCTCACTGTTCCCATTGTAGCCTGAGGTTTTCTCCACATCGGGGACTGCTGGAAGAAGACTTCCTCATTATTGGAACAGGCAGACAAAAGGCCTCACTCCTGTAGAGCTGAGTGACAAAAAAATCTTTCTAGGCCAATTAGTGAGGAGTGTGGGTGGGCTCTGAAGGCCAGGAGAAAAAGGCCTCTTTGTATCTCAAGCTATCTCTCTGCCGAGAGCTCTGTTGTGACAGGAAGACTTCAATTGTGCCACCTCCCGTGGCAGGCCAAGTTCCCTGCACTTATCCTGTATTTGTTAGACTATGTTCCAGTGTTGAAATAACCTGATACAATTAATTCAAGGGTCCTTTTGGCAGACAACTAAGGAGCTGAATCTAATAAAATGATTCATTATTGGCAATGATGCTTCCCTGGGTTTCCAGAAGCTTGCTAAATCAAAGTACATGTGTAATATTACTATGCTTCATGTCATCTAGGGCTGGTGAAACTCATCAGGTTTTGAAACTTTGACCTCTCCTAGTTGGGCCCTGGGTGGCTGTGTTTCAGGGTTGAACACAGGACCTGGATACTGACCATGAGCTCAGAGCAGAAGCTCAGTGCTTTATAATTTCTTGTCACAGCTTCACTTCTGTTATCTGTGTGTGTGTGTATGTGTGTGTGTGTGTGTGTGTGTGTGCGCATGTATGTGTGTTCATACACTTGTCCTGGAGCTTCAACTCAGGACCTGAACACTGTACCTGAGTTTCTCCTGTACAAGGATAGCACTCTACCACTTGAGGCACACAGCCACTTCAGGCTTTTTTCTAGTGTAGTACTAAGGAATCAAACCCAGGGATTCATACATGCAAAGCACTCTACTCCTAAGACACATTCCCAGCACTCTACTTCAGGTTTCTTTCTTTCTTTTGTTGAAAGTTGGAGGAATTTAAGTCTAGGCCTGGGTGCTGTCCTTGAGCTCTTTAGCTAAAGTCAATCACTCTACCACTTGAGCAACAACACCCCTTGAGGTTTTTGGTGGGTCACTGGAGAGAAGCATCTCAAGGAATTTCCTGCCCAGGCTGGCTTTGGACCGTGATCCTCAGCTCTCAGCATCCGGAGTACCTAGGATGACAGGCACAAGTCAGCAGCAACTAGCTTCCACTTCAAGTTCCTAAGTAGTGAATAGGAGATAAAAGTCTCATGGGACTTTTTGTGTCTGGGATAGTTTTGAACCCAGATCGTCAGATCTCAGCTTCCTGAGTAGGCAGGATGACAGACCTCAGCTACTACACGTCTAGACTGTAACACTCTGTTGCAAGGGGGTCCTTGGCTCCACGTGGTAGGGCGCTACCCATGATCCCCACTGGTAAGTGTCAGTGGCTAGGCCCTGAGTTCAAGGTTCATGATCAAGAAATATAATACAAAACAATTGTCTGCAGGAGACAACTCACTAGAGTTAGGTGCATACATAATTTTGGCCATGAAATGGTGCCACAAGTTTCTCATCTGCACAATCATCTTACTTGTGGAGCTCTTACAAGAACCAGATGAAAAAATGCACTCCAAGAAGTACCCAGCACACAACAACTCATGAAATACTCATCACATAGCTGTAGCCCACATAATATCATTAGAATTAGGGTGCTTTCATCAGTATCATCATTCTTTCAGAAACACACCACAAACAGTCCAAATTTAGATTTTGGAGGGGTGAGGTTTTTTTTTGGGGGGGGAGTCAGCCACGGGGATTGCACTGAAATGTTGGGGGTACTGTCCTAAGGTCTTTTGATCAGGCTAGAACTCTGTGACTTTCAGCCACAGCTCAGAGTTTCACAGACTTCCTGCCAAGCCTAGGTTTTAAACCCACCACTGTCAGATCTCAGCCCCCTAGTATCTTGGATGACAAGGTGAGCAAGCCAGCAGCATCTAGTTGATGGAACTGGGTTCCAGCGGTTTACCTCTGTCTAATTCAGGTTAGATGGCAAATGTCAACACTAGATTCCCAGCTTGCTCTGTGATGAGGTATTTGCAGCCCTATCCATATATAGTTGCAGTCAGAACATTCTATCTTTTCCTTTTTTATTTTTTGTTTTGATGCCAGTCCTGGCTCTTGAGTAAGAGTCTAGACACAGTCCCTAAGCCTTTATGCTCAAAGCTAGTGCTCAAGTGTTTGAGCTACAGCAAAACTTCTGGATTTTTCTATGCAAATGGTAGTGAGGAATTGAACCCACGGCTTCGTACTTACTAGGCGAGCACTCTACCACGGAGCCCCAGTAGTCACAAGTGTATAAACAGATAAATGTGTAGATTGGTAGACAGACAGACAGATAGATAGATAGATAGATAGATAGATAGATAGATAGATAGATAGATAGATAGATAGATAGATAGATAGATAGATAGATAGATAGATAGAGATATATTTAATGAGAGATGTCTGTAAATTATGAAATTGCATATATGATATTTCTATCAAATATTGCCAATTAAATTATTCCTTCCTTTTTTAAGTATCATGATTGACTACATAATAAATTATTAATTGAAAATTAGTCAATGTAGTATACCTGTTGTGTATAATTTTCTAATATAATTGTACACTAACTACTAATGTAATTGTTACTTTTACAACATTCCATTTGTACAGATGTCTATTGGAAAGTGTTTCTTAGAATCTCCCGACAGCCATTCATTAGTGGGAGTCCCGGGATTCAAGCTCCAGACCTAAGTTGCCGATTTCGGCTTGGCTTCCCTAATAGCCTGCCAAACATCAGCAATGTAAGGTCATGTACATTGTCTGGGCATTGTTATTTAGACCCAGGATGTTACAATACAAAGGAAAAAAAAGTGTAATCACCTCATTGAACTTCTCAGTTTTATTTTTTTCCTTTTTATTTCTTTTGCCAGCCTTGAGATTTGAACTCGGGACCTAGGATCCCAGGATTGGCTTTGGCAGAGATGCCAAGACCTGAGTTCAAGCTCGGTACTTGGCCTAAAACCAAATAATAATAACAATGATAACAACAACAACAATAACAATAATAATATGACGCTGGCTTGGTATTTGCACCATTATACTGGCAGGCCTGGCATTTAAACTCAGAGTCTGGGTAACTCTGTGGCACTGTGGGTGAAGAGGAAGATTGCCTTCCTTGAAGACAAGTTCAGAAAAGTTCCAAGAGCCTGAATTGAAGCCCCAGTACTGGAAAAAATGATACTCATATATGAGATCTATTTGCATACATGGGTTTACTCCATATGACATTTATTACCCTTACTTGTTTAATATTATTGCACATAAATCATTTATTTTATTACATCATATCACATATACTGAGACCCAGAACTTTCACAGAGAAGGAAAAAAATGTGTCAAAATTGGCTTCTTACTCCATGAATACATTATTGGCCATGCTGGAATTTCAACGCACGGCCTAAAATGCCCAATCCATAAATGGGGTCACAGATTTAGCGCACCAGCCTCCAGAAAACTGAGCTGCCAGGAAGTTCTGAGGACCTGTGATCAAGCCACAGTAACGCCAAATATATATACATATATATATATATATATATATATATATATGTATATATATATATATATAGACAGAGGGAATGTGAGGATATTATTAAATTATATATTATTACAAATTATTAGTTATTAAATTATGCTTCCATTTAATGAAGTATTGAAGAGTTGAAGTAACTCCATTTTGAGGCAGCAGCCATTCTGTCCTTTATGTTAAATTATGAGTGACCCAGAGCAAACATAAATTCCAGGAACTGACTTGTCCATGTTGAAGTTAACCAGAGCTCACATAAATCCCAAGGACAGAGTTATCTGTGGCCACAAACTTCCCTTGCTTCACAGATAACCCCCTGCCCTTTATTGCCCTAGCCAAAATGGTATGATAACCCCCTGCCCTTTATTGCCCTAGCCCAAATGGTCTGATAACCCCCTGCCCTTTATTGCCCTAGCCCAAATGGTCTGATAACACCCTGCCCTTTAATGCCCTAGCCCAAATGGTCTGATCACCCCCTATCACCCCTTATCACCCTAGGATGTGCTGTTAACACATCTGGTTACTGTAACTTTGTAGTTTTTGCCTTTATAAGCCCTATGAAATTTCAGCTCTGGGCTTCCTCTTAAGCTCCACTGTGTCGGTGTGTAGGACGAGGCCTGAGCTGCAGCCTGACTGAATAAAGCATTGCTTTTGTATTTCGGAACGTCCGACTCTCGGTGGTCTTCTTGGTGGGGGTTCTGCGACGGGGGCACTTCAGTATCATCATCTAATACTTATAAAATCATTAATAAAAATCAGTCAATATCCTTAATCATACCATGGTGCTAGAATGGAAGATATAAATTCAATAATTTTTGTGTGGCATTCTAAAGTAGATTCATGAATTAACTGCAAATTTAATTATTACTTTCATAACATTCCATTAGCATTCACATGAATAGGAATGAGTTTGTTAGGATCTCCCTCCATTTGTGGGTAGTAGTCCTAGCATTCGAATTCCAAGCCTGGGAAGTATACTTCTAATACAAACCATTGGAATGACACCTTGAAGATTTCAGATTGTCACGAAAAAAAAAGAACAACAAGAGGAAAAGGAAGCCAAATGTCAGTGGCTCTTGCCTGTAATCCTAGCTCCTCAGGAGGCTGAGATGCCAAGTTGAATTCAGCCTGGGTAGGAAAGACCGCGACACTCATATTTCTTAAGAGATCACAGGAAATCAAAATAAAATAACAACAAAAAAACCCTGAGTGGACCTGTGGCTCAAATTGCAGAGCACTACCCTTGAGCAAAAGTCTCAGGGACAGGGCCAGGATGAGCATTCAGCAGGTTGGCCATGCCCAGCCCCCCAAACTGGGCAAGCTGGAACACGCCCTCAGAGAGTACTAAGTCTGAGCAGGCAGCTTGAATAAGCATCCTTCACTGCAATTTAAGAACTGAAGCTATGAAAGCTTTGCCTGGGCTGGTGTGTGCAACTGGTGTGTACAACGGGTGCATTATGTCCTGGCACTTCTCAAGGGAAACCACAATTCTTAGGCTGTAGGAGTTGTTGAAGGTTGTGGCTCTATATCTTCTATCCCTCATTAAGCTGTGAGCCTAGGTCTCTGGGGCCTGGTGGCCATCAGTCATTCATCATTCTTCATTGCTGAGTCTCAGGCTGGTCCCAAATCCTGGGAAAGATAGGAAATAGCCAGCAATTTCTGTGCCAAAAGGGGTAATCCAATAAATCCCACCATCATAACTCCCATTAGAAGTAAGCCTTGGGCTTCGAATGTGGCTTACTGGTAGAGTGCTTACTTAGCACATATGAAGCCCTGAGTTCAATTCCTTCCTACCACAGAAACAGAAAAAGCCAAAAGTGACACTGTGGCTTAAGCAATAAAAGTGCTAACCTTGAGCAAAAAAAGGTCAGGAACATGCCCAGACCCTGAGTTCAAGCCCTAAGATTGGCAAAATAAAACAACAACAACAAAAACAGGAACAAAAAAACGTGAGCATAGTGAGACATATTCTTCTGGGACATAGAGGAGGGCCGAGGTTATGGGTAATAGGTAGAAGGCAGGTGCTGTTTGCTCACTCCTGTAACCTTAGCTACTCAGGAGGCTGAGATCTGAGGATCCCAAATGCAAGCAGGAAAGTCTATATGAGATTTTTTTCTCCAATTAAACACCCACAAAGCCAGAAGTAGAGCTGTGGTTGAAGTAGTAGAGTGCTAGTCTTGAGCACAAAAGATCAGGGATAGCATCCAGGCCCTGAATTCAAACCCTAGGAGTGGCACAGGCACACGCACACACACACATACACACACATACACACACACACACACACTCACACATACACACACACACCAAGATAGAGAATTTGACAATCAACCTGCACAAATTCCACCTCTAGAAACTCAGTATTTTTTTAAAAAAAAGATGGAGAAGGGAAGGAAAGACTTGCTCCAGGAAGTGATATAACCAGTGCCAAAATTCCACAGGAGTTCTAAGTTGTGAAACAGGACAGAGAGCCTCAGGCACAAGGTACAGCATGGGCAAAGGTCCTGAGGTGTGGTGTAGAGCAGGTTGTGTGGATGGAATGATGGTTATGTGGCTTGAGACAAGTCTGGCAGAACACTGAAGGCTGGGTCAAGATTTGTACTTGAGTCACAAGTAGAGCAGAGGGTGGGGTCCCAGAATGAGGCCCAGGGAAATATTAGCTTGACATTTCACCAAAGACCCCAGCCAATTTCTGTGGCTGGAAGCCTATTTTTCACAGCTCCTGACCCTCAGGCCCTCTTTGCATGGAGGAGTCAGGGCAAATGCAGGGAAGAACTCTTCTTAAGAAAAGCTTCTAGCCCAATGCCACCAGTGGCTCAACCCCCGTAAATCCTAGCTACTCAGGAGACTGAGATCAGAGATTGTGGGTCAAAGCCATCTCAAGGGAGGAAAGTTAGTGAGACTTTCTTGCCCATGAACTAACAAAAGCCAGAAATGGAGCTTTGGCTCAAGTGGTAGCATGTCCTCATTGAGAGAAAACATTAAGAGCCTATAGGCCAGACCCTGAGTTCAGGCCCCAGTACTGGCACCTAAAAAATAAAGAAAAGCTTTCAGGAGCTCCTAGTCCACTGTGGTGAATGGACAGATAGGCCAGGCATGGGTGGCTTATGTTGGTCCTCCTAGCACATCAGGAGGCTGAGATGTGAGGATTGCCATTCAAAGCCAGCCTGGGCAGGAATGTCCGGGAGACCATGATCTCCAAGGATCCACCAGAAAACCAGAAGAGGCTGAAGTGCTAAGCTGAAGAGCTGAGAGATGGTGCCCAGGCCCAGACTTAGAGCCCCATGACCAATAACTGGCCTGCTTTGACCTCATGTTGTGGCTCTAGCAAGTATTTTCCAGTGGGCTCCTGATGGTCTTCCAATGTCTATGTGTCCTACAAATCTTGAGAGCAGCCTCCTTGAAGGCCTTTGCCTACAGAGCAGGACACAGTACCAGAAAAGGTCATGCCTTGTGGCATGCAGGTCATCCACCGGTCATCAGAAGGGCATCTGTCATGAGTGCAGTGTGGATCTGAGCACTAAATCGACGTCTCAGACCACGGTTCTGGGCCAGAAGGGGTAGACCAGTTAAGGCCAGCTCACAAGAGAATCACAAGAATGTGAATTTGTCAGGCACACCTTGGGCAGATTTTGAGTTGGGCTCATGAAAGACTTGTAGGCTGAGGAACAAAAGCAGGTTTGGCTGCTGCTTGTAGCAGTCGCTATATTCCAGGAGTCCCAGGACTCGGAGCCCTGCTTAACTCACCAGTGCTCAGGGCAGAAGAAGGTCTGCAATCATAGGACAACTACAAAGGAGCATCCATAGTGTCCTTCCCTTGGTTCTATGTCCCCGTGCTGGGATGGAGGGGCAGGTTCCATGAAACCTACTGCCATAGCCCAGACCCCGCAGCCCAAGAAGGACTTAAGGAGAAACAACTGATGTGGCTTGAGAGTTTATTATGATTATGCCTCAGGACTGCCCCCAGTTCTAGCTCAGCTTATCATTACTACCTTCCTCTGTGTGTGTGTGTGTGTGTGTGCATGCACATGAGTGCATCTTGGTAGTAGGGCTTGAATCCAGGGCCCATGCTCTGTCCCTCATTTTTTCATTCAAAGATACCACTCTACCACTTAAGCCAGAGCTTTTCTTCCAGCTTTCAGGTGATTCTTGGGAGAGGAGAGTCACACAGACAATTCTTGCTGGGCTGCATCTGAATGTTAATCCTCCAATCTCAGCCTGCTGAATGAGCTAGGATTATGAGAGCATGAGCCATTAGCATCTGGGCACGCATTCCTTTTTGGAGAAAACAGAGTACCTATTTCCTAGCCGAGCACCCATCTACAGCTATCCCTCGTACCCCTTCCCCTACCCCTCCGGTCTTCAGAGGAGACATACCCTGCCCTGAGGACAAAGAAATAGGATGCACTGACAATTTTTGAGCATTATGGTCTCCACACAGTCAGGTGCTGCTGGGAGCTGATGTAGAGGTCAGCGATCTAGTCCAAGGCAAGTAGACAGCTGTTAGAACAGAAAGTATGAAAAGATATCCATGCAGCTGGATGTCAGTGGCACATGCTTATAATCCTAGCTACTCAAGGCTGACACTGGAGGATCAATCAAGATTCAAACCTAGCCTGGGCATACTCTTATCTCCAAAGAATCACCAAAAAGCTGGGAAGAAGTAATACTATAGTTCAAGTGTTAGAGCACCAAACTTGTGCAAACAAGCTAAAGGTTACCACCTAGGCTCTGCAACCCTTGGTAAACACACACACACACACACACACACACACACACACACACACACACACACACACACACACACACACACACCCATATGCATGCAATATCAGAGATTTCTACACTGTAACCTTTGGGTATTCTATACCTTTTTCCCACTAAGTCTGGTGGTTGTTGGCCTAGGAGTTCGATGCATCCAACACCACCTGACATCTATAATTTTGGGGAACAGAATGGCTAGAATGTCAGCCTTCCCCAGTCCCAGCTCCTTGATTGGGTCTTGGTCTATCCAGGCCCTTTGGGGTTCCATTTATAGACTTGCCAAGATCCTTTAAAAAGGCATCACATGCTGGGCAGTTGTGGCTCACGCCTGACATCCTTGCTACTCAGGAAGGTGAGATCTGGCTTCCAATCCAGCTTGGGCAGGAAAATGTGTGAGACTCTTATCCTCTATGAACCATCAGAAAACAAGAAGTGTCCCTTGGCTAAAGTGGTAGAGTGCAAGCCTTGAGAAAAAGAGCTCAGGGACAACACTCATGGACAATAACAAGGAGAGGCATTGCATGTTGGCTTTAGTATTGGCATAGGCCAAATATTGAAAATTTCAAGTGCACCAAGATAAAGCAGTACCTCCTCTAGTCCCGTACTCCTCTATCTTCTCCACCCCCTGCCCCTTGGCCGGGCTTTTGGTCAGGATGGCTCTGGCTTGACGGGAGGACTCCAAGGAGGAAGATCCCAGACCAATTGCCCCGGGTCCTTCCTCCTTGCTTACCCTGCTGCTTCTGCTCTTTGCCATAGACCTTCTTCCTGAAATCCATCCATGAGATCATTGACAACAATACAGTGGTGAGTGGTGGGTCCAGCCTAACTCTGGGAAGTCAGAGGTGGAAGTCAGTTTGGGACTAGGAGCTTCTACCCTGGGTGTGGGCTGAGGCCTGGGCTGACATTTATTTCATTCTGAGCCTTGCTGGAGTAGGGAGACAGTGTAGACACAACATTGAGTCAGGTAAGATGGGAATCTGTAGGACGACTTGTGTGGAGGAAGCTGTGGGGCTCAGGGGGCCACTGTTCTTGGTACTCCTCTCTCAGATGTCCCTCTCCCGCTCTCATCCCTCAATAGTAAAAGAGAAACTTTAAATAAGGGTGTCGAAGAGGGGGCAGGGGATTATTTCTGTGTGAACCAGACTTGTGCTTCATATTCATCCTAGCCCCTACTTCCTATTTATCTGAGGAATGGCCATCTGGGTTTGGGGGCAGGAGATCATCCTAGCTGAGAATGTGGCTCGGTGATAGAGTGGTTGCCTAGCAAGCCTGAAGCCCTGGGTTCGATTCCACAAAGAAAAAGCTGGAAGGGGAGATGGGGCTCAACTTGTAGACCACCAGTCTTGATCAAATAGAGCTCAAGGACAGTGGACAGGCCCTGAGTTCAAGCCCCATAACTGGAAGAACAAATCTTTGTGGAGGCCTTTTTTTTCCCTTTGGAAACGATTTATTCTTTTTGATAAGCATAACACGGGCCTCTTCCCTGGCCACCAATGGGCCATTAGATGTTCTTGGAATTTGGGCCTCCTCCCAGCAGCCTCTGTGCTACCAGGCCCATAGTTTACCCTTCCTATCACCAGGCAGATGGAGGCCTAGAGAAGTCCACCTGGCCACCTAGTTCTGGTGGCTACTGAGGATTTGGGGACTCAGTAAGTCACATAGGGAGTCATCATCCCCATCTGTCTACAGAAAAAAGGGACAGAGCACTGCAAGCCTGAGCACACCAGCTATGGGGAGTTCTGCATATGGGGATCTGCAGCAGGACATGCTCTGTGGGGGAGTCCTGTACGGGGCAGGGAACCTTGACCTCTCCTCTTGCAGATTCCACACTATCCTAAAGTTGCAATTCTTCAAAACCTTTCTGCTTCTCCCTGATTTTGACCACCCAGGAGCCTGAGGCCTCTGAAGCAGCTGCACTGGTGGGGAGCTCAGCCTGTGTCAGCATCTGGAGCCCCACGTAGGAGCCACAGAAGCTCTGGCAGCTATCTACTCTTCATCTTCTCCTGGGACAGCTGGCACATGCACTCGGCTTTCTCCTGACAAAGCTGATTCAGAATGAACATCTGTCCTTTACATGTCAGGAGGGACTCCTGGATGGTGCAGATATGTGCCGGCAGCTGGTTGCATCGATGGTGGAGCTCATCTGCAGGACTGGAAGTACACCTCATCAGGCAGGTTGTGGATGAAGAAGATTTTCTTCTTGGACGCCCACGTGTCCCACTTCCCAACCTCACACATGCTGTGGTGGCAGCTCATTGGGCGGGAGACCTGTGGCTCCAGATCTATCTGGCACTGAGCTGTCGGTGGGAAGGGGAGTGCCTGCAGCAGTCTCGCTGCTCCTGTGGCAGGAGTATCCCCCTGTGGATCTCAGCCTCCAAGAGTGCTAACAGCTCCACGTCCCTCTGCGTTTGGGGGACATCTCCATCCTCTGCCATGGGCACATCGAGGAGAGTCGCTTCCTCAGCTTTTGCTTCTCCAGGGTTCACAGCTTCTCCTTCCCCAGGGAAAGCCAGGAAGCTCAGCTGGGCCTGCATTTGCTCCTCTTCTGGACTGGTCACGTCCAGGCACTTGAAACTGTCCTGCCACTTTGGGGGCACCATCTAGTCCCCTCAGTTGGTCAGACCCTGCACTTGTTTCAGCTGCTCCAACAGCTGGGTCTGCCTCTGCAGGTGCTACTGCAGGACCTACTACTTGGAGCACAGCTGCTCATTGGAGGCAATGTGCTGCTCACAGGTGACTCTGAGCTCCTGAAGCTGGGCCAGGGACTGCTCCTGCTGCTCCTGGAGCTCCTGAGTCACTTGGCTTTCTCTCTCAGCTACCTCTTTCCCTTCCTCTATCTTCTCCTCTCAGCAGTCCAGCTGTTCCTGTAGATGTTTCTTCACCTGCTGCTCTGAGTCCACGATGCTGGTGAGCTCCTCCTTCTCACTGCTCACCCTGTAGAGAGCGTCCTGCAGCAAGGCTAGCTGTTCCTCCAGCTGTGGGTTTCATACACATGCACATCGTGGGGTCTCGGTGTTCTCCTGCAGATCTTTGTTTTCTCCTCCAATCCTCCCACTTGCTCCCGCTGCTCTGCATAGTGGAGACGGAGTTTCTAGTTTTCCTGTACCTGGATGTGAAGTTGTTTCTCCAGGTTTTTCAACCCCATCTGCGTGCGGTAGGTGTGGGCCCGCAGGTGCTGCTCCTCCTGAGATGGACCCACAGAGGGCCATGGCTTTGCCAGCTTCCTTCTCAGTTCCCCCAGCTCATTCTCTAGGTGCAGCACCTACATTCATCCTCATTCCTTTTCCTCTGTCAGTTGGTTCACCTGCTCGGTCTGCCACCAGGGCTCCTCCTTCTGCGTGGACCTCTCAATGCTCAGGTTCTGCGAGAAGGTGTCTGTCTCCAGATTCGCTGCAGACACCATTCAACTCAGGTTGTCCTGAATCTCTTTAGTACCTCACACCCCTCCAGCACTTGTTGGAACTTGCAGATTCTGTTCTTCCTGTTGCTCCTCTATGTCCAGAATGCTTACACCTTCTCCTAAATTCTGAGTTCACTTGCTGCAGGTCATAGAAGCTTCTCTTCTTTTTCTTGAGCTGAAGTGTTACATCATTTAGCTGTTTGAACATTTCGGCCACCTTCTGTAAGTAGTACCCACAGAAGCCACCATCTCCAGCTCTGCCATGTGCTGCTCTGCGGCCTGTAGGCAGCTGGTGAGAGCTTCATGCTCCATTTCGCTGTCATTGGCCATGAGCTGCATGTGGGCTGGTGCTGATTGTAAATCACTTTCTGCCAAAACCAACCTCTATATGGGTGGCTTGTGGATGTCTAGCTCTGTTTTTGGTGCTTTGTGTACTTTGGCTACCTTCTCCTTCTCTTTCTCTCGTCAATCCTGCAGGTCTGTCTTTTCCTGTTTCAGTGGATGGATCTTGGCATACAGCACCTGGTTTCTCCTTTTGCTGTGGTCCAGGGCAGGCACCACATGTCGCTAGCACCTCTACATATTCTTGGTGGTATCGGGACTCTTGACATTCTGGATCCTGGTGGCTGTGACTGTGTCCAAAGGCAGGGGAGGCCAGTGGTCAGCATCACCTTTGGCCAGACCCTCGGGTGAATCACCCTTCCCAGAGGTATTTGTCTTTGGGATCCTTCCCTGTTATGTATTCTTTGTTTTCTTGAATGCTGAAGGTCTGATGGGAGGATTTCTTCTGCTGGTGTTCTGGCAGTAGTTTGTTGCCCACAGCTCTCTCACGGAGTCTTGTTGTTTCAGACATCTGAGCGCTGGGATGGGAAAGATGGGCTGGCCACATTCCCAGGCTCTGGGAAATCCTATATTCTCCCACTCTCTGACTAGGTTGTCAATTTCCTATTGTACTCCAAATTCGCCTCGAGTCTCTTGTTTACCACTCAGTTACCTCTACCTTCCTCAACTGCTGGTAGTGGTGTCAACCAACAGAGGGAATCTTGGTGCTATAGGGCAGCATGGAATGTGGGTGGCCACGATTCTTGTATCCCATTGGTCAGAAAGAACCATAAAAGAATGGGGGTATGGCTGGTATCCTGTGATGCAGGCAGAATGGGCAGAGTCAAGATGACAGCAGCCCCTTTCCCAGGGAACTCTGTCCAATCCAGTTGGGAACAAGAGGGAGACCTGCTTTAGCCATATAGCTGCACAGATTTTTGTGTGTATGCCTGTTTGTTGCCAGTCCAGGACATTGAACTCAGGACCTAGGCACAGTTGGTGAGCTGCTTTTGCTCAAGGCTACCCTTCTACCATTGGCTCTACTTCTGGCTTTGTTGACACTGAAGTTGGACAGGGGTCTCAAGTACTTTCCAGCCTATGGTGACTTTGACCATGAATCTCCTTTCACAGCCTTGTAAGTATCATGGAGGACTGCTGAGAGCCACTGGTGCCTGCTTAATTATTGGTCTTGATGATGTTCATGGACAGACCGGTGAGTTCCCTATCTTCGGGTTTAAGTAGTGGGAGCTGGAGCCCACAATTTGAATCCTGGTCCTGCCACCTCCAAATGGCAGAAGATCCTAAAAACTCATTTCTATCCATATGAATACCAATGGAATGTGATGTATATCATGATTGAATGGACAGTTTTTGAATGATTCTAGGATAAAATTATACACAATTATATTCTAGGACACTGATTGATTTTAATCAATACTTTATGAATCATTTAAAAAATTACATTCATTAAATGGAGAAATAATGAAATACCTAAGAATTGGGCATCACATAGCACAGAGATGCCATTTTTTTCTGCCAGGACTGAGATTGGAACTCATGGTCTGGGTAAATCTATTACACTGTGTAGCAAGGGGAGGCTTGCTTTTTTGAAGTCAAGAAATTCAAGTCTGTTCCTTAGGCCTGAAATTGATCACCACCCCTAGAATACATCCTATTTGTGTACATTTTAAATATATGATTTATATTTACATACATATATTGACTCCATATTGCATTTAATGTAGTTATTCATTTTATTTTTTGTTTTGTTCATGTAGTGACCATTTATTTTATTGACTATTATGGCACATAGAATATTGATTACATAGGATATAGGTCTGCATATGTATTTCACTTCATACCTGACACACAGGACTTTCACAGAAAAGGAAAACATGTGTCACCATCTGCTTCTTACTCCATGATTTCTTGTTTGGGAGTGCTGGCATTTGAACTCATGGCCTACAGGGCCAAATTCATGAATGATTGAGTGTCAGCATGCCATACTGGGGCAAACTGAGCTGACAGGCATTTCCCAGGACCTGAGATTGAGCTCCAGGGGTTGACAAAATAAGAACAGATTGACATGCAGATGGTAGTATGCTAATAAATATATATCTTTATAGTGTGCCAGAGATGTCTATCCATTATTCAGTTATATAGACTACATTCTTAACAATTCTTGGGTATTTGTTATGTCTCCATATAATTAATGTTATTGTTTTCATCCTTAATAAACTATTAAGTAAATCAGTGTTCTGAAATTAATGTGTCCCTGTAAGAAATAGTAGCCTTTTCAAAAACATAAACTCTGGGCTTGGCGCTGTCCCTGCACTATTCAGCTCAAAGCGAGCACTCTATCACTTGAGCCACAGAGCCACTTCCAGAAATAGAAGTCTTTTAATGCTTCATATTAAATAAAATTAGTCAGCCTACTGAAATCATAATGTCTAATTTTATACGAGTATCACTCATGAGCAACTCATTCAACCGTGACACTTACAACATTCAATCATTATTCCTATAAATGGGAATGGGTCTCTTAGGATCTCCCGCCATCTGGAAGTGACATGACTTAGATTCGAGTCTAGGCTTATATTGCCGTGCAGGACTATGTCTTCCCCAGTACCCTGCCAGCCTTCAGCAATACAAGGTGAAGTACCCTTTGGAGCCGTGTCATTCAGACCCAAATGGTCATGGTGCAAAATGTTAAAACTTCATCTCACCACTTCTTCTGTGTGCATTTTTCCCTTCCACAAGGCCTGGAGGTCCAGGATTGCCTGTGGTTCCAGTGGCTGCACCCCAGACAAGAGTGATGGAAGATAAGGCAGAGCTGCCATGACCTGAGTTCAAGACCTTGCTTCACACAAAATAAATAAATAAATAGATAGATAGATAAATAAATAAATAATCTCCCTGGCTTGCAATTGGTGCCGTTTTTTCTGCCAGGCTTTGGATTTGAACTCAGGGTCTGGGTAACTTTGCAGCACTGTGGACAAAGGAGAAGCTCACCGTGCTTGAAGTCAAGAAAGTCAGGCTCGCTCCCTAGGCTTGAATTCAAGCCCCAGCTCTGGGAAACATACTATTTATATATATTGTAATGATAAGATTTATACTTACTTATAGATGTTCAGTACATATCCTGTTTATTGTGGTTATTTATTGTATTTCTGTTTTATTCATTAACCATTTATTTTATTGACTGTGATAACACGCATTCCATTTATTATTTTGATGACATCCTATCACATAGTATCTAGATTTGTAGAAGTGTTCTCAATCATGTCTGACATCCAGAACGCTCAGAGCAAAGGAAAACAGGTGTCACGCTTGGCTTCTTACTCCACCATCCAATTGTTGGCAGTGCTGGAATCTGAACTCAGGGCCTAGCAGAACCAATTCATGAATGGTTGTGTCAAAACGACAACCTCTAGCCCAGGAAACTGCCAGGCAGTTCCCAGACTCTGACATCAAGCCACAGGGGTGGACAAAATAGCCATACATGGATAGGCAGGTGGTAGTATACCAATAAATATATATTTGTATAGAGTGCCAGAGACATCTACCTAGGATTCAATGACATCAACTACGTTCCTACCAACTCTTAGGTAGTTATTATGCGCCATTGAAGGAATAGGATGCTTTTCATGCTTAATAAACTATTCAATAAGATCAATGTGTCTAATTTTAGACTAGACCTATGCATGCAGAAACTTCTCAATCATAGTTTGTTAACATTCCATCGGTATTCCCATGCATAGGAATAAGTCTCTTGGGAAATATTCTGATTGGTAGGTGTCAGGACCAGCAGTTAAACTCAGGGCCTACATTGCTGCATGGGACTATGGCTTCCCCAATAGCCCACTAGCCTTCGCCAATGCACGGTGAAGTACCCTTTGTAGACATGTCATTCAGACCCAGGATGGTCACCATAGAAAGGGAAAAAAAATGTAAAAAATCCATCCCGCGGCTTTTTTTTCTCTGTGTGTGTGTGTGTGTGTGTGTGTGTGTGTGTGTGTGTGTGTGTGTGTGTGTGTGTGTGTTTTCCTGCAAGACTTCAAAGCCTAGCATCCCAGGATTGGCTATGGGCCCATGGCAGCCTGTCACCCTGAGGTGATTGAAGCTGAGGCAGAGTTACCACGAACTGAGTTCAAATCCCTTCCTTGGCAAATAATAATAGTAATAATAATAATAATAATAATAATAAACACCCTGGCTCAGAACTCGCACATTTTTCTACCACTGCTGGGTTTCCAACTCAGGTCTGGGTAAATCTATAGCACTGTGGAGGAAAGGGAAGCTCACCATCCTTGAAGACTACAATATCAGGCTAAGTCACAGGGCCTGAATTGAAGCCCCAGTATTGGCAAAAATAATATACCCACCTATTTTACATATAGGATCTCTATTTACATACATGTGTGGAATGCCTCATGAATTCAGTATAGTTACTCTTTTTATTGTGTGTCTTAGTCATGTATGCATTTTGTGTTTTATTGAGCATGATTACAGATATAACTGTGCCGAAACGGATGACAACCTATTCCCATGGCTATCGAGTTGCCTATATAGCATTCTCCATCCTCCCTGAGAACCTGGACTTTCATAGGAAAACAGGTGGATCGATGTGTTTCTCACATGAGAATTCATCTATTGGCAGTATTGGGATTTTAACTCAGAGCCCAGCAGGGCCAATTGGCGAAAAGTTCTAGGTGAGGAACCAGCCTGTGAGCAACTAAGGAGCTAGACCTTTCCCAGGACCTGACATCGAACCCCAGGGAGGGCCAGGATAGTCCTAAATTCATAATTTAAACACAGGATCTATATTGACATACATGTGCGGTCATCATTTTGCATTCGGTGCACTTCTCCTTAATTTGTGTCTAATTCATGGAGGTATTGTGTATTTTACTGAGTATGGTGACAGCTATAACTGTGTTGACATGGATGATAAACTTTTCCCATGGTTACAGGGTTGCCTATGCATTCATTCTCCAGCCTAGCTGAGACCCAGGACTTTCACAGGAGAGGAAAACAGGTGCAACGACTGGCTTCTGACATCAGGATGAATCTTTTGTCAGTGTTGGGATTTGAACTCAGGTATGGGTAACTCTGTTGCACTGTGGGGGAAGGGGAGGTTCACCGTCCTTGAAGACTAGAATGTCAGGCCTAGTCTGGGGCATGATCTGAAGTCACAGCACTGGACAAAATAAGAAGCCCAGCTCTTTTAAACATAGGATCTCTATTTACGTACAGGTGTGGTATGCATCTTACATTCAGTGTAGTTATTCATTTTATTTTGTGTCTTTTTCAAGGATGTATTGTGTATTTTATTGAGCATAGAATGACATATAAAACTGTGCTGACATGGATGACAACCTATTCTCATGGGTGTAGAGTTGCCAATGTTTCTTGATTCTTGCTGAGACCCAGCACTTGCACAGTACAGGAAAACAGGTGCAAGAATTGGCTTCTCACATCAAGATAAACCTTTTGGTAGTGCTGGGATTTGAACTTGGGGTCTAGGAAGCCCAACAGCCAAATGGGTCCACATGAGCCCATCAGCTTGTGAGCCACTAAGGAGCTAAGACATACCCAGACCTGAGATCGAGCCCCAGGGTGGGCATGGGGCACAATATTCATCCATTCATAAGCTGAAGCTAGTATGCTAATTACCTATTTGGCTAGAGTAGGAGATGTAGCAAGCTGTGTTCAAATCCTATCTACCATTCAAGTACCGATTCTTGGATCTTTCCCAATACCTCCATTTCCTGAATGTGATTCTTATTGTCACACTTCATGAACTCTTAATTAAAAATAATTGTTGTGTCATACATCTTGCCTATCATTTCCTATGAGAATCATGCATGAACTAAACTCTTCTCTAGGCCTGAATTCAAGCATCTCATAACATTTATAGACATGTTAAATATATGATTTCTACTTACATCAATATATTCAGTCTATATCATGTTTTTTGGAGTGATACATTATATTTTATCATTTATTTATTTATTTAGCATTTATTTTATGGACCGTGAGTGCACCTATAACATTTATTACATTTATTCCCATCTATTCCATAGCGTGTAGCTTTGCAGACATATTATGAACTTGCATAGAAAAGGAAAACAGGTGTCACCCTTGAAATATTACACCAGGAAGAAATTTTTGGCAATGATGGGACCTGATGTGAATGCCTGAGAGGCCGAATTCATGAATGGGTGAGTGTCAGCACCGCAGCCTCTAGACCATTCAGCTGCCAAGTGGATCTCAGGACCTGGGATCAAGCCCCAGGTTTGGCCAAAATAGCAGTAACTTTCTATGACGATGGAGATATATAAATAAATAAAATTTATGTATTTATTTTGGTGTCTGGTTGTGGGGACTGAACTTTGGGCCTGGGTGCTGTCCCTCAGCTCAAGACTAGCACTCTACCACTTGAGCCACAGCACCACTTCCGGCTTTTTTTCTTTTTGCTTATGTGGTGCTGAAGAATCGAACCCAGGGCCTCAGGCATGCAAGGTAAGAGCTCTACAACGGAGCCACTTTTCCAGCCTAAATATAAATTTAGATATTTAGGTACTGCCAGAGGTGTCTATCTAGTATTCAATGACATATACTACCTTCCTACCGATTCTCATGTATTTAGTGAGAACTCCATTTAATCAATAGTATTCTTTTAATACATAATATACTATGAATTAAAGTCAATCCCTGTCCAGTGATTATTGGGTCTAATTTTAAGCAAGACTGATTGACGGACTACTCATCCAACCATGACATTAACCACATTCTTCTGGTGTTCCTATGGACAAGAATATTTTCTTAGGCTCTTCAGCCCCTTGTAAGTGGCATGACCGGGATTCGAACTCAGGGCCTAGTGTCCACGTTGGCCTATGGCTTCACTGATAGAGCCAGCCTTCAGAAATGCCAGATGACCTACAGGTTGCAGCCATGTCATTCACATCCAGGATGGTCAACGTGCAAGGAAGGAAAACAGAAACTGCTGACCGTCCTCGGTTTGTGGCTTTTTTTCGGTGCTGTTTTCATTTTCTTTTCCTGTGAGCCCCTGAGGTCTAGGACCACAGGATGGGCTGTGGATCCAGAGGCTGCACTATCCCAGCCTAGGGTGATGGAAAATGAGGAGGAGTTGCCACAACCTGAGTGCAAACCCTGTGCTTGGCAAAACTTAATTAATTAATTAACAACACTATTGAAGCTCCCTGTCTTGGATTTCGTGCCATTTTATTGTCTGCCATGCCAGGAATGTCACCTTAGGATCTAGGTAACTCTGATGCCCTTGGGGGAGGAGGAGGAAAGGAAGATCTCCTCCCTTGAATGCAAGCAATTCAGGCCTGTTCCCTAGGCCTGAATTCAAGCCCCAGCCCTGGAGAACATAACATTTATAACCATTTTTATTTTTATCATTTATACTTACATCCATACATTCAGTCTATATCTTGTTTGTTGGAATGATTAATTATATTTTATTATATATTTATTTGTTTACAATTTATTTTATGTACTATGAGTGCACCTATTACATTTATTACATTCATTCAAATCTATTCCATAGCAGGTAGCTTTGCAGACAAATTATAAATATCATACCTGACACCCAGCACTTGTAGAGAAAAGGAAAACAGGTATTACACTTGCAATCTTACTCCAGGAAGACATTTTTAGCAATGCTGGGAACTGAACTGAGGGCCTAGAGGCCCCATTCACAAATGGGTGAGTGTCAGCACAGCAGCCTCTAGCACATTCAGGTGCCAGGTGGATCCCAGGACCTAGGATGGAGACACAGGTTTGGCCAAAATAGCAATACCTTTCTATGCAGACAGTGGTATACAAATATATATTTAGATATTGCCAGTGATGTCTATCTGTTATTCAATGACATATACTACCTTCCTAGTGATTCTCAGGTATTTAGTGAGGACTCCATTTAATCAATAGTACTCTTTTAGAGGATGGGAAGGTGGCTCATTGGGAGAGTGTTATCTTGCATGCATGAGTCCCGGTTTCAATTCCTCAGCAACACATGATCAGAAAAAGCTGGGAATGACACTGTGTCTCACATGGTACCACCCTAACCCTGAGCTGAAATGCTGAGGGATAACGCCAAGGCCCGAGTTCAGTCCCCACTACTGACAACACACACACACACACACACACACACACACACACACACACACACACCCATACACAATGTATTCTTTTAATGCATAATAAACTATAAATTAAAATCAATCCACATCTTGTGAATACTGGATTTAGTTTTTGCTAGACTGATTGACACACTACTCATCCAACCATAACATTGATCACATTCCTCTGGTGTTCCTATGGACAGGCAATAGTTTCTTATGCTCTTCAGCCCTTTGTAAGTGGCAAGACGAGGATTCAAACTCAGGGCCTAGGTGTGCAGATAGGCCTATGGCTTCGCTGACACCCCACTGACAGAAATGCCAGGTGACCTACAGGTTGCACTCGTGTCATTTGGACCCAGGATGGTCACCATGCATGGAAGGAAAACCGAGAAACCGCTAACTGTTTGCAATTCGTGGCTATTTTTCCTTGCCATTTTCATTTTTTTCCTGTCAGCCATGAGGCCTAGGCTCCCAGGATGGGCTGTGGGTCCAAAGGCTGCACAAACCCAGCCTAAGCTGATGGAAGCTAAGGCAGAGTTGCCACGACCTAAGTTCAAATCCCGTGCTTGGCAAAATAAATACATACATACATACATACATACATACATAAAAAATAAAATAAAATGAATTTTAAAAATTTAAAAATACTAATGGTGCTCTCTGGCTTGGATTTCATGCTCGTTTTTTTCTGCCCGGCCTGCGATTTGAACTTGGAGTCTGGGAAAATCTAATGCACTCCGGGGGATGGAGAAACTCACCCTCTTTGAATACAAGCAATTCAGGCCTGTTCCCTAGGCCTGAATTCAATCCCCTCCCTGTTAATTAATATTCATCCACATTTGAAATGATTAATATCTACATATTTATGTTTACTGCATATTGCTTTGAGTGTGTTTATTTTTGTATTATTAATTCATTATGTTTATTGACTATTAATACACTTATAACACGTATTAAATTTATTACATCTTATGAAAATTATACAGATTTGCATATGTATTATATATCTTACTTCAGACCCAGGTCATTCACAGAAATTTTATAGTAGATGATCCCATGCCAAGAAAAACACAAAGAATACACTAACCAAAGTCTAAATTATCCCTAGGCACCCCAGTTGCTCACATATTTAATCCTAGCTACTCAGGAGGCTGAGAACTGGAAGATGAAATTTCAAAGCCAATGAAGGCAGAAAAGCCTGAGAGACATCATCTCCAATTAACTGGCAAAATGCCAGGCTACAGGTATAGCTGAAGTGGTAGAAAATCAGCTATGAACAACGAAGCCAAGGAAGAGCAAGCTGAGTTCAAATGTGAGGAGAGGGGGTTGGGGGAACAGAGAACAAAACAATACACAAATCCCACCTAATTTATGGTACCAACCAAACTGAAAAGAAAAATGAAGCTTTTTCATTTGTATAACTTTACATGAGCACATATGCTCTTAGGTACACTTCAAAGCTATGTTTTTAATAATATATATATATATATATATATACATAAATATTTTAATAATGCATATATATATTTAAATAAACTAAGAAACCAGCCAATGAATAAATACTTCTGAATTAGTGCCTTAACCATGGCACTATAAATTATTTATACTAAAAGTGTTTTCCAAGTTTCTTTTCTCAGAATCCATCTTTAAGAAGTTTTTTCATGTGCCTGGCAACAGTTACTCATGCCTATAATCCTAGCTACTCAGGAGGCTGTGATCTGAGTTTGGTGGTTCAAAGTCAGCCCAGGCAGAAAAGTCTGTGAGACTCTTATCTCCAATAAACCACTAGAAAACCGAAGTGGCACTGTTACTTAAGCAGTAGATCGCTTGCCTTGAGCTGAAGAGCACAGGGATAAACCCTGAATTCAAGCCATAGGACCCCCTAAAAATGTTTGTTCATGCAGATCATAAAATTCTAACATTCTGAGCTTTAGGAAACTTTTCTGCCAGGGTCTTATGCTCTTTAGGAAAGTACTCCACTACTGAGATACATCACAGTCCCACTGTTTTCGTTTTTCATTTTACAATCCAGTTTATTCCCAAAATGCTTAGAAGTACCTACTGTCCTCACAGAAGTGATGTTTTATTCAGAAATCCTACCTTTTGTACTAAGAGGACTCCCCTAGTGTATTTCGTGGTAGGCACTGAGGAAAACTTATACGACACAAATGCAGAGAGTTTATAATTGTAGAAAAAAACTCTAAATAGAAATAAATTCAACTGTCCCGATCTTCTAGGGAGAAATGTCCTTATTTTCATTCTCACTCTTCAGGGCAGATGGTCAAAATAGAAACACCAATGTGCTATGCTGAAATGTAAGTTTAGACCCCTTTTTTGAAAAACTCTCATATTATAAAATCAATATGTATCAAATAAAGGTGAAGTGAACTTAAAAAATATTAAAAATGCTAATGAAGCTCCCTGGCTTGGAATGTGTGCCATATTTTGTCTGCAAGTCCTGGAATTTGAACCCGGGGTCTGGGTAACTCTATTGCACTGTCAGGGAAGGGGAAGCTCACCCTGCTTGAAGACCAGTAAGTCAGGCCTATTCCCTAGGCCTGAATTCAAGCCCCAGACCTGGAAAACGTACTCCTCATATACATTTTAAAGATAGGATTGAACTTCCATACAGATGTTCAGTCTATATTATGTTTGGTGTGGTTATACATTATATTTTTTTCATTTATTTACCTTTTATTTTGCTGACACTGATGCATCCTAACTATGTATTACATTGTTTACATCCTAACATATACCATCTAGATTTGTAGATGTGTTCTCCATCATGCCTGACATGCAGAACTCTCCCAGAAAAGGAAAGCAGGTGTCGTATTTGGCTTCTTACTCCAAGATTAAATTTTTGGCAGTGCTGGGATCTGAACTCAGGGCCTAGCAGGTCAAATTCATGAATGGGTGAGTGTGAGCACAACAGCCTCTAGCCAATGAAGCTGTGAGGTGGTTCCTAGGTGCTGAGATCGTGACCCAGGATTGGCCAAAACAGCGATACAAGGATAGGCAGGCAGTAGTATACAAATAAATATATATTGGTAAAAAGCACCATAGCCTCCTATCTATTGAATGACATATACTACATTCTTCCCAACTCTTAGGTATTTATTATAACACAATTAAAGGAATGCTATTCTTTTCATGCTTAATAAAGCATGAAATTAAGATCAATCAGTGTCTTAGGATTACTGCATCCAATTTTAGGTTTGACTAATGCACAAACTTCTCTTTCAATTGATATTCCTATGCATAAGAATGAGTGTCTTGTGATCTCCTGCCATTGGTTGTTGTCAGGACCTGGATTTGAACCCAGGGCCTATGTTGACAGGTTGGCCTATGGCTTCCCTGCTAAACCGCCAGCCCTCAGGAATGGCAGGTCAGGTGTACTTTGCACCCGTGGCATTCAGACCCAGGATGGTCACCGTGCAAAGATTTAAAAAAAAATTAAACCCCCATCCCTCTGCAGCTTGCCACTTTTTGTGCTATCCCACTTTTTGTTTCTTTCTGCAAGCCCTCTGGGCCTAGGATTCCAGGACTGGGTATGGGTCCCGAGGCTGCACCTAGCCTAGGGTGATCAAAGCTGAGGCAGAGTTGCCACGACCTGAGTTCAAGCCCTAAAAAAGCCACAAAAAAGAAAAAATAAAAAAATGATTATTTAACTATATTTAAAAAAATAGAGCTCTCTGGTTTGGAATTTCTGCCAGTTTTCTTTCCTAGACTGGGATTTGAACTCAGGAACTTGTAGCAATGTGAGAGAAAGTGCAGATTTGCTACTATTTGAGTTCAAACACCGTGCCAAGCCAAAACTAAAAAATTAAGTCACTGAGCTTGGTAGGGGGAGTAGTTGTGGAGATGGGAGGTAAGGGATGGTAGGGGGAAAACAAAGGAGAAGGTAACAATGCTCAATAGGAAATATACTCATGACCTTGCTCATGTAACTGTGACCATTCTGTACAACATTTTTACAATAAAAACACATACAAAAAAGAAACCATGTAGTATTTTGAGAAACACTTTGGGGGTAAGGGGAGAATGTCTGAATAGATGTACAAAATTCTACACTGCTTTTTATTTAATGTTCAGTATGGAACTGAATAAACATAACTGCTTCCATTAAAAGATTAAGTTACTTTCTTGGAACAGGGGCCAGTATTTCTACCATTGTTGGGATTTAATCTTACCGTCCAGGTAACTCTTTTGTACCATGAGTAAAGGAAAAATTTACTGTCTTTGAGGAAAAGAAATTCAGGCTAGAGTTCCCATGGCCTGAATGAAGGCCCTGCAATGGAAAAGATATTGCTATACGTGTGTAATAGATGATATATACGTACATATGTATGTTTATTACATGTTATGATTTTCATTATTGATTTTGTATTTATTTTATTTTTTATTTGATTAAATTTTTATTGTTTATTTTATTTATATTATTCCCATTTACATTTTGCACATGTATTATAAAATTATACACAATAATTTAGGACATTGACTCATTTATCATTAAAACTTTTTGTGTTGAAACATGATACATAATTAAATGGAGGCATTTGTCACAGTCTTCTCACCTTTAGAGTCTCTCCCAAGAATTAGCTTTGTCTTATTTATCTTTGGACACCTTACTATAGGGGTGTTTTTAGATGATTTATACTGAGAAGGCTTTTCTTGAGGACAGGAAACTTGTGGGATAAAATTGTAAGGGGGAGGCTAGAAATGTGGCTTAGTGCTAAAGAGCTCACTCAACATGCATGAATACCAGGGTTTGAATACTCAATGCCACATATTCAGAAAATGCCAGACGCAGTGGAGTGGCTCAAGTGGTAGAGTGCTAGCCTTGAGAAAAACAATCCCCAGGACTGTCAAAATCAATAGGCCAGATGCTGGTGGCTCACACCTGGAAAACTACCTTCTCATGAGGCGGAGATTTGAAGACCACAGTTCAAAGATAGCCTAGGCAAGAAAAGCCTGTTAGACTCTTATCTCCAATGAACCACTAAACAATCCCATGTGGAGCTGTGGCTCAAGTGGTAGAGAGTTAGACTTGACTGAATTGCTCAGAGACAGTGCCCAGGGTTGATACAAGACACACAACTGGAAAAAATTGAGGGTTAATCAAAGTACTTTTCCTATTTGCTTATTATGAGAATATTCTCTGGAAAATCAACACTAATATACACCAGAATTGGAGTCAGACCTCCAGGCTTAAGTGTAGCAGATCCACATGCCCAGCCTCACTGACTCTAGCATTGTAACCTTGTGTCCACAGGGTTCTGAAAGTTCCAATGTTGAAAGGCTTAATATGCTCCCCAAACCCTTTTGTGATAAGCAGTTGACTTGTATTGTCAATGTCATTACTCATCTGAACCTAGCAGAGCACCAGTAGTTCTTGCCCATCACCCTAGCTCAGGAGGCTGAGATCTCAGGATCACACTGAAACCAGCCAGGGCAGAAAAGTCTATGACACTCTGACTTCCACATCTGAAAGGTCAGATGTTCAAGAGCTTCTTGTTTTTCCCTTGGTGATGAGAAGTTACTCTAAATGTTCTTAGTGTTCTTGACCCATTGCCCCATCCTGGGTTCAAATGAAGTTCTCAGGATCCAAGCCCTGGCACAGTCAGCAGGAAGAACTCCAGGATAACACTGTATTTGAAGGACAGAAAACAATTTCAAAAGCCAGGCTAGGTGAAGAGAACAAGGAGGCAGAATATACACACTCAACAGGGAAGTGAGCTGCAAAACCACTTCATTCATTCCAGGGACAGCCAGCAATGGGGGAAACCTGAAATGTTTGTTACAGTTACACCAGGATCAGGCTTTTCTCAGCTTCCTCAAACAATGACTAACCTTCCTCACTTAGGTGAAGAGAGCTTCAGGCTATCTTTAGGTTACCAATAGAGAGCCAGTTTAGTGAAGGAGAGGGGAGGAACAGGGTAGAAAAGCCCTGCTTTCTGGTCTTAGGGAGTGGGTTTTTTACTCTCCATCTATCAGATTTGAAGGCCCTTCTTCTATCTCTGCCAGTCTTTTCTCCTTCCTTCATTCTCCACATCATTAATGCTAATCCCCAGTCCAAGGTGAGGCAGGGTCATTTCTCTTTTGTCCCCAAGCAGCTGAGTTAGAACCTGGCTCTGCCCTCTTGGCTCTGCGACATTCGGCTGCCTGAGAAGTGGCAAAGAGATATTTTTCCTGCTTTGTGGTTGTGTGAAGGTGATGCTGGTGTCCTGGCACACTGCAGAAGCTTCATGACTGGGAATTGTTCCCTTCTTTCCTCCTGAAGTCCAAGACCAGATTCATCTATCAGTTTTCTATCTATCTATCTATCTATCTATCTATCTATCTATCTATCTATCTATCTATCTATCTATCTATCTATCTATCTATCTATCTATCTATCTATCATCTATTGACATTTCTTTCTTTCTTTCTTTTTACCTTTTCTTTCTTTCTTTCCTTCTTTCTTTCTTTCTTTCTTTCTATGTATCTATCTATGTAGCAACTTACATACCTGCCTACCTACCTACCTACCTACCTACCTAACTACCTAACTACCTACTTAGTTATCTCTTTGACATTTCTTGGGCTGAACTCAAGGCCTGGGCATTTTCTCTAGCACTCTGCTACTTGAGCCACAGCACCAATTCTGGATTTTTCTGTGTATGTGTTACTGAGGAATCGAACCCAGGGCCTCTTGAATGCTAGGCAAGCACTCTCCCACTAATCCACATTCCCAGCCCCCTCATCTTTTTTCTTAATGGTAGTTTTTACATATATATGCTACCAATTTGCATCCCCAATTATAATTTTCTGAATACCGCTTATTTCTATGAACTCTGATCTTCTTTTCCCCTGCCTGATTTGTGAATGCTCCTGCATTTGCCTCATAATAAAATGTAAATAAAGGCTGCTGAGAGCTTCAGTGTGCATCATATAAGGAAATAGGCCTAGAATCCTGGAAGAGAAAATCAATGGGGCTGAAATGAAGAGAATGATGCAGTATGTACAATGAGCATATCTAAAACATAAATCTGTAAATAAAAGCAGAAGTTTTGCATACAGCCTCTTTGCACTTAGGGACGTAATATACACACGTAAGTAAGTAGGACACTGATACTTAAACTTGGCCTTCTCTTTTTAAATTTTCTTTTTTGGCCATCCTATGGCTTAAACTGAGGAAGTGTTGCATTCCTCAGCTGTTTTTCACAAGGCAGAGGTTCTACCACTGGCAGAGCTCCACTTCCAGCCATCTGGTTCTTCAATGGACATAAGCACCTCCCAGGCTTTCCTGCCTGGTCTGGCCTGTATGGCCTGCTTGGCTTTCTCTCTCAAAGCTGGAGCTCTACCCTCTAGGCCACTGCTCCACTTCTGGTTTTCTGCTGGTTTATTGGAGACAATAAACCTTTCCTGCTAGGGCTGGCTTTGAATGGAGATCTTCTGAGGAGGCTTCAAGTGTATTTCCTCAGGGATTCATCTAGGAGCCGCTCCACCCAAACCTTTAGTCTAAATCTCGAGAGGTACTAGAGAAAAACAGAAACAGAAACATGCTTCTAGTGTGTCCTAGATACTTAAGGTTGGAGACACAAAACAATCATAATTATTAGATCATTTTATAGGCAAAAGGAGCAATACAGATAGTATAAGGATCGCTCCAGCTTTCGGTCCTCATATCCTGAGACAGTAAAATCACTGCAGCTCAATGCTAAGTGACAGAACTGGCATGTCCTGTTGACATTTGCTCCTAAATTCTGTAACACTCATTTCTCACTTTTGGCTTCAACCCTGTGACCAGAAGGTAAGATGAAGAGAGAAAATACTCTCAGAGAAAACAGGTATAAAGAACATTGGGTAGTTTACTTATAAGTCTGAACCATAGGAATGACCTTATTAAGAAGTAAGTCCAGATTATAAAACAAAGAAGAAAAAAAAGAAGGTGAATGTGCCTGCTGACTGTAATCCCAGCTCCTCAGGAGGCTGAGATGTAGAGAATTTGAGTTTGAAACCAGCCAGTGTAAGAAAGTCCTTGACAATGTTATTTCTAAGAGATCACAGAAAAACCCAGAAGTGGGGCTGTGACTCAAGCTTAATGCAGTACCCTTGATCAAAAGGAGCAGTTGGACCAGGCCTAGGCTCATAGTTCAACCCCAGGACTGCCCCCTCAAAAAAAAACTGTACCTCAATATCTTTGTGTATGTATGGATGTATTCCTCTAGGTGAAACTCCTGAGTAGGTATGATGAGTGGCACCAAGCAAGGAAAATTGTATTCAATACAATGAGTTCATAACACAGAGACTGCTTTTTTTTAAATTTAATTTTATTTTATTTGTGAACATACTGTACAGAGGGGTTACAATTACATGGGCAGGATAATGCGTACATTTCTTACCAAGCATTGCAGCCTCCTCCTTTGTTTACCCTTCACATCCCTTCCCCTATGATATTGCATGTTCCATGGCTCCCCTCACTGCTCCCAATGTTGCCTGAGGGGTTCTCTTCATCCCAGGCCTGCTTGAAGAAGTCTCCCTCATTGTCTGGACAGGAACAAAAAAGACCTCACTCCTGTACAGCTGTGTACCAAATAACTCCATCTGGGCCAATTAGTGAAGATGTGTGGGCGGGCTCTGAAGGTCAGGAGAAAAAGGCCTGTTTTTACCCTTAGCTATCTCTCTTCCCAGTGCTCTGTTTTAAGAGGAGACCTTCATTTTTGCCACCTCTCATTGCAGGCCAAGTTCTGTGCTCTTATCCTGCCTTTATGAGACTATATTCCAGTGTACAGATACAGTGCTCAATATAATTCAGGAGTCCTTTAGGCAGACAACTAGGGCATTGAACATAATGAAACGTTTCATAGTCGGCAATGATGGGCCTATAATGCTTCTCGTAGGTTTCCAGAACCTTGGGAAATCCAAGCACATGTTGGATATCACAAAGCTTCCTGTCATCTAGGACTGATGAAGCTCATCAGGTTTTGAAACCTTTGACCTCTCCTAGTTGGGCCTTGGGTGGCTAGGTTTTGAGGTTAAACATAGGGCCAGGGTGCTGACCATGAGTTCAGATCTGAAGTCTAGTGCTTTACCACTTTGTCACAGCTTCACTTCTGCTTTCTCTCTGTGCGTGAGTGTGTATACGTGCATGTGTGTGTGCATACACTAGTCCTGGAGCTTGAACTCAAGACATGAGCACTGTACCTAGTTTCTCTTGTACAATGGTTGCCCTCTCCCACTTGAACCACAGAGCCCCTTCAGGCTTTTCCTAGTGATGTGGTTCTGAGAAATCAAGCCCAGAGTTTCATATATGCAAAGCACTCTACCCCTAAGGCACATTCCCAGCCCTCTACTTCAAGTTTGTTAGTTTGTTTCTGTCTTTTTTTTGTTGTTGTTGTCATTGTAGGAGTCGAAATCTGAGCCTGGAAGCTGTCCCTGAGCTCTTCAGCTCAAATCTTGTGCTCTACCACTTGAGCCACAGAGCCGCTTCCGGTTTTCTGGTGGTTCATTGGAGCTAAGTGTCCCAAGGACTTTCCTGCCCAAGCTAACTTTGAACCATGATCCTCAGATCTCAACCTCCTGAGTAGCTAGGATGATCGGCATGAGCCACAAGCACCTAGCTTCCACTTCAGGTTTCTTAGTGGTGAATAGGATATAATAGTCTCATGGTATCTTTTGTGTCAAGGATAGTTTGGAACCCAGATCTCAGCTTCTTGAGAAGGCAGGATGACAGACCTCGGTCATAGAACCCTAAGCTGTGACACTCTACTTCAAGGGGGTCCTTGGCTCTGTGTGGTGAGTGCTAGCCATGAGCCCAAGAGGTATGGGTCAGTGCCTAAGCCCTGAGTTCAAGGTTCATGACTTAGAAAAAACAAGACAAAACAATTGTCTCCTGTAGACAACTCACTAGTCTTCAGTAATACATAATTTTGTCCCTGCCATGGGGACAGATCTGAGCCTCAATATTCTTTTCTGCATAGTCATGTCAGTTGGAGTTCTTACAAGGACAAGATGAAAGCATGCACCCTTTGAAGGACAAAATACGTAACACTTTTTTTTGTCGGTCATGGGGCTTGAAATCTGGGCCTGAACACAGTCCTTCAGCTCTTCAGCTCAAGGCTAGTGCTCTACCACTTGAGCTACAGTGTTTCCAGTTGTCTGGTGGTTTATTGGAGATCAGAGTTTCAGCGACTTTCTTGCCTGGGCTGGCTTTGAACCACTATCCTCAAATCTCAGCCTCCACAGTAGTTAGGATTACAGGTGTGAACCACTGGTGCCTGGCTCCAAATAACCCTCTTTACAGGACTCAGCACACAGCATCCTGTGAAAGACTCATCACCCAGCACCCAATGCAAGACTCAGCACACTGCACCCTGTGAAGGACTCAGCACATAGCATCCTGTGCAGGACTCAGCACACAGCACCCCGTGAGGGCCCCAGCATTCCAGGAAGGACTCATCACATAGATGCATCCCACAAGCTGTCATTATTATTAGGTTGCTTTCATCAGTATCACCATTCTTTCAGAAACACATCACAAATTGCACAAAGTTCACATCTAATGATTCAGAGGAGCATTTTTGGGGGGGGAGTCAGCCACAGGGATTGCACTGAAATGTTGGGGGTACTGTCCTAAGATCTTTTGCTCAAGGCTAGAGATCTATCACTTTGATCCACAGCTCAGAGTTTCACAGACATCCCGCCAGGACTGGGTTTTAAATACACCAGTGTCAGATCTCAGCCCCCGAGTAGCTTGGATGACAGGGGTGAGCAAGCCAGCAGCATCTGGTTCTGAGGGGCTGAGTTGCAGTCGTATACCTCTGACTAAGTCAGGTTAGATGGCAGCTGTCAGCACCAGACTCCCGGCTTGCTCTGTGATGAGGTATTTGAAGTCCTATCCTTATAGAGTTGCAGTCACAACATTCAACATTTTTTCATGCCCATCCTGGACCTTGAATAAGAGTCTAGACACAGTTCCTAGGCTTTTATGCTCAAAGCTAATGCTTGACTGCTTGAGTGAGAGCACAACTTCTGGATTTTTATGTGCTTGTGGTAGGTAGTGAGGAATCGAATCCAGGGCTTTGTATATACTAGCTATCATTATACCACTGAGCCCCAGGAGTGACAAGTGTATGAACAGATAAATGTGTAGATTGGCATATATGTATATGTATATACATATATATATATATATATATATATATACACACACATATATGTATGTATAAGACAAGAGAAATTTGTCTGTATATTATGAAATTACATATATGATATTACTATCCATTATTGACATTCAAATTATTCCTTCCACTTTTAAGTATCATGGCTAAATACATAGTAAAGTATTAATTGAAAATTAATCAATGTAATAAAATTGTTGTGTATAATTTTATAGTATACTCATACACTAACTACTAATTTGTTACTTTTATAAAATTCCATTCGAATGGATGTACATGGAAATAGGTTTCTTGGAATCTCCCGCCAATATTTAGTGGCAGCCCTGGGATGTAACCTCCAGGCCTAAGTTATGGTTTTGGTTATGGCGTCCCTAATAGCCAGCCAAACATCAGCATGCAATGTCATGTACACTTTCAGAGCTTTGTCATTTACACGCAGGATGGTCACAATGCAAAGGGAAAAAAAGTAAAACCACCTTCTTGAATTTCTCCATTTTATCCTTTTCCTATTTATTTTATTTCTTGCCAACCCCAATATTTGAACTTGGGTCCTAGAATGCCAGGGCCAGCTGTGGCAGAGATGCCAAGAACTGAGTTCAAGCCCCGTGCTTGGCAAAAAAATAATAAAATAAAATAAGGCCATGGCTTGGAATTTGCACCATTTTTCTGGCAGGCCTGGGATTTGAACTCGGCATCTGGGTATCTCTGTGTCACTGTGGGTGAAGGAGAAGCTCACCGTCCTTGAAGAAAAGGGCCTGAATTGAAGCTCCAGCACTGGAAAAAATACACACATGAGTTTAGTGAATATGATGTTTATTACCCTTATTCATTTATTATTATTACACATATAACATTTCGTTTATTACATCCTATCATACATGATATATTTGCATATGAATTATACATTATACTGAGACCCAGGACTTTTTTTTAGGAAAAAAAATGTGTCAAAACTATCTTTTTACTATATGAATAAATTTTTGGCAATGCTGGGATTTCAACTCATGGCCTACAATGTCCAATACATAAATGGGGTCAAAGTCTTAGCACACCAACCTCTGGCAAACTGAGATGCCAGGAAGTTCTAAGGACCTGTTACCTGTTATCAAGCCACAGTAGTTCCCTATATATATATATATATGTGTGTGTGTGTGTGTGTGTGTGTGTGTGTGTGTGTAGATTGCTGTATATATATATATATATATATATATATATATATATATATATGTAGAGAGAGAGAATGTGAGGATATTATTAAATTTTATATATATAGTTACCAATAATTAGTTATTAAGTTATGTCTCCATTTAATGATATAAAGTTACCAATAATTAGTTACTAAATTATGTCTCCGTTTAATGAAGTATCATGTTTGAATACTTATGAAAGCATTAATTAAAAATTAATCAATATCCTTCCATTAGGGAAATCATAACATGGTGCTAGAATGGAAGATATAAATCCAATGATTTATGTGTGGCTTTCTAAAATAGAATCCTGAATTAACTGCAAATTTAATTACTTTTATAACATTCCATTATCCTTCACATAAATAGGAATGAGTTTGTCAGGATCTCCCTCCATTTCTGTGTGGCAGTTCTGGGGTTCAAACTCCAGGCCTGGGAAGTTTACTTCGAATGCAAACCATTGGAATGACACTGAAGATTGTCATGATTAAAAAAAGAACAAGAAGAAGCAAAGAAAGCCAGGTGTCAGTGGCTCCTGTTTGTAATCCTAGCTCTTCAGGAGCCTGAGATGTAGAGAATGCCTATTTGAATTCAGCCAGGGCAGGAAAGTCTGCAAAACTCTTATTTCTAAGAGATCACAGGAAAATATCCCCATGTGTTGGGGCTGTGGCTCAAGGGCAGAGTGCTACTCTTGAGAAAGAGGAGATTAAGGATAGGGCCTAGGCTCATATTTCAACCTGAGACCTGCCAAAGAAAAAAGGAAGGCAGTAACTCCGTGTCTCTGTGTATGTATGGATGATGTATGAATGATATGCATTCAGCAGATTGCCTATGACCAGACCCCCAACATGTGAATGCTGGGACAAGCCCTCAGAGAGTACTAAGCCAGTAGCTTGAACAAAGCATCCTTCTCTGCCATTTAATAACTGAAGCCCAGAAGGCTTGCCTTGGCTGGTGTATTCAATGGGTTCATTATGTTCTGGCTGAGGTGTCCCATTGGGACATCTAGCAGCCAGCCACTGCCTCCAGGGCGACCACTGTTCCTAGGCTGTAGGTATTGTGGAAGGTTCTGGCTCCATATTCCCTATCCCTCTGTAGGACTTGAGCCTAGATCTCTGGGGCCTGGTGGCTATCACTCATTCATCATTCCTCATTGCCGAGTCCCACTCTGGTCCCAAATCCTGGCAAAGATTTGAAATGCCCATCGCTTTCTGTGCTGAAAAGAGTATGCCAATAAATCCCACCCTCATAGTTCCTGTTAGAAGTAAGCATTGGGCTGTGAATGTGGCTAAGTGGTAGAGTGCTTACCAAGCAAGCATGAAGCCCTGGGTTGGATTCCTCAGTATCACATAAACAGAAACAGCCAAAAGTGTCACTGTGGCTTCAGTGATAGAATGTAGCCTTGAGCAAAAGCAGCTCAGGAACATGCCTGGACCCTGAGATCTAGCCACAACACTGGCAAAAAAAATGTGAGCTTGGTGAGACATACACTTCTGGAACTCAGAGGAGAGCCGAGGTAGGTAAGAAGTAGAGGGCAGGTGGCAGTGGCTCACCCCTGTAATAATAGCACTCAGGAAGTTGAGATCTGAAGATTATAACTGCAAGCCTGTGCAGGCAGGAAAGTCTATATGAGACTCTTTTCTCCAATTAAGCACCAAAAAACCAGAGCCGTGGTACAAGTAGTAGAATGCTATCCTTGAGCATAAAAACTCAGGGATAACATCAAGGCCATGAATTCTAACCCCAGTACTGGCACACACACACACACACACACACACACACACACACACACACACACACACACACACACCAAGATAGAGCATTTGACAGTCAGCCTGCACTAGTTCGATCTCTAGCAACTCAGTATTAAAAAAAAGTGAGAGAAAGGAAGGAAAGACTTGCTCCAGGAGGTGATATGACCAGTGCAAAAATTCCACAGGAGTTCTAAGATGTGGAACAGGACAGAGGGCCTAGGGAAGAAGGTGCAGAACACGTGCAAAGGTCCTGAGGGGTGGTGTAGAGCAAGTGGTATGGGTGGAATGAAGGTTATATGGCCTCAGACAAGTCTGGCAGAACACTGAAGGCAGGGTCAAGGTTTGTACTTGAGTCACAGGTAGGGCAGAGGGTGGCGTCCCAGAATGGGGCTCAGGGGAAGATTAGCTTGACTTTTTACCAAAGACCCCAGCCAATTTCTGTGGCTGGAAGCTTATTTTACACAGCTCCTGACCTTCAGGCCCCCTTTGCATGGAGGAGTCAAGGAAAATGAAGGGAAGAACTCTTGCTCAAGAGAAGCTTCTACCCAATGCCTCCAGTGGCTAAACCCCTGTAAATCCTAGCTATTCAGAAGTCTGAGATCAGAGATGGTTGGTCAAAGCCAGTTCAGTGGAGGAAAATTAGTGACACTCTTCTATCCAATGAACTACCAAAATCCAGAAATCAAGCTGTGGCTCAAGTGGTAGAGTACCAGCCTTGAGGGAAAAATTTAAGAGACCAGAGCCCAGACCCTGAGTTCAAGCCCCAGTACTGGCACAGATAAAAATAAAGTTTTCAGGAGATCCCAGTCCACTGTGGTGAAAGGCCATTATCAGCTGGGCGCCTGTGGCTCATGCCTGTCATCCTAGGTATTCAAGCCTGAGACCTGAGGATCAATCAAAATTAAAAGCTGGCTTGGGCAGACTCTTATGTCCAATGAATCACCAAAAAGCTGGGAAGCAGAGCTACTGTAGTTCAAGTGGTACAGCACCAACCTTGTGAAAACAAGTTAAAGGATAGCACCTATGGTATGAGTTCAAGTCCCGGTAAACACACACACACACACACACACACACACACACACACACACACACACACACACACACACACTAACATCCTTAACAGGTGCCAGTGGCTTATCCCAGCAATCCTAGCTACTCAATAGGCTGAGATCTTAGGATGGCAACATGAAGCCAGAACAGGTAGGAAAGTCTATGAGATTCTTATCTCCATTAAACTACTAAAAAAAGATGAAAGTTGAGCTCTGGTTCAAGTGGTAGAATGTTAGCTTTGAGCAAAAGAAGCTCAGGGACATTGCCTAGGCCCTGAGTCCCAGCTCTAAGATTTTTTTTAAAAGTCATCCTTTGCCACCCCCAAAGGTCATAAATCCTGATTTTGGTCATCCTAGACCTCACATCCACTCCTGCCACTTCCACAGTACTGCCACAAGTGGCCGGTGTGTGGCCAACACTGGGTTAAGAAGTGAAAGTACATAAGGGGGTGTATAGCCAGGTCAACACTAATACCCCAAAACAATGAGGTATTGGCCATACCAGTCTCTCATCCCCCAGTTCCCTGGTCCTGGAATCTAAAGTTTGTGCCTCTGTATTCTGAGCATCTGCCATTTTTTAGAAGGACCTGAGAGGCCCAGTTGGGGCTGGAAGATAGACTGTCCTGTGATAAAGTACATTTACATTTCCTAGACACTGACCTATACTTCCAAGCCACCTTGGCCTCACCTCCCATGTAGCCCTAGATCCTCCTTGCTTGGGCAGCCTTCAGTCAACTGTCAATCTCGAGTTGGCCAGAGCCACCAGCAATCCCTGATTTCCCACTCCACTGCCAGCCTGATGAGAGGGATGTGCAGTCAGAGGCCCAGCTGAGGAAAAGGATAAGACATCGCATGACTGAGTCCCTCCCTCTCAGGCAGAGGAAACCCTAAGCCAGCTGGCATCACTGACCCAGAATCCCCTGGAGGCGGCCAAATATTGGGACAGCGAGACTTGTGCCCCAGAGAAAAGTTGGAACACAGGCCTGTGGCAATTTAGGACTCATTGTAGACCCTGATAGGGGGCTAACAGCAAGGTCAGTGTGAAGGAGGGGCACCTTCTGAGGTCAGAAAGAGGCAGACCAGCAACCAGGAAGGGGACAGAAAGAGACGAAGGAAAATTACACACACACACACACACACACACACACACACACACACACACACACACACACACACACACGGATATTCCAAGCCCTTAGCAGTTCCTGAGAACAATACCATGGACTCCCTCTATTAGGATCACATCCAACCCCTGAAAGGTGGCACTATCATACTCAGACTAACTGTAGACACAGAATTGAGCCTCTCATATCTGGAATGCTCATAACCCAGCATGGAATTTCCTACCGTACACACTGCAATGTGGAAAACTCAGCCAACCTCTTTGTTTATTGTTGGTCATGGGGTTTGAACTCTGGGTCAGGGAGCTGTCCTTCAGCTCTTCAGCTGAATATGAGCACTCTACAATTTGAGCCATAGTGTCGTTTCCTGTTTCCTGGTGGCTCATTGTATATCAAGACCCACAGACTTTCCTGCCCAAGCTGGCTTTGAACCATGGTCTTTACATCTTAGCTTTATGAGTAGCTAGTATGACAGTTGTGAGCCACAGCAGGCGCCAGATTCATCCATCTTCATATACCCAGAGGAAACCAAATTCAACAGGCCACAAACTTCTTGCAACTCTTTACTTCAGACTTTGACACCCAGCATCCAAATCCATCCTTCATTAGGGAGAATACAGACACAACAACCCCACCCATGCACCCATTTGCCCACTCCCTGCCTGACATAGGCTTTGACCACTTGAGTTCTTGGTAAGGCCCCATCCATTCTACTGTGGCTTCAAACTAGTGCAAACTTGCTGAGTTCTTAGAAATGTCTGTAAAGTGAGGCCAGCACCTGGTCTTTCAATCACTACACCCTCCCACACACACCTCTACATCTTTGCAGGAAGATGTTTTACTTTATTTTTTTCAATTGTGGGCTTGAAAGCTGGGCCTGAATGCTGCCCCTGAGCTCTTCAGCTCAAGGCTAGCACTCTACTATGTGAGCCACAGCACCCCTTTCAGGTTTCTGGTTGTTTGTTGGAGATAAGGGTCTCAGGGCCCTTCCTGCCCAGTCTGGCTTTGAGCTGTGATCCTCAGATCTCAACTCCTGAGTACTTAGGATGACAGCCATGAGCAACTGGCACCCAGCAAAACATATTTTTCAATGCCTGTCATCCTGTCCTCTCAGGAGACTGAGATCTGAGGACTGCAGTTGGATGCCACCCTTGGAAGCATAGTGAATGAGAACTCTTTATCTCCAATTAAACACCCAAAAAACCTGGAAGTGGAGCTGTGGCTCAAGCAGTAGAGGGCTCGCCTTGAGCTGAAGAGCTGAGGGATAGTGCCCAACCCCAGAGTTCAAGCCCCATGCCTGACCAAAAAAGTATAAAGTTTTCACTAACAAGTAGGAACAAATATGAGAGATTGAATAGTAACTAGAGCATTATCATTATATTTATTTCTCAGTGATCATTCTTGTAATGATTAATGAGATTTTTCCAGCCAGGTTAAACTTGAGAGTTAGTCAGATAATGGATTAGATGGTAAGTAAATCTGAAATTGTTTTAGAGTACAGGGGTTCAGAAAAACGTAGGATCATTGGAAACTACAGTATTTTTCCTGATAAGAGAATTTGAGGACAAATAGTACTTCATGTTAGGGAACAAGATAACTTCAGAGGTAGAGTCAGAAAATTTGTGGGAATTAGGGCAAATTGAAACGCATTTCCAGGGTGCAAACTTGAGTATCCATTAGAATGATTAAAAACTAGAGTTTTTTTCTTATACATTAGAATTGGACTGTCATTAGAGTGACAGTTTGGTTTCAGTTCCAGCTGGAGTTAGATTTAGCCTTAGGGAAATGGAAAGTTTAGGGTCAGACTGAAAGTAAATCTTCGAATAACAAATCTAGTTAGAATTAGGATGAATGTGAAATAAGAAACTGATAATAATATTAAGATTAGGGTATGATTAATGCGAGGGTTAGCCTCAATATTCCAGTTAGGGTTTGGGTTAAAAAATGGCAAGATACTGAGTAAAACTACAAACTATTTTTAGAAAGATGAGTTGTATCAAAGTTAAGATGAATAAAAACTAATGTATTTGTATGGCTTTTAGAATCCAAAGGCTATTAGTTCTAGGGTTAGGGTTACTGTTCTAGTTCAGGTTAGACTTAGGCTTAGGGAAGGGTAAGCTTTACGGTAAAACTGAGTTTTCTGCTAATATTTTCAAGTAAAATAAGTTTGAGATTTAACAAAAACTACAGAGTTTTACTAAGATTCCTCTTTAAGGTTGAATTGGGTTAAATTTAGAGTTAGGTTTCTAGTAAGATTTATATATAGTTAGTGTTAGGTATTGAAGTATATTTTAAATAATCCTTCAACTTCTTTTTGGAGATATAGGAGTTCAGTAAACGTTAAGATCAGTGGAAACTGTGATAGTTTTCATGATATGAAGATTTGAGGTTAATGATTCATAATAGGGAACGATTTCAGAGTCCAATTCAGGGAATCTGTAGGATTTGGAACAAAGTGCAAATCATTTCAAAGGCAATGAGTATCTGTTAGAATGTGTCTAAACTCGAGTGTTTTCCATTAATTTTAGGATTGGGTTACTATTATCATCAAGATTACTCTTAGGGTTCTCTCCAAGATTAGAGTTAGGATTAGGGAAATGGAAGGTTAAGAAATTGAATGACTTACTTTCTTTGTGTATATATATATGCACTATTCTAAGGCTTGAACTCAAGGCTTGGCTTCTGCCCCTGAGCTTTTTGCTGTAAGCTAGCATTCTACCACTTAACTCATGATTCCACTTCCAGCTTTCTTTGACAGTGAATTGGAGATGAGAGTCTCACAGACGTTCCAATCTAAGCTGACATTGAACTGAGATCCCCAGATCTCTGCCTTCTGATATAAGGTAGGATTAATGCATGATCTACTAATGCCCTGGAAAGTGACCAAATTATACTTACTGTTTTTACTTGTGTTCGAGATTGAGACTTGAATTCATTATCTGACAGCTTTGCTCACTAAGTAGCACTCTGCCACTTGAGCCATATCTTCAAAAGTGATTATTTTAAATAGCTGGAAATCATTAAATTTTCTTCAGATGATTTGTATCATTAGTGTTGTTCTAAAACTTATCCTAATCAAAAAGATTTATTGACCCTAGAGATTATCTGAGCAGATTCTCATGCTTTGCTTCTAATTGCATAACATTTTAGGGACATGATTTTTTAATTATTATTTTAAGTAGCAAAGCAGTTATCATTAAACAAAGCAGTTTATGCGTACAATATACCTTGATCAATGTCAACCCTTTCAACATTCTCATCCATCCCTCCCCTATGCACCTCTTCCTTCACTCTTCTCAATTTTGTAGGATATTTACTGGATTCCTCTCTGCATTTTACCCCATTTCTCCTATTCAATCTTCTACCATTTCCCACTTCACTCCTCTATTGACTACCCACTTCCATATGATACAGCAATTCTACTCCTGGGCATTTACCCGAAAGATTACAAACCAGGATATAGTAACGTTTTCAGCACAACCATGCTTACAGAATCAGCCCAAATACTCCTCAAGAGAGAAATGAACCAAGTAAATGTAATACACCCCCACACACACACACTCATACACACACACACACACACACACACACACACACACACTGGAAATTCTACTTACCCATCAGAAGAATATTTTACCATTTGTATCTCTCATTTCTCATTTCATCTGCCTGGTATCTCATTGTCATCGTATTGTCCCTGTACTGCAGTAACTGACACATGCAAACTGCTGTAAAAGATTTTCAGGTTATGGGCTAACCATAGATTCCTGAGTATGAGTTCTCTGCTCATTCTCTTTGTCTATGCATGCCTTTGAGTAGTGATTGTACAGATTCATTTGAACCATTTGCTACACAGAAAAGAGATGAACCATACATATATATGTCTGTATATATATATATATATATATATATATATATATGATTATATATACACACACACATATATATATATGATTATATATATACGCACACACACACACACATATATATATATATATACATACATGAATATATGCACACATATGGATATATATTAAATACTTGAGTACCTTTTATGTTTTCTAGAATTACGGAGCTAACAAACATCGCATGGATTTTCCTACCTTTTCAACTTTTTCAAAACCTAAAGAACTTTGTCTCTTTTGAATACCCAATTTTTAAGATAGTATCACCATCTCTGATCTGTCAGTGGCATTGAAATTAGATGTTCAAATAGGACAAAGTTATTTAGGCTTTTTGGTGGAAGAGAGGAGTATTACTAGGGTTCTATTCAGGTATTCTCTGCTTGCTAGATAGGACTTTAGTTGTATAGCAACAAGCAGTTCAATTACTTTTGCCATAGTTCTGGTCCATTTTATTTACTTGAGGTCTTGAACTTTTTGCCCCGGTCTGATCTTAGATTGACTGAATGATCTTAGATTGCTTCTTATGTCTCCCACACAATTAGCTAGGATTACAGATGTGAACTACTATGGCCAGCTCATTTGTTGAGATGGCTGTCTTGGCAGTTATGTCTTTGGCCTGGCCTGAGACAAAGATCCTTGTCATTTCTGCTTCCCAATCAGGTGGGATTACAGATGGGACTACTATACTTGGTGTACATGACACCTTCTGTTTTGTGTGTGTGTGTGTGTGTGTGTGTGTGTGTGTTTGTGTCGGTCGCAGGCTTGAACTCTGGGCTCGAGCATTGTCCCTGCACTCTTCAGCTCAAGGGGAGTGCTCTACCGCTTGAGTCACAGCACCAGCATCGGTTTTATAGTGGTTTTATTGGAGATAAGAGTCTCACGGACTTTTTTTCTCGGACTGTCTTTGAACCGTGATCCTCAAATCTCAGCATCCTGAGTAGCTAGGATTACAGGCGTGAGCCACTGATGCCCAGCACACCTTCTATTTTTTAAAAGAGGTTTTCATTGTAAAAATGCTGTTTAGAGGGGTTATAGTTACATGAGCAAGTTAATGAGTACATTTTCTATCAAGCATTGTTACCTCCTCCTTTGTTTTTCCCCTACCCTCCCCTCCCACCTCCACAAATACACTCCCCTCTACTCCCTTCCCCTCTTCCCCACCCATATTGTAAAGATACTTTTTCAACATAGTGTCTTGTGCATCTCATTGTTACAATGCGTCAGCCAGTATCACTATCTATTTTGTTTTGTCCCTTCCCCTCCCCAAGCTAGAGAAGGGTGTATACAAGATGCAGGACACCGACACTAAATACAGTGAAAACAAAGATTAAACCATGGGGGAGGAACATAAAAAGAAAAAAAAAACATGGTAGATTATAAATCCTATCTTGGGGTTCATTTCGCTTAACAGCATCTTATCTGGTCATATGGACATAGCTTTTGAACTTTTATGCTTGTCCCAGACATATAATAGTTATTGCAAATAAGGGAAACCATAGGACCAATGTTTCTTTGGTTTTGGCTTACTTCACTTGATATAAAGTTTTCTAAGACCTCACTTAGAGCCACCCTATGATCCAGCAGTCCCCACTTTTGGGCATTTACCCAAATGATCACAAACAAGACCATACTAAGCTACCAGTACAACTATGTTTATTGCAGCATTATTTACCATAGCTAAGATATGGAACCAACCCAGATGCTCCTCAGTAGATGAATGGATCAAGAAAATGTGATACACACACACACACACACACACACACACACACACACACACACACACAATGGAATTCTATGCCTCCAATCAGAGAAAATGGCATCTCCCCATTTGCTAGGAAAGGGAAAGACGCAGAAACAATTATATTAAGTGATTAAGCCAGGCTCAAATAACCACAGGTCCCATGGTTAATCTTACTTGGAGTAACTTGTACATGGTACCATATAAGAGGATGTTATGTGAAATGAACCCCAAGATAGGGACACAAATGTTTTTTATTACGTGAGATTCTTACCTCTATATAATCCCCCAAATAAAGTTGGAAGGGGAGCTGTCATTCAAATACAGAGCACCACCTTTGAGGGAAAAAGCCTAAGTGACAAGGTAAGGTCCTAAGTTTAAACCATAATATCAGCACTCAAAAAAGTTGATTTTTTTTCCTTGAGGTTTTTATTAAATTGCTCCGGAAAATAATCAACGTTTTATTTATGTTTAGCATTACTATTAAAATCATGTTATATTTATTTATGTTATTCTTTATTTTCTTAAATTTTACTTACACTTTAATATCCAGTAATGATAAGAAATGATTACTGTTTCACAAGTTTTTATGTCAGTTGAATATATGGATGAGGGGTGCATACAAGGAGTTTGGACTGAAAATAGATATTTGCAAGGTCTTCACATAAGAAGTGATAGTTGAAGGAGCTGTGGGCATGTATGAAATCAACTAAAGAAACCAGCAAGGAAAGATAAGGTATGATTCGGGAAAGCAAACACTTTTGGAAGAAAAACAAAGCAAGGAAAATATGTATCTTTTGGTAAGAACTTTGTAACCCATCTAAACATTTAATTCCTTATTTCTAGTGGAAGGCATTTCAGTTAACTTTATTTTACAAAGTTAAACATGAATGACATTTAATACTAACTTACTAACTGGCCTCTGTCTCAGGTAAGCAATTATTCTAGCCAGGTGCAAGGGCTCATGCCTATAATCCTAGCTACGCAGAGAGCTGAAACATCTACATCATAGTTCAATGCCAGTATGGAGAGGAAAATTGGTGAGACTTTACTGTGGCACTGTGGTTCAAAGTGGCAGCACTAGTCTTTAGTAATAAATGTCAGAGACAGAACCCAGGCCCTGACTTCAAGCTCTCTGAAATTATTCTTAAAACACTTGTTCTCAGTATTTCTTCAATTTGTCTAGAAGAATGTTTTAAACTTAGGGATTTTTTTTATTGCATGTTGTCAGAATTGATTTTTAAGATGTTCAGAGAAAAATTATTTATTGCAAGAACTGGTTTGTATTGCTTTGTATTACGTTTTGCTTCTATACCTATAGATCAGCTGGAAAGTAGATGGCCAAACCCCTCCTCCCTCCACCAAAGTTGTAAAATTCATTTTTCGACATAATGACTTGTATATCTCATTGTTGCAATGTGTCCACCTGTACCCTTAGTTAAACTATTTGTTTATGCCCTTCCCCTACACAAATTGTACCAACATCAAATACAGTGAAAGCAGGGGGAGAGACATAAAAAGCAATATAGAAATCATCTTAAAAATATGTTAGAAATAACTGCATGAAATAAAAAAAAATTGAATACTTATCTTGGGGTTCATTTCCCTAGCATCCATTTATCTGAAATATTTTGCTTGACTCAGACATACACTAGTTATTGCAAATAAGGGAAGCCATGGGACCTATGTTTCTTTGGGTCTGGCTTACTTCATTTAATATAATTTTTCCAAGTCTTTCCATTTCCTAACAAATGGGGCAATGTCATTCTTTCTCATGGAGGCATAGAATTCCATTGTGTATATATACCACATTTTCTTGATCCATTCATCTACTGAGGGGCATCTGGGTTGGTTCCCTATCATAGCAATGGTAAATAATTCTACAATAAGCATAGGTGTGCTGATAGCTTTACTATGATCTTGTTTGTGATCATGTGGGTAAATGCCAAAAAGTGGGATTGCTGTGTCATAGGGGTGCTCTATGTGGAGTCTTTTGATGAACCTCCATACTGCTTTCCAAAGTGGTTGAACAAGTTTACACTCCCACCAATGCAGTAAGGTTTCCTTCTGTCCACATCCCCTCCGGCATCTGTTGTTATTAGAGTATTTGATTAAAGCCACTCTAATTTTGTAAGATGGTACCTCAATGTTGTTTTTATTTGCAATTCTTTTATGGCTAGAGAGGTTGAGTATTACTTCATGTGTTTATTTGCCATCCTTCTTTCCCCTTCAGTGAAGTTTCTCTTTAAGTCTTTAGCCCACTTATTTAATGGGCAGTTGTTTCTCTGAAGATTTGTTGTTGAGGGATTTAATTTTTTGAGTTCCAGGTATATTTTAGATATGAGACCCTTATCCGTTGTATGGCTAGTGCAGATCTCCTCCCAATCCATAGGCTTTCTAGTGATCTTGCTAGCTATGTCCTTTGTCATGCAGAAGCTCTGCAATTTCATGAAATCCCATTTGTCCCATTTGTCTTTGATTTTTTGTATTTCTGGGTCTCTTTTAAGAAAATTTCGGCCTGTGTCAAGGAGACCTAGGGTTTCTCCTATTCCTTCCTGTAATGTTTTCAGAGTAAGACTTCAAAATTTAAAATTTCAAGTATTACAAGAAGGTCTTTGATTCATGTTGAATGGATGTGAGTAGCTTGAGTTGTTGCATAATTCGTGTGTGTGTGTGTGTGTGTGTGTGTGTGTGTGTTTGTAAGGGGGGTTATGTGTATCATTGACATCAAGGATAAGGAACTTGGTTCCTTTTTCTTAGACATACATTATGATGTTTCTTTGTTGGTGGTAGACTCTGATTGCTTGCCTTTTCCTGATGTGAACATTCTAGCTCAATTTTTCAATTAAGTTTCTTAATTATTATTGAACATATAATGCTCTAATATTGCTTTGTCTTTAGTCTGCCATCTAGGATCTTCTTTTCTGCTTAAATATTAACATTCAATATGAATTTTACCTCCTGACTAATTTTCCCCTTTAATTTGCATTTTGAAATAAGAATTATAATATCTTTGATCTCTGTTTTCATGAAGAAAAACAATTTTGAATTCTCTATTTAATGTAATAACACCTGGACAGATTTGTTAGCACCAAGACCTTAAATTTTCTTTTGTAGTTTTAGTTTAAAATAATCCTCCTCCATGTTTTTAGAATGGGTAGACAAAGAATTCCCACAATGCCTCACAACTTTTATCTTTCATTTTGTCTGTGCTTCCTTGTCACTGCTAAATTGTTCTGGATACATGTATTAGCTACCCCAACCCCTGCAAAGCTGTTGCTGATACCCAATTTACTGCCAATACAACTCAGCAATTACAGTCACAATTATCCTTTCCCTGGTATCCTATTCTCTGCTACTCATTTTGCTACCCATAATTCTTAACACCATGGTTCCAGCCACCTGATCTCTGACAGCCCTGTCTCTGCTACCACATTCACAAACAAAGCAAAGCAAGAGTAGGCACAGACAGTCGACTTGGGTACTTTTCTTGCAGGCACAATGGGACGTTATTCCTCAGGTATTTAACATGAGGGACTAACTAGTGGTGGAAAGAAAATACGTTACTCAAAGGGGACTAAAATCCAAGGATATCAACTTATAACTTGTTGCTAGGAAAAGCAGGCCCTAAGGTGAATGTTAATGAGAAAAGAAAATTTGAAAAAATATTGGGGATGATATAAATAAAAATTTTAGCTTAATCTCTTCTACCAGTGATATGAATTATTTTATGACATATATATGTAACTACTTTGCATTTTTAAAAGTATATGAAGATGCACATTTATGTGGTACTTATATTAATTTATGGAATATTTGCATATGACCATGTTAACGATTCTCAATAGTTTATGCTTTATGAACTGCTCATGAGTCTGCCTTTGGCAATATGAATTGAGCTCTCTAACAATAAATGGAATTTCATTGTCAAATACTACAAGGATATTACTGAAGCAAATACCCAAATGAATGCTGGAACAAGAAAACTGAACAAAGCTACAAGTTTGAAAGGAAGGGATCAGTGGTAAGGGCTACGATAAAAGAGAAATTCTTCACCATGTAATCTTTGTTGAATTACTAGCTTTTAAAACATTCTTAGAAAGCAGAACATGATTTTTGAATCTTGCCTTTTGGAACCTCTTTAATCAGTGGTTAAACAAAAAATTATCGAAATGACTGAGAATCCACTATTAGATTAACATTATACTCAAAGTTCCCTTGAGATGCAGGTAGGCTGGATTCCTTTTCTATTAAATGAATTGAATAATCTTCCTTTTGATTGGTTGGACAGTCCAGACACTTGTTCCAAAACAAGAAAAGATACTGGACAGAAAAAAAGAGGAAGGAGAGCCAAGGCTGCTGAAATTAGCATATTTCCCATTTGGACTTTAATGGGTTGTTACTACAAAGAATTAGAATTTCATCTTAAAATAATAATTTCAAAATGGATGTGCTAAAGGATAGCTTCGAAATGTAATATTTAATGCTTTTGGATTACTTGAAGACAAACGTTTACAGAAAACATTAAATTCCAGAAAAACTGTAATGTTCCAATAAACACCTAGGAGAAATATAATTTAAAAATTCATCTGTTCAAAGCAAATCCTGGCATGAAAGTCTGTGAGTCAGTTATCTCCAAACAGGAAGTGGCACTGTAACTCAATTGGGAGTGGGCTCCCCTTGAGCTAAAGAACTCTGGGATATGTTAATACCCAAGCCCTGAGTTCAAGGCCCATGACTGACAAAAAGAAATTTTAAAGAACTAAATCATTAGGGCTGGAAGAAGACTCAGTAGTAGAGTGCTTGTCTTGCATGCATGAGGTCCTACGTTCAGTTCTTCAGCACCACATAAGCAGAAAAAACTGGAAGTGGGACTATGGCTAAAGTGGTAGTGCGCTAGCCTTGTGCTGAACAGCTCAGGGACAGCACCAAGACCCAGAGTTCAGGCACCCCTACCAACAACATCAACAACAACAAAAACAAATTAAAGCATCAAACAACCTGAAGATGTTGTCCAGAATAATGAATGCAGCATTATCCGTTGACATGACTTAGTGACTTGAAACCAAGTTTACCAGGGGAGATGGTGGGCATTTTGTGTGTGTGTCAAAACCTGCAAAATTATTTTCTACTTTCCCAGGGAGGGAGAAAGGAGGAAATGGGGGGGGGGGGGGAGGAGTGAGGTGTTTGGTGGACTTGCCTTTTGGTTCACTGATAGTTTTCTGGAGTCAAATTCAGAGAAATTCTGCTTGCAATCCTAGTTGCCTGGGCAATGACGAAGCCATGTCCTAGAAGTGGTTTTGTCCTGTCCTTGGCCTGGTTCCAACCACCACTGGATAATCCAAGTCCCACTGGAAGACCAAGATGCCTTGAAGACTACTGATCCATTGGGCAGGTGGACCTAACCACAGCCAGAATAGGCAGAAAATGCAATTCCGAGGGCAGCACTGGAAATCTACAGCAGGCAGAGATTTTTTTAAATATATTTTTATTGTAAAAATACTGTACAGAGGGTTCAGAGTTACAGGACTAGGTAATGAGTACATTTCGTATACAGCATTGTTACCTCCTCCTTTGTTTTTCTCCTACCATTCTTTCCTTCCCCACATCTCCAACTCCTCCCTCCTCGACCCCTGCCTGAGATTGTAAATTCATTTTCTGCACAGTGTCCTGTACATATCATTGTCACAATGGTCAACCTGAATCCCCATTTAAGCATTCTGCTATATCCCTTCCACTCTCCAAATTACAAATATATATATATATTTTTTTTCTTCATGTGTCTAATGGACATATTTTATTTTGTCTTCAAAGAAGTCTCTCTTTAAGTCTTCAGCCAACTTAGATATTGGACAGTTGTTCCTTTGAAGATGTGTTGTTGGGGTATTTATGATTTTGAGTCCTAAGTATATTTTATATATAAGACTTTGTCTGTTTTATGACTCATGAAGAACTTCTCACAGTAAGTGGGCTTTTTATTGATATTGCTGTCTATGAACTTTACCTTGCAGAAGCTCTGCTGTTTCATGCAATCCCATTTGTCCAACCTCTCTTTGATTTGTTTTGTTTCTGGTTCTCTATTAAGATATATATATATATATATATATATATATATATATATATATCACCCTTCATGATATATATGATATATAAATATATATATGGATCTAGCTTTAGTTTTCTACAGGTGTACAACCAATTTTACCATCACCATTTACTGAAAACGCTGTCTTTCTTCCATTCTATTTTTTTAGCTCCCTTGTCAAAGATTAGGTGGCAATATGTCAGTGTGTTTATTTTTGAGTCTTCAGTCCTATTCCATTGGTCCTCAAAACTGTTGTTGTGCCAGTACCAAGCTCTTCTTATTATTGTGGCTTTTTAGTATAGTTTGAAATTTGGAACTGATATTACTACAGTGCTCTTCTTTCTGCTAAGAATTGATTAACCTACAGCCAGCATTATGCTTAATGTTGAAAAGTTAAAGCCATTTCTTATTAATTCAGGAAAGAGATAAGGATGTCTGGTCTCTCCACTCCTCTTCAACTACTTAGTATTAGAATGCTAGCTGGAACAATGAGACAAGATGCAAATTTAAAGGGAATCCAAATAGAGAAAGATGAAGTAAAACATAAAAGATGACAAACGGAATAGAATTGAAAACCCAGAAATGAACCTACAGTCTCATAGCCATCTAATTTTCGATAAGGGAGCTAAAAAATAGAATGGAAGAAAGACAGACTCTTCAGTAAATGGTGCTGGCAAAATTCATTAACTACTTGTAGAAAACTAAAGCTAGATTCTTATTTATCACCCTGCAACAGAATCAACTCCAAATGGATTAAAGACCTCGGAGTCAAAGCAGACACTCTGAAAATATTACAGGATGGAATAGGAGAAACCCTAGGTGTCCTTGGCACAGGCTGAAATTTTCTTAATAGAGACACAGAAACACACAAAAAAAAAAAAATCAAAAAAAGGTTGGACAAATGGGATTGCATGCAATTGCAGAGCTTCTGCCTAGCCAAGGACATAGCTAGCCAGATCACTAGAAAGCCCACGGATTGGGAGAAGATCTTCACTAGCCATACAACAGACAAGGGTCTCATACCCAAAATATAACTGGAACTGAAAAAATTAAATTCCCCAACAACAAATTTTCAAAGAAACAACTGCCCAATAAATAAGTGGGCTGAAGACTGAAAGAGAAACTTCTCTGAAGAAGAAAGAAGGATGGCTAATAGACACATGAAGAAATGCTCAACATCCCTAGCCATAAAAGAAATGCAAACCAAAGCAACATTGAGATACCACCTCACTCCAGTTAGAATGGCAAAAATCAAGAACTCTAACAACAACAGATGCTGGAGGGGATGTGGACAGAAGGGAACCTTACTTCACTGTTGGTGGGAATGTAAACTTGTTCAACCAGTTTGGAAAGTAGTATGGAGGTTCCTCAAAAGACTTCACATAGAGCTCCCCTATGACCCAGCAATCCCACTTTTGGGCATTTACCCAAATGTTTACAAACAAGACCACACTAAAGCTACCAGCACAACTATGTTTATTGCAGCATTATTTACCATAGCTAAGATATGGAACCAACCCAGATGCCCTTCAGTAGATGAATGGATCAAGAAAATGTGGTATATATATACAATGGAATTCTATGCCTCCATCAGAAAGAATGACATTGCCCCATTTGTTAGGAAATGGAAAAACTTGGAAAAAATTATATTAAGTGAAGTAAGCCAGGCACAAAGAAACACAGGTCCCATGGTTTCCCTTATTTGCAATATCTAGTATATGTATGAGTCAAGCGGAAAAAGTCAGATAATGTGATGTTAGGAAAATGAATCCTTAGATAGGTATTTTAATGTTTTTTTTTTCATGCATGTGTTTCTAATGCATTTATAAGATTATTTCTTTGTTGCTTTGTATGTCCCTCCCCCACAGTATAACCCCCGCTTTCACTATATTTGATGTCAGTATAACTTGTGGAGGAGATGGGGAAAAACAAGTAGTTTAAGGATTCAGGTGGACCTGTTGCAACAATGAGAAGTACAAATTGTCATGTTAAAAACGAGCTTTACAATGTCGGTGGGGGGGGGAGGGTGGGAAGGATTGGGTGGGAGGGAGGGGGGGAAGGATTGGGTGGGGGGAGGGGGGAGGCTGGGAAGGGAGGTGAAGGGTAAACAAAGGAGGAGGCTGCAATCCTTGGTAAGAAATGTATGCATTATCTTGCCCATATAATTGTAACCCCTCTGTACAGTATGTTCACAAATAAAATAAAATTTAGAAAAAAAAATGGGTACTCCACCACTTTTTGGTTCAATCACTTCTAACCTCAAATATATACTTTGCTAACAAGATGCTTAGAGGAAACCTAAGAATACTTCACTTTTATCTTCTCTCTTAAGATTCTCTTTAGATACCATATCAGGATCAGTGAAGTTATTCTTTCAAATATTATTTCAATGGATTATCTTTCTCTTGGTCTTGCATTTGCTCAGAAGGATGTATGGAAAAGAATAGAGTTAAATCATCCATACCTTGGATGACAGTGTCTGTTACAAAAGGACAATGCTCCTATGTTCTATGTCTCTGTCCTTCTCTTAGCTCTTGCGTGATTTCCAACTAATCACAGATTCTTGGCTTCAAGTCTAGTGAAGGTGAAGGACTATAAGTCCTTCCCCACTGCTACATCTTCACGGTTTCTCTTTTAAAACTCTTTTATTTGGATGTGGAATTTATTTTCATGTCTTCATTCAATCCATTCTAAATTGTAGTGAGCTAAATAGGCTCTGTAAAATCACTTTAGGTAGCAAAAATATTAAGACAATATATCAAAAAGTTTGGCCTCCTTCCACTGCTGAAGCCAATATGCTTAGCTAGGGCTTCTAAGAACGCGTTTTCTTGCCTTTTCACTTTGCTCAATTCTTTTCTGATCCCAAAACTTTTTGGCTTATGTAATATGAGAAGTCTTCACTATCTCATGTTAATAAGGATATTATATTTTTGAGCTACTAAGAAATGTGAAATCATTGGTTTCAAGTATCCAATCAGGTATTTTTCTGTAGTTCAGTGCTTCACATGCAAAGACATTGTAGAACGTATTACAAACATTTTTGAGTGCACTTTTTCCCTAAATATTTTGACCCAGATTATCTTTTTCAGAGAATTACTGTTTGGTAATTAAAGTCAATACACAAATTTTGATTTTTTTTTTAAGAACGTTGAATTTAAATTCCACTACGACCTTGTTTCACACAGTGAGTAGATTTCCTGGGTAAGGACAATTCTCAAGGGAACCTACAGGACTTATAACAAGGCTGCTGAGGTTTGTTTGTTTAGTATGAAAATTAGCCATCTTCACCCACTTTGCTCCCTCTCAGCTAAGTCTGCCTTCATTACTTTGCATGAAAGCCTATTTTCCCAAGAAATTTTAAATTTTCATAATAGGCTAAGTTGTTAAAAAGTTTGAACAAATTAAAATTTACCTGTCATAATTTTTTGGGGGTATCCAGTCGTGGGGCCTGAACTCTGGGCCTGGGCGCTGTCCCTCAGCTCTTCAGCTCAAGGCTAGCGCTCTACCACCTGAGCCACAGCACCACTTCCGGCTTTTTTTTCTTTTTGCTTATGTGGTGCTGAGGAATCGAACCCAGGGCCTCAGGCATGCAAGGCAAGCGCTCTTACCACTGAGCCACCTTCCCAGAAAAACCTGTCATAATTTTAAAACTCTTTTGAAATTCCTTTATTAGAACCACAAGTTCGTCATTCCTAACTCCACCTTTAATATCAAAAACAGTTAACATGTTGTTTTCATGATATAGTGTCCATGAAACTACTATTTTCCAGTGGCTTTGTTATGCATATATATAACCTTATAATCTGATGCTAGGCAAAATGAACTCCAAGATATGGAAACAGAGAGTATTATTTGCGATTGTTGTTTTTAATGTACTATGTGATTTCCATTTTCTTTTGGGGTTTTCCTTTATGCTTATTTCCCTGCTGTATTTGATTTTGGTAGCCTGTGTATTGTGTATATATTTACCTTAATTAGGGAGGGGAAGAGGAACAACAAAATGGTGAGACAGAGGACAAAGGCAAACCAATGCAATAGCAATACTCACAAGACAATATGTTGGAAATGTACATTACAACTTGAGAGGGGTACTGGGGTGAAGGAAAACTGTGAAGAAAATGAGGGAGGGGGTAACAAGTTTGAAAAGTTATGTATTCACTACCTTAAAATTACTGTAACCCCACTGTACATCACTTTGAAAATAAAATTAAATTTAAAAAATAAGCTACATGAAATAAAATTTCACTGTATTGGTAAAGTACATATTATTCTTTATGTAGTAACTTTTTAAAAATCCATACTGTTTGGTGTCTAATTTGAATTAATTACCCCTTTTTAATCAGAGGACCATCAACTTGAATGCTATCCGACTAGACAATATTTTCACAATATACTTACCAATATTTTGAAAAAAGAATAAATATAGTACTTTCTCATACTAAAAGCGAAAACAGTTTAATTCTATGGAAACAAATAACTTGTAAAAGTAAATAAGTTGTTAAGAAGACAGAATATATGTGTTCGTCAACATTCCAATGACTAGTAATTACTCATTTTCAAATTCTGAAGATTCCATACCTAAGAGATTCAAAACAATACCAGCTTGCATGTTATGTAATTCTGCAATAGATGCACTTTCCAATGGGGTGTTACAGATTGAGAGACAACAGAAAAATAACCATGTTCTGGTAGAGGATAAAACTATGTAGCATCGGTAATAATTAATTCTTCAAGAGTAAGCAATGTTTTATCACAATAAGCTATTATTTTTATGACCACCAATACCAATATTTATGATATAGAGTCATCCTAGCCCAAAATTCTCCAACTTTTAGGGTGCATCTCAAACTTCCCTTAATTCATATGATGAATAGCTTATCTCTATTGTGAAAAAATACAATGCTGCTAATGTGATGCCATTCATGTTCTGGTAAGCCTTGAGCATAAACAGGCTCAGAGACAGTGTCCAGGCCCAGAGTAAAAGTGCTAGGACAAACCAATAAAACAAAAACAAAAATAAAATCAAACCCCAAATGTAACATTTTTCTCAGTGTATACAGTAGCAAATAATTAAGGAAATTGCTTCCTGTGTTACATACAGGTAGAAGAAAGAAGATGTCACACAATTATTCTCTTCATACCATGTTATACCAAAGACTCCAAAAATTGCTCTTATTCTAAATTTATAAATTAATATCATCAATTTGTTGGCAACTCTGTCTACAACATTCACATTATCATTTCATACATGAACTGTTGGAATTATCTATTAACCAAGGTCTTGAAAGAATATTATAGGCACATAGAATGCAAAATCATTTGTGAATGTCAATTAAACCCTCTACTTAAAAACAATTTTGTAGAATCCTATAGAATATAAAATTACAAACAAAACCAAAATATTTTAAATCTAAATTCTAATTTAGCAAGATCTTCAAAATCCTTCATTAGACGAACTTTGCTATTTTTCCAAGCTTAAGCTTGTGTAATTCTTCATCATTTCTTTGGGTTACAACAGAATGAAGATAACTTATTTTTTCAAATTTTGGATGGGAATCATGAGTCATTTTGCATCTAAGAATGTTCTGTAATGAAGAGAGAATTTAAAACACAAGTGAGGATTAAGTATGAATTGCATTTCAACAGGAAATTTGACTTCTCAAAACATAATGACAAAATTAGCCCAAATGTCCAACTATGTATTCCTTTCTTGTTTGTTTTGTTTTATTAAGACAAAATTACCTGGTCCAGGGAATATATCACTATGTAATTCCATTCTCTAATCTTTATATGTTTATATGTATATATGCAAAAGCCTCAAGCTCTTATTCAGCAATCTTGCTCATGACTGGTATTCCATCAATTGAGCCATTTTTCCAATCCAGATTTTGACTGCTTAATTTTATATACTGTTGCAAAGAGTGTTCTGCCCAGGCTGGATGCCAATTGAACTTCCCAGACTCCTTTACATTCTTAGGTTTTATTTCTCCAGGAGTATCAACTTTTAAATGACAAACATTTTTGTGAGGGTAATGTCTAAGCTGTAGCCCAGATTTTTAACTCAAGAATTCTTTTTTTTTTTGTTTTGGTGGGGTGTCTGGTCATGGTGCCTGAACTCTGGGCCTGGGCTCTGTCCCTCAGCTCTTCAGGTCAAGGCTAGCACTCTACCACTTGAGTCACAGCGCCAATTTCGGCTTTTTTCTTTATTGCTTAAGTGGTGCTGAGGAATCGAACCAAGGGCCTCATGCATGCAAGGCAAGCGCTGTACCTCTGAAACACCTCCTCAGCCTTAACTAAAGAATTCTTTTAAAGATAGATGAACAGACACATTACATATCTTGAGTGTACACTGTTAGGAATGTGATCGTAAGCTGGGTCATGGTGAGATATGAGGATTGAGGTTTAAAGCCAGCCCCGGTAGGAAAGTCCCAGAGACTCTTTTCTCAAATTAACTAAAAGAAAATTGGAATTGGCACTGTGGATCAAGTTGTAGAGCATTAGCTTGAGCTGAATAGCAGAGAGACAGCTCGCAGGCCCAGAGTTCAAGTGCCAAGACCACCGCCAACAAATATATATGTGTGTGTGTGTGTGTGTGTGTGTGTGTGTGTGTGTGTGTGTCTGTGTGTCTGTGTGTCTGTGTGTCTGTGTGTCTGTGTGTCTGTGTGTGTGTGTGTGTGTAAAGAAAAAAAAAAGAAATGAGATCTTAGCCAACAGTTTATTGCTAGCATAATTCCTGCTCTCACAAGATGGACATTTTTCCAGTTAAATCCATGCTTTTATATTTGACTTGCATTGAAAACAGAATTATTCTTCCATTCTACTTTCTACAAAGTTGCATGATTAGCAAGCATGATTTAGAATGGGAGTGGCCTCATACTTCATGTTCCACATAGGAGTCTTGCTTTCTGTATATCACTCTCATAAATCTACATACTGGACTTGGCTTTATTGTTTCAATGTTGCTTATTTGTAGTCTTCTATATTGTATGGAACCCTTATACTTAAAATCAGAACTTCCCTTTCTCCTATTATTGCTATTGTTTCCTTACTGGTAGCCCATGTACACTTGGGAAATAATGAACAGCACATACACTCACAAAAAGAATGTTCTGAAAACCATCTTCCCATTTAAAATTCGCCTTAACTTACAGAGAACTTACAAAGTTTGAACTCAATGTACTCATGTATAATATATTTAAAGCAATATAAATTTCATATTTTCTCTTTACTAAATTGTCTCTGAAACACGTTTTACCTCAGGTCCATAGGTGTTCTCGTCTTATTGCAGTGAAGCCAGAAAACATTCATTATACCTCAAGCAGCACCATCGATTGTTACTGGAAGTAACTGTTACTGGATATGGAAACTGACCACAGGAGAGGAATGGAACATAGAGGAAAAATAACGTTCAAGTTACCTTGTGCTTTCCTTTTTACTGTACAAGAAAAGTATCCCAAGGCTTGAAGGAAACTCTGTCCCTGGCTTTTTGAGTGTGTTCTTTACTCATATAAATTTTTTATGTAAACTTCTAGTTCATAGTGTTACAAAAAGAAATAATGTACCATTTGAAGGCCAGTATAGAACAAAAGGAAATAACGTTGTTTTAAAAGTGTTCTCCTGCAAAGGAACAAAGACATAGGGGTTTTAAAGTGTCTTATAGATGGATATTTCACCCCTGAGATGATTCTCGATGCAGGAGTCAGTTATCACTTCCTTTGGTCTGGTCCTGAGTTCTCCAGAGTAATAAGGATTCCAAAAAAGCAAGATCCAGTCAATATGATCAGCAAAAGAAGCCTCTTTTCTGACCAGTACACCTTTAAGGAGGGCCCTAAAGAAAAATCTGGGCTTTTTGTTTGCTTGTTTGTTTAGTTTGTGCTGGTTCTTGGGCTTGAACCCAGAGGCTGGATCCTGTCCCTGAACAGTTGTCTTTCCAGTGCACCTGCCCCCAAAGCTAGTAATCTACTGTTTGAGCCAAAACTCCACTTCTGGTATTTTGGTGTTCAATTTGCGGTAAGAGTTTGACAGACTCTCCTGCCTGGTTTGGCTTTGAATTAAGATAGTAAGAAAGCTAAGTGACATCAACTGTATAGACTTCTCTTTTGAAACAAAAAATATTAGATGAAGTTTATTGTAAAGTTAGTATTTGACAATTTATAAAGGAAGAGAATATGTCTAGCAAAGAAGCCATAACTTAAATAACTCGGCAAAAGTAGGTGCACTGAATCATTTTGAAATTATTTATTCTGTTTGGGAATATTATTGATCTTGTCCTTCCTTTTGTGGAAACTTAAGGTAATATTTGCACTTTTTGTTGGTTGTGGGGCTTGAACTCTGATCCTGGGCGCACTCCCTCAGCTCTTCAGCTAAAATTGAGTGCTCTACCACTTAAGCTACAGCACCACTTCTGGGTTTCGGGTGGTTAATTGAAGGTAAGTGTCTCATGGACATTCCTGACCATTCTGTATTTGAACCACAATCCTCTGGTTTCCTGAATAGCTAGGATTCCAGGCGTGATCCACCAGCACCCAGCTCATATTTGCATTTATGTGCAATGAATGACACTATGTAGACAAATAATGGAAATTTGAATCAAATGATGGCATTGCAGCTTTTCAGAAAATTTGAGGTAACAATAAATATGTCCTCCTTTTCTATGTTGTTTCATTAATGACTCATGAGCTATGGGACGCTTAATTAGCATTCTCTGCTGTCTGAGTAGGTGTATTTAGTATCAGGAAATGTTCATAGAGAAATATAGAAAGACAGATTTTTAGAAAGCAAAGAAGTTAAGGTAAGAAAAAACAGCACAGAAGGAGATACATGTATTACACAGAGATTAAGAAGTAGCCTAAGAGATTTAGAATGCTAAAGGTAATGAGGAATAAGACTAGTTGACAACTATTTGTTCAATAACCAAAAATCGTTCTCTATAAACGTTTCTGGCATACATTAGTAACTATCATTTATTCATTAACTCTGGAGTTATTCCTTCTCTTCTGTCACAACTGTTAATTTGCCTCTGCCGTTGTGGTGCCATGAATAACCAAAAAGATTTCCAAATCTCACTTAGACTACCCTTCTCATTGTGATTAGCAGAGACCATTCAAAAACTTGGAATCTTTGAATTTGCAGAATTAATCTTCACCTGACATCTACGCACATTCAAGGCATTAAGTGCTGGGACCTAATGAACAAAACTTTTTTTCAACACAATATCCTAATATTAGAAAAAGTACATGAATTATGGACTATTGTCAGGTGTCAGTATGGCAGGAGCAATTATATATTCCAAGTATCGGTTCTTTGTTTTGCATTTACTAATTAAATGTTTTTTGGTTTGGGTTTTTTTTTTTTTTGCTTTTTTGCTCAAGGCAATCACTGTACCACTTGAGGCACAACACCATTTCCAGTGTTTTTCTGTTTATGTGGTACTGAGGAATAGAATTCAGGGTTTCATGCATGCTAGGCATTTATCATATCATGAAGCCACATTCCCAGATCCCTAAATGACTTTCTTAAGTTGACATTACATTTTCATTCAGTAACTATGTACCATAATATTGGCCAGGTGCTAGAAAATAATGTAGAAAAGAATACAATATAATAAATACAGTAAGGCTAGATGGTAAATGAATAACCCTGACAGTCTTGCCAGGGCTCAGAGGGCTTATCTCATGGAGATGTATCAACACGCTGAAAGAGACAGCTCCCGACCAACAGCCCACCTCCAGAATGAGTGGGCCATCTTGGGTTCCAGCTACCTGGGGACGTTGGGCCACCTCCTACAGCACCAATTCTACCCATTCCTGAGAGAGACAGTGAGAGACAGAGAGAGAGAGAGAGAGAGAGAGAGAGAGAGAGAGAGAGAGAGAGAGAGAGAGAGAGGGAGAGATAGAAAATCAGAATTACACTTAAATCGGGTGCCAGTGGCATAAAACTCTAATCCTAACTACACTGGAGGCTGAGATATGAGGATCATGGTTCATAGACAGCCCAGGCAGGAACGTCTGTGAGAATCTTATCTCCAAAGAACCACCAGAAAACTGGAAGTGGCACTGTGGGATCAAGTGATAAAGCGCTAGCCTTGAGCTGAGGAGCTCGGGAATAGTGCCCAATCCTAGAGTTCAAGAACCACGACTGAAAGAAGTGGACTTCCCACCACAAGAAGTGGACTGAATAGCACCCATTGTCCTAGGGAGCATGGTAGAGAAGTCAGGCCGAGCTTCCTGTGAACTTGAGGTCATAAGTAGGTCACCTGGCTTCTGTGTGCCTCGGTTTCCCCAGCTGCAAAACTGAACAAAGTGAAGGATCCCCTTCCTCATTGGGATAGGGTAATAATGAAAGAGAGCCATGTTTCGGTTCATAATCCCACACCTGTTGCATGATTAATAACAGGCCCTACCTGAGCCCTTTCTGGTATCTTCCTGTCATATGCTCACAGAATTGCCAAAACCTTATCTGAAGGCCATTCCCTCTCTTTTCCAGACATCGCTCTGTATAAATCCCTTGTTTCCTCACAACTGTCCTGTGAGGAGACTGAGGTCCAATGGTTGAGGCCCTACCAAGAGCTTCATGTGTGGTCAAGAATCCGCTGCTATGGACTGAGTTTAGGATAATCCATCTACACCTATGACTGAGCATGACACCACATGTCTACCATCCCAATTACAGAGGACCAGGCCTGTTGGAGCATACCTTTCACAGGAGGACCGTGATCCAGCCCAGCCTGAGCATATTTTTATTTTCTATCTCAGAAATCCTCAAGACAGAAAGGTGGCTCATCAGCGTCGTGGAGAGGAAACAAGCAGGGTGTCATGGTGCCCCCAGAGGGGTGTTTGACCCAGGGTAGGTTGTTGTTGGGACAGAAACTCACCTGTGCTGCTGGGAGAAGCTGTTGGCAGCTGCTTCAATTGGGGCAGCAGCGATGGCACCAGCATTGTGGACACATGGGCCCAGAGCAGAAGACTAGGGGCAGGGACCAGGTCGGGGATTTAGGCCGGCTGGCAGCTAGACATTGACTGAGGTTTGAAACCTGGCACTGTGTGAAGGGAGGGGAGGAGTCAGGTGGGGGTAGGAGCATCAATTTTCTATTATACTCCAAAGTCACCTTGAGTCTCTTTCTCACCACTCAGCCCCTTCTACCTTCCTGAACTGCTGGTAGTGGTGTAAACTAACAGAGGGAATCCCAGTGCTACCTGGCAGCATGGAATGTGGGCATGGCCACCATTCTTGTATCCCATTGGTCACAAAGAAGCATGAAAGAATGGGGGTGTGGCCAGAATCCTGTGAAGCAAGCAGCATGGGCCGAGTCAAGATGACAGTGGTTCTCCCAGCCTTTTTCCCAGGAAATTCTGTCCAATTCAGTTGGAGAGAAGAGGGTGACCTGCTTTAACTGGATGGCTACACAGATTGTTGTGTAGTTCTGTTTGTTGCCAGTCCCAGACTTTGAACTTAGGATCTGGGCACAGTTCATGAGCTCCTTTTGCTCAAGGCTGGTCCTCTACACTAGAGCCACAAGGTTTCTGGCTTTGTTGGCAATGAAGTTGGACAGGGGACTCAAGGATTTTACTCCTTAGGGTGACTGTGACCATGATCCTCCTATCACAGCCTTGTAAGTATCAAGGAGGACTGCTGAGAGCCACTGGTGCCTGCCTAATCATTGGTCTTGTTGATGTTCATGGACAGACTGGTGAGTTCCCGATCCTCGGGTTGAAGTGGTGGGAGCTGGAGACCACAATTCAAATCCTGGTCGTGCCACCTCCAAATGGTAGGATATCCTAAGAAACTTGTTCCTATCCATATGATTACCAATGTAATGTGATGTAAGTCATGATTGAATGAACAGTTCTTGAATGATTCTAGGATAAAATTATACACAATTATATTACACGACACTGATTGATTTTAGTTAATATTTTATTAAGCATTTAAGCAATCACATTCATCAAATGGAGGCATAATGAAATACCTAAGAATTGGGCCTCAAATACTATAAAGGTGACATTTTTCTACCAGGACTGGGATTGGAACTCATAGTCTGGGTAACTCTGTTGCACTGTGTGGGAAGAGGAAGCTTCCTTCCTTAAAGTCAAGAAATTCAAGTCTGTTCCTTAGGCTTGAAATCGATCACCAGCACTAGAAAACACCTTATTCCTGTACAATTTACATATATGTTTTATATTTTTATACATATGTTGACTCCGTATTGCATTCAGTGTAGTTATTTTATTTTTTGTTTTATTCATGTATTGACCATTTATTGTATTGACTATTATATCACATAAAACATTGTCTACATAGGATATAGGTCTATATATGTATTCCACCTCATACCTGACACACAGAAGATTCACAGTAAAGGAAACCATGTGTCACCATCATCTTCTTACTCCACAATTCATTGTTTGGGACCACTGACATCTGAACTCATGGTCTACAAGGCCAAATTCATGAATGGGTGAGTGCAAACATGCCATCCTGGGGGAAATTAAGGTGCTGGTTGTTCCCAGGACCTTAGAACCCCAGGGGTTAACCAAAGAAGAACAGATTGACATGTGGATGGCAGTATGCTAATATATGTGTGTGTGTGTGTTTATAGAGTGCCAGAGATGTTTATACATTATTCAGTTATATAGACTATATTCCTACCAATTCCTGGGTATTTATTATGCGTCCATGTAATTAATGATATTGTTTTCATCCTTAAAATATTAATGAATGGACTCAGTGTCCTGAAATTATTGTGTTCCTGTAAGTAATAATATTCTTTTAATGCTTCATAAATATTAAATAAAATCAATCAGCCTTCTGAAATGATGCTGTTTAATTTGATAGGATCATCATTCACGATCAACTCATTCAACTGTGACATTGACAAAATTCCAGTGTTATTCCTTTGGGTGGGAACCAGTTTCTTAGTACCTCCTGCCATTGGTTGGTGTCAGTATGGGGATTCAAAATGAGGGCCTATGTTGCCACGTGGGCCTATGTCTTTCTCGATTGTCTGCCAGCCTTCAGAAATGCAAGGTGAAGTACCCTTTGCAACAGTGTCATTCAGACCCAGAAGGGTCACTGTGCAAAGGAAGAAAACATAAAAGGCCACATTTTTTCTGTGCATTGTTTTCCCTGCAACACGTCGGGGTGTAGAATCCCAGAAGCACCTGTGTGTCCAGTGGCTGCACCCCATCCTAGTGTGATCAAAGCTGAGGCAGAGTTGCCACGACCTGAGTTCAAGCCCCATGCTGAGAAAAAAATTAATTCCCTAGCTTGCAATTCACACAGTTTATTCTTACAGGCTTTGGATTTTAACTCAGGCTCTGGGTAAATCTGCAGAAATGTGCATAAAGGGGAATATCACCTTTCATGAAGATAAAAATGTCAGGTCTGTTCACTAGTCCTGAATTCAAGACCCAGACTTGGAAAACATAGTATTTCTATATATTGTAAAGATAAAATTTATACTTACCTATAGATGTTCAGTCCATACATGTTTGGTGGGGTTTTCCTTGTATCTTCTGTTTTATTCATTTATGTACTCAATGTGTTTATTACATTGATGACAACCTATCACAGAACATCTAGATTTGTAGAAATGTTCTCTCTCATGCCTTACCCCCAGGATTCTCAGAGAAAAGGAAAAAAAGTTTCACACTCTCCTTCTTACTCCACGATCCACTTGTTGATAGTGCTGGTATCTGAACTCAGGGCAGAGCAAAACAAATTGGCCAATCAGTCAAGGTGATCATATGAACCTGTGATCAACTAAGGAGTGTGGCCAATCCCAGAATCTGACATTGATCCCCAGGGTGGTCCACTATAGTCAGAAATTCATAATTTAAACAAAGGATCTATATTGACATATATGTTTGGTTAGCATCTTGGGTTCAGTGCATTTATTCTCATTATTTTGTCTCTAATTCATGGAGGTATTGTGTATTTTAATAAGTATGGTGACTGCTATGACAGTGCTGACATGGATGAGAACCTGTTACCAAGGTTACAGTGTTGTCCATGCATTCTCCATCATATTTGTGACCCAGGACTTTCACAGGAGAGGATAAAAGGCACAACGACTGGCTTCTGACATCAGTATGTATCCTTTGTGAGTCCTGGGATTTTTAGTTTCTGACATCAGTATGAATCTTTTGTCAGTGGTGGGATTTTTAGCTCAGGTCTGGGTAACTCTGTTGCACTGTGGGAGAAGGGGAAGCTCACCATCTTTGAAGAGTAGAATGTCAGGCCTGGTGCAGGGCCTGATTTGAAGCCCAGCACTGGACAAAATAACAAGCCCACCTTTTTAAAACATAGGATTTTTCATTTATAGGTGTGGTATGCATCTTGCATTCAGTGTAGTTATTCTTTCTATTTTGTGTCTTATTCATTGATGTATTGTGTATTTCTTTGAGTATAGGATGACAAACATAACTGTGGTTAACTGGATGACAACCTATTCCCATGACTATAGAGTTGCATATACATTCTCCTTCCTAGCTGAGCCCCAGAACTTGCACAGTACAGGAAACCAGGTGCAACGACTGGCTTCTTACATCAGGGTGAATTTTTGGCAGTGCTGGGATTCAAATTTTGGGCCTAGGAGGCCCAACTGCCCAATGGGTCCACGTGATCACACCAGACTGTGAGCCACTATGGAGCTGGGCAGTTCCCAGGATCTGAGATCGAGCCCCAGGGAGGCCAAAATAGTCTTCAATGATCATTGAAACATGGGATGTATATTCACATCTGTGTGTGGACTGCATCGTGCATTGAGTGTAGTTATTCTCTTTATTTTGTATGCTATTCATGGGTGTATTGTGTATTTTCTTGAGTGTATGATGACAGGAATAACTGGGCTGAAATGGATAATAACTTATTCCCATGGCCACAGGGTGGCTAAAGCATTGTCCATCCTAGCTGAGATCCAGGACTTGCACAGAAAGAAAACAGGTGCAATGATTGACTTCTGACATCAAGATAAATATTTTCGCAGGTCGGGTAATCTGAACTCGGTGCCTAGCAGGACCAAGTGGTGAATTTGTCCACATGAGCAAACCAGCCTTTGGAACCTGCAATTGAGCCCCCCTCCCAGGGGAGAGCGGGAAGCACAACAGTCATCCATTCATAAGCTGAAGGTAGTATGCAAATAAGTACACATTTGTATAGAGTAGGAGAGATGGTAACCTGTGGTGGAATCCAGTCTGCGTGAATACAGATTCTTGGATCTTTACTGATGCCTCCATTTCATGACTGTGATGATTATTGTCATGCTTCATCAACTTCTTTACAAATAATCGATACTCCATGAGTCTTTCCTATCATTTACTACTTGCATCATGCACAAACTACTCATTCAAGGATGAGATCAATCACATTCCATGACTGTTCCCAGGCCAGAAACTAGTACCTCAAGATCTCCGGCCATTCCCTCCACATAGGGGGACTGAATTCAAGCCTCAGGCGTAGAAAAGATTCTCCTTATATAATTTTTTGGGGGGCCACTTGTGGGCCTAAACTCTGGGTCTGGGCGCTGTCCCTCAGCTCATCATCTCAAGGTTAGTGCTCTACCACTTGAGCCACAGCGCCACTGCCGGCTTTTTTTTCTGCTTATGTGGTGCTGAGGAATTGTTCCCAGGGCCTCATGCATGCAAGGCAGGAGCTCTACCACTGAGCCACCTTCCCAGCCCTCCTTATATATATTTTAAAGATAGTATTTATACTTCCTTACAGATGTTCATTCTATATTGTGTTTGGTGTGGTTATTTATTTTATTTCTTGTGTCATTCATTTATTTAGAATTTATTTTATTGACTCTGATGACACCTATACCATTTATTACATTGTTTACATCCTGTCACATAACATCTAGATGTTAGATGTGTTCTCCATTATGCCTGGCAGTGCTAGGATCTGAACATAGTGCCTAGCAGGCCCAATTCAAGATTGGGTGAGTTTGAGCATGGCAGCCTCTAGCCAATGAAGATGTCAATTGGTTCCCAGGATCTGAGATCGACCCCTATGTTTGACCAAAACAGGAATACATGGATAGGCAGACAGAGGTATACAAATATATATATATATATTTGTAAAGAGTTCCATAGCCGTCTATGTATGATAGAATGACACCCACTATGTTCCTACCAACTCTTAGGTATTTATTAAACTGCCATTGAAGGAATATTGCTCTTTTCATGCTTAATAAACCATTAATTAAGCTCAATCAGCATTCTAGGATTACTGCATCCAACTTTAGAGTAGACCGATGAATAAACTACTCTTTCAATCAGTATTCCTATTCATAAGAATGAGTCTCTTGTGATCTCCTGTGATTGATGTCAGAACTACGATTTCACCCAGGGACTATGTTGACAGGTTGGCCTATGGCTTCACTGATAGCCCACCAGCTAATAGCAATGGCAGCTCAAGTCCATATTGCAGCATTGTCATTCAGACACAGGATGGTCACTGTCCAAAGAAAAAAATCGTAAAACCCCAGCTCTCTGCAGGTCACCACTTTTTGTGCTTTCCAATGATTTTTTCTTCCTGAAAGCCCTCTGGGCCCAGGAACCCAGGATCGGCTATGGGTCCAGAGACTGTACCCCAGCTAAGGCATATCCAAGCTGAAGTAGAATTTCCACGACCTGTGTTCAAGCCCCATGCTTGGCCAAAATCAATATATATATATATATATATATATATATATATATATATACATATGTATGTATAATTATTTAACTAAATTAAAAAAATAAAGCTCCCTAGTTTGGAATTTCTGCAAGTTTTCGTTTCTAGCCTGGGATTTGAACTCAGGGTCTTGGTAAATCTGTAGCAATGTGAGCGAAGAGTTGCCATTACTTGAGTTCAAACCTTGTGCCAACCAAAAATGAAAAACTAAGTCACTGACCTCAGCAGGGGGATGTAGTTGTGGAGATGGGAGGGAAGGGATGATAGGGGAAAAACACAGGAGGAGTAAACAATGCTCAATAGGAAATGTACTCATTACCTTGCTCCTGGAACTGTAACCCCTCTGTAGAACATTTTTACAATAAAAAACATACAAAAAAAGAGAAACAATGTAGTTCTCAGAGAAGCACTTTGGAAGTAAGGACAGGATGTTTGAATAGCTGTACAAAACTCTACACTATTTTTTTAATGCTCAGTATGGAACTGAATAATCATAACTGCTTCCATTAAAAAAATTAAGTCAGTCTTGGAACTGGGGCCAGTATTTCTGCCATTGCTAGTTTTTGAGCTCACCATCCAGGTAACTCTTTTGTACCATTGGTGAATGTGAAGGTCATTGTCCTTGAGGAAAAGAAATTCAGGATAGAGTTCCCAGGGCCTGAATGATGGCCCTGCAATGGAAGAAATATTTCTATACATGTGTAATACATGATATATACTTATATATGTATGTTAATTTCATATTATAATTTTATTATTGATTTTGTATTGTATTTTTCTTTGATTCATTTATTGATTATTGTATTTAGTATTATTATACACATAATATTATATTTTGCACATCTATTATAAAATTATACACAAAAATTTAGGACATTGACTCATTTTTCATTAACATTATATTAAGTGTTGAAACATGATACATAATTAAATGGAAACATTTGTCACAGTCTTCACATGTTTAGAGTCTCTCCCAAGTATGAGCGTGGAGTTCACGCACCAAGACTGGGCAAAAAAAAATTGAGCCTGCTGAGACATATTCTTCTCGGACTCAGAGGAGGGCCGAGGTTATAGGTAAGAGGTAGGGTAGAGGGCAGTGCTGGTGGCTCACCCCTGTAAGTACTCAGGAGGAAGGATCCTAATTGCAAGCAGAAAAGTCAATTTAAGAAACTTTTCTCCAATTAAACACCCAAAAAGCCAGAAGAAGACCTGTTGTTCAAGTAGTACAGTGCTAGCCTGGAGCACAAAACCTCACGGATAGGTTAGCATCCAGGCCCTGAATTCAAACCCCAGGATTGGCACACACACACACACACACACACACACACACACACACGCACGCACACACGCACACACACACACACACACACACACACACACACACACACACACATACACCAATATAGAGCATTTGCCAGTCAGCCTGCACAAATTCCATCTCTAGCAACTCAATATTAAAAAAAAAAAAAGGTGGAGAAGGGAAGGAGACTTTCTCCAGGATGTGATACACCCAGTGCCAAAATTTCACAGTAGTTCTAATATGTGGGTACAGGACAGAGAGCCTCAGGCAGAAAGTATAGCGTGGGCAAAGGTCCTGAGGTGTGTTGTAGCGCAGGTGGTGTGAATGGTATGAAGGTTTTATGGCTTCAGAAAAGTCTGGCAGGATATTCAAGTCTGGGTCAACGTTGACTTGAGTCACAGGGCAGAGGGTGGGGTCCCTGAATAGCGCCCAGGGGGACGATTAGCTTTTCTTTTCTCCAAGGACCCAAAGCCATTTCCTGTGGCTGGAAACCTGTTTTCACAACTCCTGACCCTCAGGCCTCCTTCGAATGGAGGAGTCAGGGCAAACGCAGGGAAAAACTGCTTTAGAAAAGCTTCTAGCCCAATGCCACCAGTTTCAACCCCTGTAAATCCTAGCTACTCAGGAGACTGAGATATAGATCGAGGGTCAAGCGAGCTCAGGAGAGGAAGTTAATGAGACTCTTCTTGCCAATTAACTACCAAAATCCAGAAATGGAGCTGTGGCACAAATAGTAAAGTGGTAACCTTGAAGGAAAAAGTTTAGAGACCAGAGCCAAGACCCTGAGTTCAAGCCCCAAAACTAGCACAGGAAAATTAAAGAAAAGATTTCAGGGCCTCCTAGTCCACTGTGGTGTAAGGCCAGATCATCCAGGCACAGGTGGCTCACACCTGTCCTCCTAGCTCCTCAGGAGGCTGAGATGTGAGGATCACGTTTCAAAGCCAGCCCAGGCAGGAAAGTCTGGGAGATTCCACTATGCTCAGATAGAATACAGAGTATTATGTCAATCCTTTTGTATTTGCTTAAATTCCATGTATGAACTAAGAAATTATCTGTTTTAGAAAAAGTTAGGGGGGTTGCAAGAGGAAGACCCTACTGGTGTGAATACCTTTAATTCTAGCTACTCAGGAGGCTCAGATCTGTGTATTCAGGTTCAAAGCCAGCCCAAGGAGTCTTTTCTAAGGTTGCTCAGCACCACACCCTGCTTCAGGTCTAGGGTTGTTCACCACGTTTGCCACCATGGGCTGCTTATGCAAACCAGTATGGAGAGGTGCCACACCCACTACGGGTCCAGAGTTGTTTGTTGCCACTGTTGATGCCACTGCTGCTGCCACAGCTGTTGCCACTACCCCAGCTGCTGCCACTGCCCCAGGATCAGTTGGGCCACTTATGCAAGCCAGGCACCCCACCACAAGTCAGGTGTTAACCACTGCTGCTGTCTCAGGTTAGGCTGGGCCACTTATGCAGGCCAGTATGGAGAGGCACAAACCACCACGGGTCTGGACTTGTTCACTGTAGCTGTCCCCACCTCAACCACCGCTGCCACCCCAGGCTGGTCTGGGCAAGTGCCAAGAGGCATTGTGCCCCAATTCTGGGTGGTTTGCCAGCACTGACAGCTGCTGCTGCTGTTCCAGGTTAGGCTAGGCTATTTACACCAGCAGGACAGAGGTGCCATCCTGAGAGACTAGGGTCGTTTGCCACTGTTGACAGCTGCTACTGCTCCTGACTGGGCTGGGCTACTTGTGCCAGGCAGGCAGAGGCGCTGTACCAGAGAGGGTGAGGGGAGTCTTTGTTCCAGCTCTGCCTTCTGAGATTTCTGTTTGTATATTCTGGGTTGGCCCAGCTCTTGGGAGTCTCCTGGGAGACTTGGGATGCTTGTGGGTGTGTGGTCCTCAGAGGGTCCAGACCCGGGGCACTTAAGCAGCTTGGCACAAAACCCGGTCACTTAAGCTGCGCAACATGGAGCACCATCACCAACAAAGGGTGGGGGAAGGGTCTTCCCACTTTACTGTCTCTGTAGGTTTTTCCCTTTTCTTTTTGCACTTCCTTTATCTCTCTTAGTAATTGCCTTTTTTTGTGGGTCACTTGGAGAAACAGAGCATTGAAATCCAAACTCAGTATTTGGTTGGAGAGAGTTGTGGTGTTTCCCTGCTGTTCCATCACTTTCTTGGTCCCTCCCCTTCAGTTGGACTTTTTCTTATCCGGCCGTTGGGCCTTGGTTACCAAAGGATAGGTACATAAAAGAATACGTTGTAAAACCTGCATATTGTAGTTAGACATTTCTGTTAATATAGCCTTCCTAATTTTAGGAACCCAAGGGGGTGTTCTACACTAAAGTATTTCAAGGGATTGAATCCATTAACATAAGGGCTACATCTTGCTCAAAGTAGAGTGAAGTGGAGGAGGCTTACCTAGCCATTGCCAGTTTCTGTATTTAATTTAGTTAAAGTTTCCTTTAAGGTCATATTCATTCTTTCTAGTGCTTGAACTCTGAGGCTTATAAATGGATTGTAACTTCCAATTTATTCCTAGGGCATTAGTTAATAATTGAGAACTTGGGCCTGATATTTTCCTTTTCACTTTTCTTGGCCTCATCTTCTATGACACAGCACTTCCCCATCTTCTCTGCTAACTACCCTTTCCTTCTTTCTCTTTTGCTTTGAATTTCTGGTCACACACTTCAAAGCTTATAATTGACATGTACTTCAGCCTAATACATTCTTATATGAGGTCCAGCTCCTTTTTCATGGCAATGATTTCTTAATGCAACATCAGGATCTCTTCTTGGCCTCACTTGTGGTTAGCAAGGATGGCAAAATTGCTGTCCTGTGCTTCTGTTTGCCTCTGACCTGTGGTCCCCTAATTTGCCTCATGCTCACCCAGGCTAATGTACTTGAATTTCATTTGATTTTGAGTGTTTTCTAGGTTCCTTTTGAGGATTTTCTTCTCATTTTTGACTTTCACAGGTTCCTAATTTATATCTTCAATTCTTTTCTTCATGTCAAATAATTCTCTCTGTTTTCTCCAATGTGCTTTTCTATGTGTTTTTAATCTCTTGGTGGGTTTTGACTGGCACATATTGGAGACACAGTCTTTTATAAGACTATGTTTTGAGATAGAAGGGTGGAATTTTTTCTTTGCCACATTTCTGAAGTACAGAGGGCTGCTTTTTAAATTGAACATAGTTGGAATTCAGAGGCCCAAGCTCCTTTGCATGTTTCTCCAGAAATATGAACACATTTTCCAGGTGGTTAATGTGATTAATTAACCTGTAATTTTCTATCTTTCTCCTCCTTGGACATTTGTTTTCCCAATGTCCATTTTGTTTGCAATAAGCACAGTGATGTATTCTTAGAGGTTCCCTATTGCCATTTGGAAATGAATTGTACTGTCTTTGCCAAGAGTTTCTTGATCCCTATTCTGATGCTCCTACCAAAACTCAAACCCTCTTCTTAGACTCTTTTTCCCGCGTATCTCTGTTAACAAACACACTCTGGGCAACTACTTCCAAATTAGAATAAACTTTTTCCCTCAAAACCTTCTGACTTTTGAAGCTTTCTTCTAATATTTGGGGCTGCCTGGGTAACAAAGGCCATATTTAGGGCTCTTTCATTCTCCAGGACTTAAAGATCTATAGACCTATATGTCATATAGGCTTCTGGGAGAAGTTTCAGAAAAGCATTAGGGTACTCACTGGGGAACTGTACCATCTCACCCACCTTAGATTGATGATTTGGATTTTTAGACACTGCGGTATCCCTGCTAACAGAACCTGGTAATAATAGGTAAGCACCTCCATACCTCAATTGCTGTTAGTCTCAGCTTGGGTAAGTCTATGGAAAGACTTTCTGGATCAATAGTGGGGCTACTCTCTGGTCGAAGGACCACCTTCAAGTCACCAAGCAGGATTCACTCCCTTTTCTACCAGGTGAAAAGTGACTGTAAAATTTGCTGACACTCATCCCAGATGTGCTTGTGTGTGAAAATTACTGTCTCTAATGAAGTAATGAGCCCCTTTTTTTCTGAAAAGGATGGATTTTGCTGTTTCCAGTTATACAGGTCACTAGTTGTAAAGGGAACATATACTAGAAATAGGGCTTGCCCACCATCTCCTCCATGTTCCTCTCTCAAAGGTAATAAGGGTAACATACCACATTATACCACCTCAGACTAGTACAAGTAACCACTTTTGGTAGGGGAAGACTTAATATTAGAGGTGCTGATGGCAAAGAATAGGAGAGAGAGTACATCAGTGCATCTTCCTCTGAGGAATTCTGTAAACCTGGGGGAGAATATTTTTGGGATATGACAACCTAAGGCCTTGTTCTCCCATCCTGAGAAAAGGAGTAAACAGGTGTATGCAGGACACAGATAGAACTATCAGCATACATACAAAGACCAAGAGCCACAGACACTTAACCCACATGTGTCATACCTCTCAATGTTGACCTCTACAAGAGGTCCCAGATGACAGAGAGAATGTCCCAGATTGTGTCTTGAGGAGGCCACAGATGACCTCTGTATGATGTCACATATGTCCTCCCTAGGAGGCCCTAGATGACCTCTCATGGAGGTTCCAAATTGATTCCCAAGGAAGTGTGAGATAATCTCCAAAGGAGTTTCCAGATGTCTTTTCAATGAGGCTGACATTACCTCTCAAGTAGCTCCCAGATGGCCACTCAAGGAGGCCACATATGAACTGCAGAGGAAGTTCCAAATAACCCTCTTGAGAAAGCAACAGATGACCTCCAGAGAAGGTCCTATATAGCTTCTCAAGGAAGTCCCAGATGATGTCCAAAGATGGTCATAGATTTCTCATCATGGTAGCCTGAGATGACCTCCCAAAGAAGCTCCAGATGACCTCAGGAGGTGGTCCTAGATTGCCTCTTAAGAAAGACCCAATGACTACTTTTGAAGAGGTCTCAGGTGGCCTCCTGAGGAAGCCCCAGATGACTTCTGGAGAAAGTCCATGATGGCCTCTGGAGAAGGCCCCAGATGACCTCCAGCGTAGGTCTCAGATGGCTTTTCAAGGAAGTTGCAGATGTACTCTTGATGAGGTTCCAGATGGCTTCCCATGGAAGCCCTACATTATCTCTCAAGTAGGTTTCAAATGGCGTCCCAAGAAAGCCACAAATTGCTTCCAGAGGGGTCCTAAACAAGCTGGCAAGCTTGCCAAGATGCACCTCTAGAGGTACATAAATGACTTTTGTCCATGTTGGACCTCCGGAGACAAACACTCGAGGTAGAATCTCAACCCTGAAGGCTGACACTCACACCTATGGGGATTTTTCCCTGGGGCCAAGGCCTGATGCAATCCAAATGGATTATCTCGATGGAGTCTTCAAAAATTAAGACCTCTATAGTTCAAGAAAATCCATCGAGATACGTTTTATATAATAAATGTTCTCCAAACCATCAACCCCCAAAATTATGATATCCAAAGTACCAAACATCAAAGGGACAGCCTCTTTTCCTTTTGTCTTTATCTCTCCTTCGCTACAGACCTATACTTCTTTCGAGGTCTTTTCCTTTTTCCCTTCTACCAGTTCCTTCTTCTCTTTAGGGCTCTCCACTCTCCACAGACCTGAACTGCTTTGCAGGGCTCTTCAGTTGCCATCCTTCACCTTCTGCCCTCTTTCAACTTCCTCTCCACCCAGGTCTTTCCCCTTATGCTATCACACCAGTTCTTTCCTTCCAGGACTTTTTCCTTTTTCTCTCACCTATTGCTCTGAACAAGCAGCATATATAATGTCTGTACCCCTTCTCCACTCCAACTGCCTGTTTTCGACTATCACATCCCAAACTGCCCACAACCCAATCACTTCTTAACAGCTCAACACATGGTGATTAATGCATCAGTCCCTCCCACAGGATGCCTCACCTTCTTTGGTGGCATTCTTTGTCCTCCCCAGCTGGCCAGAAGATGGGTCCATGCTGATTATCAGACCCTATAGATTATCGGGCACTGCTAATTATTACAGTATCCTCCTTGTGAACTAGTAGCAATTGAAATTGGAAATTTGATTGTGGTATTACAAACTCGTTGTGATATCACAAACCCATTTTGACATCATCACCGCCACGACATCACAAAGCCATTGTGACAACATTGTCATTGTTACATGATGATTCCATTGTTACATCTCAAATCTATTACGACCTCTTAGCTCCTTTGAAAATCACATGCCCTTTTCAACATCACTGTCCCTTTGTGTATCCATATCCTTGTTGTTAAGTAATGACAATTGAGATCAGAAATGCCATTATAACATCAAAAATTGTTTGTGACATCCTCAACAGTGTGACATCACATTTTCATTATGAGAGCATCAGCTCATTGTGACATCACCAAACTCAATGACAGAATCTCATTATGACAACAATTCTCATTGTGACATCATAGACACATTGTGAATGCCTATTCTGTGATTTCATTGTATTTCAAATGTGGCATGAGAGCATGAGACTTGATATCAGAAACGCAATTTTGTGCCTACAAACCATTTTGACATCATAATCACTTTGTGACATCACAGTACCATTGTGATATCACTAACACAATGTGACATCACAAAGCTCTCCTGTCCTCATAACTTTTGTGACATGCTGACATTGTGATATCTTAGGCCTTTTTGCCCTCATAATTTGTTATCAACCTCATATTTCATGTATGACTTGAGATAACAGAAATCAACTGTGACATCATGACCATTGTGACATCACACTGACAGATGTCATGATCATCGTGTCACATTGTGACATTACAAAAGGTTTTGATGTCACAATTAATTGGTGATGCCATACGGTAAGGGGTCTATGTTGTCACAATTGATTAGTGATATCCAAATGGCATAATGGATCTCATTTGTCATGAAATCACAGAGAATATGAGTTCAAAACAGACTGTGGTATCTCCAAAGTCATGTGTTTTCACAAACGTTATGAAGTCAGAGGAGGATTGTGATGTCACAGTGTGACACAATGTTTATGATGTCTGTCAGTGTGATGTCATAATGGTCATGATGTCACAGTGGATTTCTGATATCATATATCATAACTGCAATATTATAAGGTTGAAAACAGATTACGAGCTCATAAAGGGCCTAAGACATCACAATTGCTGCACATCACAAGACTTATGAGGACAGGGCAGGCTTGTGATATCAGAGTGTGTTAGTGATATCACCATGGCACTGTGATGTCACAAAGTGATTGTGATGCCATATATTTATAAGATCAAAATACATTTCTGACATCAACCCACATGCCACATTTGAAATAGAATGAAATAAGAGAATAGGTATTTACAATGTGACTATGACATCACAATGACAATAAATGTCATAATGCTATGAGGTTATTGTAAATTGGTGATGTTGCAAGGAGGTAATTGTGTAATAATGAATATGTGTTGTCCCACTGGTGATGGGGTCACAAAGGGTTTGTGATGTTACAATGGCATATATGAATTCAATTGTCATGAATTCAAAATGAGGATATGGGTACACAAAGGGACTATGATGTCACATATGCCATGTGTGTTTTCAAAGGTACATAGGGGTCATGATAGCTTTATGATACACAGTAGTGATGAGGTCACAATGGGCTTTTGACGTCATAATGATTTGTAATATCTAAACACAAATCCATTTTCAATTGTTACTATTTCACAATGTGCATACAAGTTCACAGAATGAGTTGGAAGTACTAATGGACATGAATTTTTAAAAATGTTAGGAGGTCATTTTAGGTTTGTGAATGAACAATGGGAGAGTGATATCACCATGACAATGTCAACTCATTACATCATGTCAAAATATTGTTTTGGTGTCACTATTAGTTGATGATTCCACATTGGTTGTGAGGTCACAAAATATTGGTGATGTGTTGGGCATGTCACAATGACATTATGATTCTCAATTGTCCTAACTTACAATGAGTATATGAGTTCCCAAAGGGACTGTGGTTTCTCTAAAAGTATGTGTTGTCACACATATATTGAAATTCTAAAAGTTTTGTGATGTCAGAATTTGACACAATGGATATGACATCTGGCAGTATGATGCCAACATGGTCATGATATCGCTGGGAATTTGTGATATCAAATGTCATATATGAAATCTAATGAGATCAACAACAGATTATGAGGACAATAAGGCCTAAGGTATCAGAATTGCAGCATGTCACAAAAGTTATCATGAGAGGATAGGTTTGTGATATCACGGTGGTTTAGTAATATCACAATGGCAACATGATATACAAAGGGATTGTGATCTCACAATGATTATGAGTTCCTGATTTTTTATGATGTCTACCTACATGCCACATTTGAAATAGAATGAAATCACAGAAAAGGCATTCATAATGTGTCTATGATATCACCATGACAATGTGAAGTTATAATTCTATCATTATAGTTTTGTTATTTCACAATGAGTAGATGGTATAAAAATGATAATGTGATGTCACAATTATGATGATCTCACAAACTGTTTTGGATGTCAAAATGTCATGTCTGATTCTCAATTGTCAATATTTCACAGTGGGGCTTTGGGTACACAAAGAGACTCTGATATCACAAAGCTATGTAACTTTCAAATGTTACAAGAGGTTATAATAGATTTGAAATGTCACAATGTGATCTTGGTATCAAAAACAACAATGTGAAGTCACAATGGGTTTGTGATGTCACAGTGGTGATGAGGTCACAATGGGTTAGTTATGTCACGAGTTTGTAATATCACAATTATTGTCCAATTTCAATTGCTACTAGTTGACCATGAGGACACTGTAATAACCAGCAGTGCCCCTATAATCCACAGGAACAGATAATCATCATGGCCTCCTAATCTGGACCAATTGAAAGAGGGGGTGCATGACACTGGAGGGGGCAGGACATGCTGCTGAAGGAGATAGGATGTCAAGCCCCACATGGTGAGCTGCCAAGAAGTGATTGGGCATGGACATTTGGTAAGTGATATTTGAAAACTGGAAGGCAAGAAATTATTGCTGTTGGGGAAGGGTACAGCCTATATATAAGCTGCATTTTCAGAGCAAGAGAAGGGGAGAGAAAAAGGTTAAAGGCCTGGATGGAAAGAAGTGATGAGACTGCTGGAGGGCAAAGACCTGGGAGGAGAGGAAAATGAGAGAGAGCAGGAGGTGAAGGATGGCAACTGGCCACCTGGACAAGGCAGGGCAGGCCTGTCAAGAGCAGAGCAGCCTGAAGCGAAGAATGGAATGCTGGAAGGAAAAAATGAAAAGAGCTGAAAGGTAGGACAGATCTGTAGAGAAGGAGAATGAAGAGATAGGAAAACAGCCTTGTCCTTTGAAGTGTGGAGCTTTGGAGATCAGTATTTTGGCGGTTGCTTGTTTGCAGACCAGTTAACAAGTGGCTGAACTGCTCTTTGGAGGCCTGAGTGTTCGTGGTTGAGACTGAATTTAGCTCTCCGCATCCAGCCTGGCCAAGGTAGTCGCTTGTTACAAAATTTATGAGGACAAGACAGGTTTGTGATGTTACATTGCATTAATGATATCACAATGTCAATATGAGGTCAAAAAGGGATTGTAATGTCACAATGATGGTGAGGTCACAATGGGTTTCTGAAATAAACCTATATGCCACATTTGTGATAGAATGAAATCACAGAACAGGCAATCGCTTTGTCTCTAGGACCTCACAATGAAAACGTGATGTCATTGTCATTTTGGGATGTAGCAATGGGCTGATGGTATTATAACAACAATGTGGTCTCACTCTGGAGGTGATGTGGCAATGCGTTTGTAATGGTAATTTGGCATGTCTGATGTCAGTTGTCTTTGTTCATAATGACAACATGGTTACCCAAAGGGACCATGATATCACAAACACCATGTGCTTTTTCAAAGGTGCTAAGCGGTCACAACAGTTTTGGGATGTCACACGGTGATCATGATATCACTGTGGCAATATGATGTCACAATGGGTTTGTGATGTCAAGTGATGATAAAGTCACACTTGGATAGTGATGTCACAATGAATGTGTAATATCACCATTACATGTCCAATTTCATTCTACTAGATCACAATGAAGATATGAGTTCACATAAGGAGCTAGAAGTCAGAAAGGCCATGAATTTTGTAAAATATTATGAGGACATAATAGGCTGGTGAAAATGAAATGAGACAGAGATATCCCATTGGCAATGTGATGCTACCATTACATGAGATAGTATGGTTTTGAAGTTACAAATGGTGATGCCATACAGGTGATGAGGTCACATAGGTTTGTGATTTGACAATGGGTTGGTGATGTCACAATCTCATGCCAGATCTCTAATTGACAAGGACTATATAAGTTCACAATGGATAATCACGTATCCAAAGGCATATGTTGGCACAAGTGTAATGAGTCTTAACACGTTTGTGTTGTCCTCATGTGACTCAGTGTCAAGAAATCTGGCAGTGTGATGTCACAGTGGTCATGATACCACAGTGGATTTTTGATATCACATGTCATGCCTGAAGTATTATGAGTTAAACAATTTATGAACTCAGGGAGGCCAAAGAGATCACACTGGCAGCATGTCAAAAAATTTATGAGGATAAGACTGTTTTGTGATGTCACAGTGCATTAGTGATATAATAATGGCAATGTGGTGTCATCAAGGTATTGTGATATTATAATGCTTATGTGGTAACAATGTATTTCTGATATCAACCCACCAGCAATATTTGAAATAGAATGAGATCACAGAATAGGCATTCCAATATATCTGTGACATCACAATTACATGTGATTTGATGTCATTGTTGTTTTATGATGTCATGATGACAATGTGATGTTACACTGGTGATTATGTCACAAAGGTTTTGCAATGTTAAATGGCATGCCTGATCTCAATTGTCATGAGCTCAACATGAGGATAGGAGTATACAAAAGGCCTGTCATGTCACAAAGGCCATGCTTTCTTTCAAAGCTTCTGAAGTCATAATAGGTTTGGGATTTCACAATGTGATCATGTTGGTACAATGGCAATGTGATAACACAAAGAGTTTGTGATGTCTCCGAGGTGATGAGGTCACAAAGAGTTAAAGATGTCTCATCAAGTTTGTAATATAACAGTGACATAGACAATTTCAATTTCTTCTAATTCACTATGAGGATACTATAATAACCAGTGGAGCCAGAATTATCTGTGGGAGCCGATATTCATTGTAAATTCTTGGCTTGGCCCACTGGTGAGTGTGGGGAATGCTGCCAAAGGTGGAGGTGTCAAGCCTCACACTGTGAGCTGTCAAGAAGTGATTGAGCATTGGGCAGTTTTGGAAGTGATGGCTGAAAGCTGTTAGTCTTGAGATCCGTTGGAGGGAGGAGGGGTACAACCTATATATAAGTTGCATTTTCAGGGCATTGTAAGGGGAGATAAAAATGGGAGTTACCTGGATGGAAGAAAGTTGTGAGACAGCAGGAAAGGATAAACCTGAGAAGGGGGGAAGCTGAGGGAGAGCAGAAGGTTGGCAATTGGTCACTGGGGCAGAGTAGGGCAGGCCTGTGGAGAGCGGAGAGGCCTGAAGAGAAGAAGGAAGTGGTGGAAGGGAAAAAGGGAAAGACGAGGAAGGAATGACAGGTCTGTGGAGGAGGGAAGAATGGAAAAGAAAAAAGCCTTGCCCATTGAGCTTTGGAGCTTTGGAGATCATAATTTTGTGGTTGGTGGTTTGCAGAACAATTAAGAAAGGGTGGAGCTGCCCATTGGAGGTCTGAGGTTTGGTGGTCAACGCTGCTCTTGAACCTGGGTATCCAGTCCTGGATAAGTTAATCACAGTCCCCTTCCTAGTGAAAAATGTTTTATTATATTAAATGTGACTCGACAGATTTTCTCCTTGCCTTAGAGGTCATATGTACATGAGTACACAGAAAGAGCTTGAAGTCTCAAAGTCCATGAATTTTCTTAGATCTGATGAGGCCATAACAGGTTTGTAAAAACACAATGGGAGAGTGATATCACAACAGCAATACCACAATATCATGTCAAAATAATGATTTGATACAACAATTAGTTGTTGATGCTATTCTCGTGATGAGGTCACAATAAGTTTGTGATGTCACAATGGGTTCACGATGTCAGAGTGGCATGGGAGATCTCAACTGTCATTAATTGGCAATGAATATATGAGTTCAAAAAGGGACTGTAATGTCTCCAAAGGCATGTTTTGTTAGAAATGTGAGGTCACAATATGACAAAATGGTCATGACATCTGGCAGTTTGATGTCACCGGGGATTTCCGATATCACCTGTCATACCAGAAATATCAGATTGAAAACAGATTATGAGCTCAGAAAGGGCCTAATATATGGCAATGGCAGTATGTCACAAAACTTATAAGGACAGGACTGGTTTGTGATGGCACAGCAGATTAATGATATCACAATGGCAATGTGATGTTACAAAGGATTGTGATATCACAATGGTTATATGGTCAAAATGGGTTTCTGATATAGAATGAATTCACAGAATAGGCCTTCACACTGTTAAGTCTATGATGTAACAATGTCACAGTAATTTATATTGCTGTGATGCCATTGTCGTTTGGTTATGTCACAATGAGCTGATGGTGTCATAATGACAATTTGATGTCATTGCTGATTTATGATGTTACAATGGTTATGAGTTCCCATTATGTTTCTGATATTAACACGCATGTCAAATTTGAAATAAAATGAAAAATCTGGGCGCTGGTGCCTCGCGCCTGTAATCCTTGCTACTCCAGAGGCTGAGATCTGAGGTTCGTGGTTCAAAGCCAGCTTAGGCTGGAAAGTCTATGAGAATCTTATTCCCAATAAAAAACCATTAGAAAACCGGAAGTGGCTCTGAGACTCAAGTGATAAAGCACTTGCCTTGAGCTGAAGAGTAGGGACAGCACCCAAGCCCAGAGTTCAAGCCCCACGACCAACAAAAAAATATTAAAAACAGGCATTCACAATCTTTTTATAACATCACAATGACAATGTGATCTCATAATGCTATCTTGTCATTGTAGTTTTGTCATGTCAAAAGTAGTTGATGCTGTCATAATGAAAATGTTATGTCACTCTGGTGATGTCACAAAGGGTTCATGATGTTAAATTGGCATGTCTGATATCAATTGTCAGTTCATAATGAGGGTATAGTTCCACAAAGGGACTGTGTTGTCACAAAGGGCATGTGTTTTTTCAAAGGTGATAGGAGGTCCTAATAGGTTTGCAATGTCACAATGTGATAGTGTTGTCAAATGGCAATGAAAGCCCACAATGGTTTTGTGATGACACAGTGGTGATGATATCAAATAGTTTTGTGAAGTCACATCGCATAATCACATGTCCAGTTTCACATGGCCAATGAGGATATGAGTTCACAGAAGAAGACACGTATAAATGGCCATGAATTTCCTAAAATGCTATGAAGACATACTAGGTTTTTGAAAACACAATGGGATAGTGATATCACGATGGCAATGTGATGTTGCAATATGATGACTTAATAATGTTTTGATATCATAATTTGTGATGCTACACTGATGAGTTCACAAGAAGTGTGTGATGTCACAATGGGTTGGTGATATCAAAATGACACATGTGATTTCAATTTTCATTAACTCAATAAGTACATGAGCTCACAAAGGGACTCTGATGTCTCCTAAGGCATGTATTTTCACAAAAGTGATGAAGTCCTAACAGGTGTGTGTTGTCAGAATGTGACAAAATGCTCATAACATCTATCAGTGTGATGTCACCATGATCTAGATGTCACACTGGATTCGAGTATCACATTTCATACCTGGATTGGGCTTGAGAGGATTGGAATTTCACAGTGGGTTAGTATTATCACTATGGAAATGTGGGGTCACAAAGGGATTGTGCTGTCACAATGGCTATTAGATCACAATGTGTTTCTAGTATAATAGGTTTGTGCTGTCACAATTGGTTGGAAATGTCACAATGGCATGCCAGATCTCAAATGTCATTAATTCACAATGAAGATATGAGTTCACAAAGAGACTGTGTTGTCTCTAAAGTCATGTGTTTCACAAATATGATGAAGTCCTAACAGATTTGTGAGTTCATAATGTGCCACTATGATCTTGATGTCTATCAATGTGATGTCACAATGTTCATGATGTCACAATGTTCATGATGTCAGAGTCAATTTCTGATATCATATGTCATACCTGAATTATTATGTTTCAAAACAGATTATAAGCTTACTAAAAGCCAAAATATCCTAATGGCAGCATTTCACACAAGTTATGACTAAGTTATGACCTCCTCATCAGTATGGCATCACGAATTGTGACATCAGAACATTATTATAACATGATGTTGAGACATCACATTGTCATTGTGAAATCACTGTCCCGTTGGGTTTTCACATATTATGACCTCACACTATGAAGCTTCTTCTATCAAATGGTATCCTCATATTGAATTATGAGTAATTGAAATTGGATCATTCTGATATTACAAACAAACTGTGACATCACAAAGCCATTCTGACCTCATCACCACGGTGACATCAATACCCAAAGGGACATCTCATTCCATTGTGACATTATGGATCACATTGTGCCATTCCAAAACTATTATGACTTATAACCACCTTTGAAAACACACATGGCCTCTGTGACATCACAGAACCTTTTTTGTATCCATAACTTCATGGGGAACTAATGACAACTGACATCAGACATACCAAGGAAACATAACAAATCCTTTCTGACATCATAATTGTGACATCATGTTGCCATTATGACACCATCAGCTCATTTTGACATGTAAAACTACAATGACATCATAGCATTGCCACATCACATTGTTATTCTGATGTCATAGACACGTTGTGTTTGCCTATTATGTTATTGATTCTATTTTTAATGTGGCATGTCGGTTATCAGAAACCCATTGTGTGTTCATGACGATTTTGATATCATGATGTCTTAGTTCCATCACATTGCTATTGTGATGTCACGTTGCCAAATTAATGTCACAAAGGGATTTTGATCTGACAATGGTTGTGAAATCAGAATGAGTTTCTGATATCAACTCACATGCCACATTTCAAATAAAATGAAATCACAGATTAGGCATTCATAATGTGACTATGATATCACAATGACATAATGGCAAATGTTATAATGTCATTGCCATTTTGTGATGTCACCATAAGCTAAAGATGTCATAACAACAATGTGATGTTACACCATTATGACATCACACAGGGTTTAAAATGTTACAATGGTTATGAGATCACAATGTATTACTGATATCAACTGACATGCCACATTTTAAATAGAATGAAATCACAGGATATACATTCACAATGTGTCTAAGAAAGCAAAATGGCAATGCGATGTCATAATGCTATGAGGTCACTGTAGCTTGTTGATGTCACAATGTGCTGATGGTGTCATAATGATTGATATCACACTGGTGATGATGGCACAAATGGTTTGTGATGTCACAGTGGTATGTCAGATCTTAATTGCTATTAGTTTACAGTGAGGACATGAGAATGAAGTCACCATGACATATACAAATGAACTGTGATGACACAAATGCCATGTTTTTTGTCAAAAGTGCTAAAGTTCCTAACAGGTTTTGGTTGTGAAAATGTTAATGATATAAAAATGGGTTAATGATGTCAAAATTAGTTTGTAATATCACATATTATTTCAAATTTCAATTGCTACAAGTTCCCAATGATACAAGTTCACAGAAGGAGCTTGATGTCCCAAAGGCCATTCAGTGTGATGTCACTATGCTCATGATGTCAAAGTATATTTCTAATATTTCATGTCATTCCTGAAATAATTTGAGGTCGAAAATAGATTGAGCTATCAATGGGCCTAACATAACACAGTGGCAACATGTCACAAAACTTTTGAGGACAGGACATGTTTAAGTTCTCACAGTTGTTTAGAGATATCACAATTTCAATGTTACATCACAAAGGGATTGTGATGTCACAATGGTTATGAAGTCAAAATGTGTTTTTGATATGAATCCACATGCCACATTTGAAATGTAATGAAATCACATAATAGGCATTCATAATGTATATATGATGTCACAATGACAATGTGATGTCATAGTGGTATGATGTCATTACAGATTTGTGATGTCACAATGAGCTGATTTTGTCACAATGACAATGTGATGTCACACCTATGATTATATTGTAAATGCTTTGTGATATTTCTTTGGCATATCTGATCTCAATTGACATTTCACAATGAGGATATGGGTACACAAAGGGACTGTCATGTCACAAAGGCCATGTGTTTTTTCAAAGGTGCTAAAGATGTCATAATGGGTTTGGGAGGTCTCAAGGTGATTGTAATGTCACAACAGCAATGTGATATCATAACGGCTTTGTGATGTCACCTTGGTGATGAGGTCACAATGGACAGGACCAGTTTGTGATGTCACAACAGGTTACTATCACAATGGCTTTGAGGTCACAATGGATTTCTGAAATCCACCAATATTGCTCACTTGAAATAGAATGAAATCACAGAATAGGCATTCACAATATGTCTATAATGTCACTATGACATATGGTGTCATAATACTATGATATGTAAGTTTAGTGATGTTAAAATGGCATGTCTCATCTTACTAGTCATTAGATTACCATGAGGATCCCAAAGGTTGCTATTGTGCTGAGTCCATTACACAGGATTCTTTGTGCTATTTTTTAAAATCGTTCTGTGTCCTTGCAAGGTTGGTATCCCCAAAAATCACACACACACACACACACACACACACACACACACACACACACACAAACATACAGAGACACCGTGCACCAGCTTGGTGTGTGGGGTGGATGGAGAAGAGTCCTCCGTTGGGCTGAGTGGAGATTCGATCCCCCCCCCCCCCCCGGGCAGCTGCTGGGGTTGGGGGGAAGCCCTGACCTGAGGTGAGGCTGCTTCTGCCATGGCCTGGTAGACTTAGGGCAGAGTCAGGACAGCACAAAGCCAGGGATGGGGGCGTGGCTGAGGGAGGGAGGAGGCGTGACCCAGGGGAGGACAGGGCGTGGCTGAGGGGGCACATATCTGCTGCAGCCAGGGGCACACATGGACTGCAGCACTTGTGCAACAGGGGCCGGGCAGCCCTGGAGAAAAGTGGGGGCAGAGAGAGAGCAGAGAGAAGAGCAGGCACATGCATCAGGGATGGCGGCCTCAAAACCTCTGCTGCTGTGGGAGCATTGGTCTGGGCCAGGAGTACAGAGCACAGAAAGCCAGCACATCAGGCACATCCCTCACACCATTGCTGCACGCTGCACACAGAACCACAGCCTTACAGATTCTCCCAGCAGCACGAGTGAGTGGCCGATCGCAGGTCAGCACTTTGCGACCTCCCCCTATCACTCTCACTCCCCCCCTGCAAATCCCGCCTTCCCTCTTGTGTCCCAACGACGCCTCCCCAGCACCAGGCAGGCCAGCCCTGACTCTGCCACAAATGCGCCCGAGGAGTGGGGAGTTGGGGTGTGGGTGTTGACTCTGGGAACTCACCCCCATCCCTAGTGGCCAGTATCCCTGGAAATGGGGAGATGCAGGAATGGGTGAGAAGGGGTCACCACTGAGCCCCTGGCTGGAGCAGTGGGAGCCACACAGTCCCACATCTGCACCCTTCCTCTCCCTGGTGGGAACCTGGTGGCTTTAGTCAGAGGTGGGGAACATCACCTCTGCACCTGCCTTATTGGGTCTTTTCCTTTTTTTCTGGGAGTGGGGGATGTTGGACGCAGAAGATAGGCCTCCCTTGCTATGTGAGCCCTTGTCCTCTGTGCTCAGTCACCCTTTCATCTGAGGAGGGTCCCAGAAAAGCCCACTAGGGAGGTGAGGGCACTGGGGGTCAGATAGTAGGTGAATATATGGGAGGAACACACGCCCTCAGACACACATATACCCGGCCTATCCCCCCACCCCAGCTGTCAACATTACTCACAGGGTGATCACATTTCCCAGCTCTGCCAGCATCTGCCGGTGTTCCCTGTCCATCTGGTCTCCTTGTCCTCCCCAAGAATCTGCCCAGTTGCCCAAAAGTATCTAGGCTGGAAGTAGGAGTCTGTGCATGTATGTAGCCTTTAGGACCCCATCCATTTCCTCAACACCGCCCCCACCCTGGGTCAGACACCCCCCTTGGAACCCCATGACCCACTACTTGTTTCAGTCCTGCTCTGAGGACCCACCTGTCTGGGGATTACTTCACCCAGCATCCTGGCATAGGGTTTTGGTGAATGGGGAGTTAAGGCTGGTTGTTCCCAAGGGGAAGGGTCTGGCCCTGGAGAAGGGGAGAGTCGGGGTCGTGCTGTGTCATTAGAGTGGTGCTCCCCTTGTGTGGGAGTCCTTGGTTCTGACAAGGGAACGGAGAATGGGAACACGCGTGCTCCGATGAGGAATCAACAAACTTAGGAGAGGTACTACTCTGAGTCTGTGTGTGTGTGTGTGTGTGTGTGTGTGTGTGAGAGAGAGAGAGAGAGAGAGAGAGAGAGAGAGACAGCCAGACAGACAGACAGACAGAGAGAGAGAGAGAGAGAGAGAGAGAGAGAGAATCTTTCTCCTTGTACAGCCTGACTGTCCTCAGGTGAGTGATCAGTTGGCAAATTGCAGGTGCTGCATGGAAGTGTCATCTGTCACCATTCTGGAGGTGTGTGTGTGTGTGTGTGTGTGTGTGTGTGTGTGTTGGGAGAGCAGGGAGATGAGAACAATGAAAATATATTTAAGTCACCATGTCTAAAAACAGCAAAAACATTTTATTTCTCTGTGTGTGTGTGTATTTGTTGTTGTTGTTCTTCATCAATACCAAGTACAAGCCCAACCACACTTTTTGTTTTCTCCTTCACAGTTTCATTGCTCCTTTATGGAAGATTTCAGTAGACATTACTTTCCTCCCCTTTCCACCTCTCTCTTCCCCCTTTCCTGTAGCCCACAGTAGCTGCTGGGCCAGAGTGGGCCTCCTCTAGAAGAACTGTGTGAACCCTGGACTGGAGTGGACACCTGTCCTTCTATCCCCAGCCAGAAGTTTCATGAGGCGAATGAGATCACAGCCACATTCTTCAAGCCAGACACTCTGCTCTTGTGTGTTTAGTTGGAGGTAATTCAAGGGTTTGGAATGTGTTTGCCCAACATAATTAGGGAACGAGATGAGGGAAATGATAAGGCAGGGGTTGTGAAGCTATGAGGTTTTGGGGACTGGCGTATGATGTGGCATGACAGATGTTTCACCATGACAGTGGATGAGAGGGGAACCATATCTAGGGCATTAACGTCTCTGTGGGCATTCTGGCACAGGGTTGTGGGCCCCCACTGGTGGTGAGGACACCCTCTGGGGCAGTGCTCAGTGTCAATCCTCCCTGGAGCCTTGCATAATCCAGTCTGTGTCCCGCCTGGGCTGTTTCCAGCTGGGCAGTGGTAGGCAAGTCCATTTCCCCTGCTGGAGCCTGCTCAGAATCAGGAGGTGGCAGTTAGCTAGGGCTGGCTGAATGCCAGTTTCTGTAACCTGTTATAGGCAGTCTGGAAGGAAAAGGGGACCACTGATTTTGGAACCCTTTAAGTTTGATTGGGACAAATTAAATACCACATTTTCCAGGGTTTTTTTTTAATTTAAGCTGGCAATTTCCACTAATACCTGGGATTATGGATCAAATTAGATGGATGATTTCAGCCATCAAACAATGATGTTCAAAGCTGCACAGGCAGAGTTCCCAAGCCAGATTGTCATCTGCTTTGAACATTGTGCCTTGACTGCCTTTCTCTGGCAGCTGTTGCATCTCTCTAGGGTGATGACCCCAATCGAGGACATTATGGGGAACAGACATTGTGACCTCACCATCCCCAGCCTGCCAGCAATGAGCAGAGATGATTCCCAGCACCTGTACTGGACTCTGGGAGATTCAGAGAACCCAGGCTACCTCAAGAATCCTTCATCTGCAACATGAAATTTAGGGGCCACATGTGGTGGACAATCCTGGCTGGCCCCAGGGGGAGGACAGGAGTCCCCTTGAGCCAGCCATTCAGCTCACAACAAACTCATTCACACCTCCATGGTGAATTGAGTGCCACAGAGCTGGTCAGCTGCTGGACAGAGATCGTTGAGAAGACAGGCATCCCAGAGGCCCTGGAATGTAGCGAGTACATAGTGGCTCACACCCTCAGAGCCAAAACAGTTAAGTGTTGTGGCACCAGGAGTGGGTAAGAGGGAGGAGGGAGAACTGTGGGAGAGCTACATCAGGCTTTCTCCCCACTCCCCCACAGAGGATTCTTACCTGGATCAGATGGGAATTTTCTGTAGTATTGTCATAGACAGATGCTCATTTATTTAACCAACAAACCATTACAGTGTGCACAAGGCTCTGGGGGGTCATAGACAACAAAAAGTTCCAGGACTGGTTCCACAGCCCATGAAGAAACCTTGGATTGATCTGGATGCCAGTGCTTCAAGCCTGTCATTCTAGTTACTTAGGAGGCTGAGATCAGAGGATTGAGGCTTTTGGCCCGGGCAGGAAAGCCTGTAAGACTCTTGTCTTCAATTAACTACCAAAAACAAAACACCAGAAATGGATGTGTGGTTCAAGCCATAGACTGCTAGCCTTGAGTAAAAAGGCTTAGGGACAGCACCTAGGCTCCGAGTACAAGGCCCAGAACTGACACAAAGAAAGTAAAGAGAGAAAGGAGGGAAGGACAGAGGGAGATAAAAAGGAAAGGAAGGAAGAAGGGAGAACATGCAAGCCGTGGTTTGGAGTCTCTGGATCAAGGGAGCCAATTATTCACAATCTGTGTGGGGACAGTTTCAGAGCCTAAAGCCAGTATGGAGGACCAAGTCACTGACCCCTCAGAAACTTCATGCTATCCAGGAGCTGTGTGGTCACTGACAATATAGGGAACCAGCCTCGGGTAGAACCTAGGGCTCAGAGTGGGTCACCAGGTTTCAATTATGCCCAGCCTCATTGAGTTTATTTTCTGGTCAGATAAAACGAAAGTTTCCAAGGGCTAAGGAGGTATTGGAGTGAGAGAGTTTCAAGGGGGGGATCAAAGTATAAGTAGGAATTTGAAGAGGGAGAATGATCCTGGGTCATGTGTGTCAGGCCTTTGGAGCCATGACCTCACCTGACAACATAGACTACCAGCCTTTGATCCAGCCACACTGCTTTTAAAAGCCCTGGCACCTTGGGTTCATCATTGACAACCTGGCTGCCGTTCACTGCAGGATGCCTGTGCAGTACACCCTTAGGGACTAGGACTTTCCAGGGCTCAATCTGACGATATCACTCCCGGTGTTCATTCCTTCACCAAAGACTGAGGCAAGCATGCCACTGACACAGGACAGCCTGGGAATGAGGGCAGGAAGTGCGTCTCTTGGCTGGCTCACTCTTTAGTATAGATGGCAGATCTTGGATTCCGAGAAGGCAGGCTGAAGGTGGGGCAGAGCTGGGTAGAGGCTGGTGGAAAAATCAGAGGCACTGTGGTCTGAGCAGGGTTGTTTCTTTGATAATACTCACAACATAGGAAAATTTCTCGGATATAGCAGCCCTTTTCACCTCCCAAAGAGGGAACTAGATCCCCCCAGTCTCTATCCCTTGACCAGGAATCCCTTTGGTTCCCATATCATGTGGTGGATAACTAGATCTTACCTCACTGCCTAGTTTTCAGGCAGGACAGCGAGAGATCCTGAGTGATAAGGTCAGGGGATCTTCAGTATGAGATTGTACTTGAATGTCCCAACTTGGTGCATGGTCAGTCCCATCTAAGACTGCCATGGTGTAGGACATAGAATCTAGAGAATCAGAGCTGGATGGGGTCTGTTCTGGGAGTCCTGAGTATTATGGGTTAGCTTTGAGCTCCCGTGTGCACACTTGCTTCCCTATCTTGGGTGGGACTATGCTAGAAAAAGCTTGAAACTAGTGCATGGATCTTATCTTCTTTGCTCCAAGATAGCACTCTACCATTTGAATCACAGCTCCACTTCCAGCTTTTTGGGATGTTTAATTGGAGATAAAGAGTTCTCACGGTCCTTGCTGCTAAGTGGCATCCAACTGCAGTCCTCAGATTTCAGTCTCCTGGGGGGAGAGGATGACAGGAATGGAAGTTTGTTTGGCTGGGTGCCAGTAGCTCATGGCTGTTATCCTAGGTACTCAGGACGTGAGATCTGAGGATCACGGGTCAAAGCTAGCCTGATCAGGAAAGACCCTCAGACTCTTACCTAAAAGGAATTGCCAGAAAACCAGAAGTTGTGCTGTGGCTCAAGCAATTGAGTGCTTGCCTTAAGCTGAAATGCTCAGGGACAGCACCCAGGCCCAGAGTTCAAGCCCCACAACATAAAAAAGAAAGTAAGTAAGACATCTTTGCCTGCAAATGATGGTGGAGGTGTGGGGGTGTGGGGAGGGTGCTGTGTTTGGGAGATCAAGTGCTGGCCTCACTGTAAAGATATTTGTAAGAACTCCCCAAGTTTGCCCCAGTTTGAAGCCACAGCTTCAAGAGGACGTGTCCTGTGACAGGCAGGGAGTGGGAGAAGGGGTGCAGGTGTGATTGTTTTGTCTTTATTTTCTCCATTGAAGGATAGATTTGGATCCTGGGTATCAAAATCTGAAGTGAAGGGTTGCAAAAAGTTTGCAGACTGACGAGATGGGTTTCCTCTGTGTATATGAAGGTGGCTGAAACCAGAAGCCACCCGTGGCTCACAACTCTCATCCTAGCTACTCAGAAGGCTGAGATGTGAGGACCGTGGTTACAAGTCAACTTGGGCAGAATAGTCTGTGAGACTTGATGATAGACCACTAGAGAACAGGAAGTGTTGCTTTGGCTCAAGTGGGAGAGTGCTCACCTTCAGCTGAATTGCTGAGGGACAGCACCTTGGCCCAGAGTTCAAACACCTTGACCAACAACAAAAAAAGAGGTGACTAAGTTTTCCACATAGCAATGTGCATGATAAGAAGTGCCATACTGGTCTATGAGACATTCCAGATATATGTGCGGCTCAATGTTTTGTCTACAGTGGGTCTGATGTTGGTACTGCCACCTTCTAGTGGGTGGGATCTGATCCTAATTGAGGGAGTTCATGTTTCTGTTCTCAGGGACTGCGGAATCCTTGGGCTATCATGTGTGTGTGTGTGTGTGTGTGTGTGTGTGTCTGTCTGTCTGTCTGTCTGTCTGACTGTGTCTGTGATTGTGTGTGTTTGGAGGTAGAAGAACTGGGCCTTGAACTCAAGGCCTAGGTGCTGTCCCTGAGATATCTTGCTCAAAGCTAGAGCTCTGACACTTGAGCCACAGCTCCACCTGTGGCTATTTGGTGGTTCAGTGTAGATAGGAGCTTCACAAACTATCCTGAGTGGCTGGCTTTGAACAGTGATCCTCAGATCTCAGCCTCCTGAATAACTAGGATGACAGACAGGAGCCACCCGTGATGGCTCTGTGTGTGTGTGTGTGTGTGTGTGTGTGTGTGTGTGTGTAGAAGTTGGTTGTTACAAGGAGTGCTGGACCCTTTGGTAACTTCTAACCGCTGTCATTGGGGGGTGCATGGACTTTGTGGCTGAGGTCTGGGGGCTTGGAAGGGTGAGACGTTTGAAGGGGACTCAGCACCTTTAAATTATAAGAACAAGGGATCTTTGTGATCTGGAACTGTCTACTCTCTTGGGCCTGGTTGGTGGCAGAGGGAGCACGGGAGGACCTGGGGGTGGGGCCCTTAGGGGTTGGCTCCCCAGGGGGACAGAGAGCGTGGTTAGCACTTATTAAGGCTGTGAGCCCTGTTAGTATGGACCTTACTGGCATGGGTCAGACTCTGGGTCATCTCATCATGACGTCTGATGGGCAAGGACAACCCTACTTTAAATCTTGACCTGTGATCTTCAGATCTCAGCATCCTGAGTAGGTAGCAGTATAGGCATGAGCCTCTGGCACCAGGCCTCAGATTCTTTTTGGTATATTAAGGTTTGAACTCAAGAGCTTAGGCTTTCCAATCAGGTCTTGTTCCATGGGAGCCAAGCCTTTCTGTCTTGGGCATTTCTGAGATAGAGACTCCATATATGTTCAGGCTTGGCTGGATCATGGTACTCCTGTGACAGGCAGGTGTCACCATGCCTGGTCCTCTGTAGTTGGGATGGTAGATATGTAGCACCATGCTCAGTCATCGGTTTAGATTACTGTCCCAAACTCTTAGTCCACAGCAGCGGATTTTTGACCACAGTTGAAGCTCTGGGTTCAGCCTGGAACCATTGGTCCTCAGTCTCCTCACAGGACAGTTGTGAGGAAACAAGGGATCAATACAAGGGGAAATCTGGGGCAGGGCCAGGCATAGAGGCAACGGTCATCAGATAAGTTTCTTGGCAATTCTGTGAGCATATAACAAGAAGATACCTGGAAAGGACTCAGAAGGGCCCTGTTATTTATCATGCTACAGGTATGGGATTATGAAACAAAACATGGCTCTCTTTCATCCTTACCCTATCCTCATGAGGAAGGGGGTCCTTCACTGTTCAGCTTTGCAGCTGGGGCAAATGAGGCATAGAAAAGCTGGGTGACCTACTCATGACCCCCAGGAGACAGGAAGCTTGGCCTGACTTCTCAGCCATGCTCCCTAGGACAATGGGTGCTATTCAGTCCATTTCTTGTGGTGGGAAGTCCACTTATTGTCAGTCGTGGGGCTTGAACTCTGGGCCTGGGCACTGTCCACAAGCTGCTCAGATCAAGTTTAGGGCTCTACCACTTGAGCAATAACACCACTTCTGGTTTTCTGGTGGTTCTTTGGAGATAAGCGTCTTACAGACATTCCTGCCTCAGCTGGCTATGAACCATGATCTTCATATCTCAATGTGTAGTTACCATTGTAGGCCTGTGCCACCGGCAGCCTGCTTAAGTATAATTCTCTCCCTCTCTCTCTCTCTCTCTCTCTCTCTCTCTCTCTCTCTCTCTCTCTCTCTCTCTCTCTCTCTCTCTCTCTTTCTCTCTCTGTCTCTGTCTCTCTCTCAGTAACTTGTTGAATTTGTCTTTTAGGAGTTGGCTCAGCATTCCCATGTGGCTGGGACCCAAGGTGACCCTCTCATTCTGGAGGTAGGCTGGGTGTCAGGATCATTCCCACTTGGACTGTGGAACTAGCTCCCTTAGGTAAGCCCCTCTGTGCCCGGGGTAGACCGTGATGGTTACTCATTGTCAGTCTGTCTGGTGAGTCTTTCCCCACTACCCTCTGCTAAGACAGTTAAAGGAAATTGGATGAGGAGGCATCGCATTGTCCAAATGCACAGCACTATCCTGAGCCTCTGATCCTCACTGCCACCTATCTGGCTAGACCCTGATTATAAGAAACTGAATTCACTCTATGTCTACTTCACATTGCTGCAGTGTGTCATTTCAGGGAGTAGAGTCAGTGTGCAGAGGAAAGACCCCAGGTTCGACACCTCCTGGGGGACATTTGTTCTGTGACAGCGCGAAGTCATTGCTGTGGATAAGGAGGAAGCCGGCATCAGATTGAGCCAGAACAATGCTCGAAGGTAGGTAGGCGGTTGAAGAATCAAACCCACACAGGTCTGCTTCCAACTCACAAAAAGGAGGATGCAGTGCAGGTAGTCCAGCCCTGGGTCTAGGGGACCATGAATGGATGGTGGCAGTCAGGTACTGTGGAGCACATGGGCAGCAAAGATGTCACTGGGAGAGAGTAGCGTGGGCAGAGCCCAATTGACCTGCCAATCAGTGCCTAACCAGCCTGTGAAGGCTCAGGTGAATGATAGGGTGTGACCTTGACAGTGATTGGTTCCTCTTCCTCCCTTACCATGCCACCCGCCCTTTTTGTCTTTAAAAGGGGCTGCTCTTTGTTAATAAACGAGTTTTTTACCTGCTGGATTTGGCTCCCCGCTGTGTCTGATTGTCTCCCGAGCTGAGGGAGGCTGGGGAACAGGCGAGCGCCTCACTTACCTTTCCTTTCCTCGGACCCCGTCCATCTTTTGTGCTGAGGAAGACCCAACAAGGTGCCAGTGGCTGTCGCCTGTCATCTGGCCTATTCGGGAGGCTGAGTTCTGATGGTCGTGACTCAGAGCCAGCCCAGGCAGGAAGGTCTGTGAGATTCTTATCTCCCATAAACGACCTCCTTCACCTCACCTTGAAAAAAAAGCCAGTTTTGGTGCTGTGGATCAAGTTATAGAGCCTCAGCCTTGAGTAAAAGAAGCACAGGGATGAAACTGAGTCCCTGAATCCAAGACCTGGGACTCACACACAAAGAAAATGAATAGTGGACACTTGTTATCTTACTACCAAAAAGGATGGATACATTCTTTTCTCTGGTACTTGTAGCCAAAGGTAAGGGGTTTCCCTTGATGTTCCTCTAAATCTCTCCTTCTCTCTATTATCTCTCCTGGCTTCAGTTGCAGGATAGAATTCAGATCATCCCACTTGATGTGACCTTAAGTACCCTCCACTACCCGCCTATCTTGGGGTGGGATCCTGGATGTACTCACCTCTGGGTGAAAGAAGCACCGAGAGATGGGGGTAGGTATCCCTGAAACTCATACACACACACACACACACACACACACACACACACACACACACACACACTCACCTAGGCCAACTCTGACTAGCCTTTTCCAAAGATACTTTATCTCCTTGGGTTAACTGACCTAGGAGAGGAACATGATCCTCTATAAATGACTATTTTAACAAGGGCTTGCTAGTTGACACGAGATAAACAGAAGCTCAAAGGAAAGGTTCTGGAGCCTGTCTGGCTCAGGCTCACACTTGACATCCTGGCTCCTCAGTAGGCAGAGATCTGAAGATCAAAGATCAAAGCCAGCCATAAGCTGGCAAGGTGATAAGACACTTCTATGCATGGAACCACCAAAAATCCAGACGTGGAGCTGTGGTTCAAGTGATAGAGTAGCAGCCTTGAGCATGAAAACTCAGAGAGACAGCTCCCAGATCCTCAGTTCAAACCCACACAAGAAATGGCCCCATTTGTTGTCCACGTGTTCACACCAGACTGTGAGCCACTAAGGAGCTGGGCCGTTCCCAGGAACTGAGATCGAGCCCCAGGGAGGCCAAAATAGTCCTCAATGATCATTGAAACATGGGATGTATATTCACATCCGTGTGTGGACTGCAAGAAAGAAAGACACCCCTTGCTTGCCAGAGATGGTTTAGGAGTGGGTTTGCTGTTGTTGGGACACCAAGTTCTGGCCTCAGTTTACAGCCATTTCTAAGAATTCCCCACGTTTGCCCAAGTGTAAAGTTACAGCAGGCTGGGCATTGTCTTACCAAGAACTCCAGAGGTTGTGGCCTATCTTAGGCAGGGAGTGGGAGAATGGGAGTAGGGTTGGAGGGTAGTGTCGATTATATTCTCTCCAACCAAGGAAGAATGGCTTTGGATACTAGTTTCAAAGTCTGAAAGTGAAGGGTTGCATGTGCTTTATGGCCTGACAATTTGGATTTCCCCTGGTTGTAAGAAGGTGGCTGAAACCGGGCACTGCCAGTGTCTCACAACTGTCATCCTAGCTACTCAGGAAGCTGAGATCTGAGGATCACAGTTCAAAGCCAGCTTGGGTAGGAAAGTCTCTGAGACGTTAACTCAAGGGAAGCACCAGAAAACTGGAATTGGTGCTGTGGCTCTAGTGGTAGAGCGCATACCTTCAACTGAAGAGCTGAGGGATAGCACGCAGGCACACAGTTCAAACCCCATGACTGACAACCAAAATGCTGTGGCTGAGTTTTCTTCATAGTGGGGTGTACAGTAGGAAATGCCATGCTGTTTTATGAGCCATTCCAGATGTGTGAGAGGCTCTGAGTTTTGTCAACATTTGGTCTGAGGATGGTATGGTAGTGCCATCTTCTTGGAGTTTGGGATGTTCAGTTGCTCAGGGACTGCTGAGTCCTTGGGCTACCCGTGTGTGTGTGTGTGTGTGTGTGTGTGTGTGTCTGAGTGTGTGTGTGTGTGTGTGTGTTTCTATGTGTGTGTATTTTTCCCTGATCATTCTCTACCCACTTCCTGGGTGCTTGTCTGCCTCTGCCTGACCTTGGATGGCCTTGTCTTTAGTCCCCTATCATGGTCTACAATGAGTCCCAAATTGCCAGAGACCTGCATATTCCAACTTTTCCTTGGGACACTAGTCTGGCTGTCCATATCTTTGTCCTTATCCAGGGGATTCTAGGTCCTCAGGGCCGGCTGGCATATGTTCTCTCCTGCCTCTGGGAGCCAGGGTGACTCATGCTGTGTCCTGTCTTTTTCTCAGCTGGGACCCTGGCTGCATTTCCCACTCCCAGCAGTCTGGCAGTGGTGTGGGGGAAGGGTGGTTGCCAGTGGCTCTGGCCAACTCGACCTTGATAGCTAACTGAAGGCTCCCCAAACAAGGATAATCTGGGGCTACATGAGAGGTGAGGCCAAGGTGGCTTGGATGTATTGTTCGATGTCTAGGAAATGTCAACATACCTTATTGTAGACAAATCTATCTTCTGGCAACAGCTGGCCCTCTCAGGTCCTTCTAGACAATTCTAGATTCCCAGAATACAGAGGCATATACTTTAGATTCCAGGCCCAGGGGACTTGGGGATGAGAGACTGGGATAGTCAGTAACTCAATGTTCTGGGGCATTAGTTTTGCCCTGGATGAGCTGAGCTACAATTGGGGGGCAGTCCTGAGTCATAGTCACAGTAAACTCTCAAGCCAGATCAAGTGGTTTCTCCCTAAGTACTTCTTGGGCTGAGGGGTTTGGGACATGGCAGTAAGTTCTATGGAACCTGCCCCTCGATCTCAACATGGGGCTACAGGATCAAGTGAAGGACACTAGGGTTGCTCTTTGGTAGTCGGCCCATGATTCCAGACCTTCATCTGCCCCCCTTCTCCAAGCACTGATGAGGAAAGCAGGGCACTGAGCCCTCGGACTCCTGGGATAGTGACTGCTACAAGCAGCAGCCAGTTGGCTGTGGGCTCCTGAGCCTACAAAACTTTCATGAGCCCAACTCAACACCTGCCCAAGGTCTGAATGACAAATTTGCACTCTTGTGATACTCATGTGATGGGCTCAGCTCATCCAGGGCAAAACTAATGCCCCAGAACATTGAGGTACTGGCTATCCCAGTCTCTCATTATCTGGTGTGACATCTTACAGCTCTTGCCCCTCCTGGCCCAGAACTGTGGTCTGAGATAGTGATTTACTGCTCTGATCCACATTGCACTCATGACAGATGCCATTCTGATGATCTTCATGCCCCACGGCTGGATACTTCTCTGCTACTGTGTCCTGCTCTGTAGGCAATGGCCTCCAAACAGGCTGCTATCAAGACTTGTAGGACACCTAGACATTAGGAGACCCTCAGGGACCCACTGGAAAGAACTCTGCCTAGAGCTAGAGAGTAAGGTCTAAGCAAGCCAGGTGTTGGTCATGGGGCTTGAACTTTGGGCCTGGGCACTGTCCCCCAGCTCTTCACCTTACCACTTGAGCCACAGAGCAACTTCTGGTTTTCTGTAGGTTCCTTGGAGATCTGAGTCTCCCAGACTTTACTGCCTGGGCTGGCTTTGAAACGTGATCCTCACATCTCAGACTCCTGAGGAGCTAGGAGGACAGGCTGAACCACCTGTGCCTGGTGATCTGGCACTAGGAGCTCCTGAAAGCTTTTCTTTAATTTTCCTGTGCTAGTATTGGGGTTTGAACTCAGGGTCTTGGCTCTGGTCTCTTTTTTCCTTCAAGGTGACCATTTTACCATTTGTGCCACAGCTCCATTTCTGGATTTTGGTAGTTAATCGGCAAGAAGACTCTCATTAACTTTCCTCTCCAGAGCTGGCATGACCCTCGATCTCTATCTCAGTCTCCTGAATAGCTAGGATTTACAGGGGTTGAGCCACTGGTGGCATTGGGCTAGAAGCTTTTCTAAAGCAAGAGTTCTTCCCTGCGTTTGCCCTGTCCATGCAAAGGAGGCCTGAGGGTCAGGAGCTGGGAAAACAGGTTTCCAACCACAGGAAATGGCTTTGGGTCCCTGGCGAAAAGCCAAGCTAAGCTTCCCCCTGGCCACCATTCTAGGACCCCACCCTCTGCCCTATGACTCAAGTCATCATTGACCCAGCCTTAAATTTCCTGCCAGAATTTTCTGAAGCCAAAAAACCTTCATACCACTCACACCACCTGATCTACAGCACATCTCAGGACCTTTGCCCATGCTATACCTTCTGCCTGAGGCTCTCTGTCTTGTACCCACATATTAGAACTACTGTGGAATTTTGGCACTGGCTATATCACTTCCTGGAGCAAATCTTTCCTTCCCTTCTCCATCTTTTTTTTCATATTGAGTTGCTAGAGATGGAACTTGTGCAGGCTGTCTGGCAAATGGTCTATATTGGTGTGTGTGTGTTTGTGTGTGTGTGTGTTTGTGTGTGTGTGTGTGTGTTTCTGTGTTTGTGTGTGTGTGTGTGTGTGTGTGTGTGTGTGTGTGTGTGTGTGTGTGTGTGTGCCAGTCCTGGGGTTTGAATTCAGGGCCTGGATGCTATCCTATCCCTGAGGTTTTGTGCTCCGTGCTAGCACTCTTCTACTTGAACCACAGCTCTACTTCTGGCTTATGGGGTGTTTAACTGGAGAAAAGTGTCTCATATTGACTTTCCTGCTTGCAGTTGGAATCTTTAGATCTCATCCTCCTGAGTAGACTACAGGGGTGAGCCTCCAGCACCTCGTCTCTATCCTACCTCTTACTATAACTTCGGCCCTCCTCTGAGTTCCAGAATAATATATCTCACCAGGCTCAATTTTTTTTGCCAGACTTGGGCTTGAACTCAAAGCTCATACATAGGAGGGACTCTAAATATGTGAAGACTGGGACAAATGCTTCCATTCAATTATGTATCATGTTTCAACCGTTAATAAAATGTTAATTAAAATGGGTCAATGCTCTAAATTATTCTGTATAATTTTATAATAGATGTGCAAAATATAATATTATGTGTATAATAATACTAAATACCATAATGAATAAATGAATCAAAGAAAAATACAATACAAAATCAATAATAAAATTCATAATATGAAATTAACATGCATATATATGTATATATCATATATTACACATGTATAGAAATATTTCTTCCATTGCAGGGCCTTCATTCAGGCCCTGGGAACACTATCCTGAATTTCTTTTCCTCAAGGACAATGAGCTTCGCATTCACCCATGTTGCAAAAGAGTTACCTGGACGGTAAGTTCAAAAACTAGCAATGGCAGAAATACTAGCCCCAGTTCCAAGAGAGTAACTTAATTTTTTTGATGGAAGCAGTTATGTTTATTCAGTCCCATACTGGACATTAAAAAAAGCAGTTTAGAGTTTTGTACATCTATTCAAACGTCCTTCCCTTACCTCCAAAGTGCTTCTCTGAGAACTACATTGTTTCTCTTTTTTTGTATATTTTTTATTGTAAAAATGTTCTACAGAGGGGTTACAGTTCCAGGAGCAAGGTAATGAGTACATTTCTTATTGAGCATTGTTTAGTACTCCTGTGTTTTTCCCCTACCATCCCTTCCCTCCCATCTCCACAACTACCTCCCCCTGCCGAGGTCAGTGACTCAGTTTTTCATTTTTGGTTGGCACGGGGTTTGAACTCAAGTAATGGCAACTCTTCGCTCACATTGCTACAGATTTACCAAGACCCTGAGTTCAAATCCCAGGCTAGAAAAGAAAACTGGCAGAAATTCCAAACCAGAGAGCTTTACTTTTCTAATTTAGTTAAATAATTATTTCATATATATATTGGTTTTTTTTTTTTTTTTGACCAAGCATGGGGTTTGAACACAGGTCATGGAAATTCTACTTCAGCTTGGATCTCCCTTTGCTGGTGTGCAGTCTCTGGTCCCATAGCCCATCCTCGGATCCTGGGCCCAGAGGGCTTTCAGGAAGAAAAAATCATTGGAAAGCACAAAAAGTGGTGACCTGCAGAGAGCTGGGTTTTACGATTTTTTTCTTTGGACAGTGACCATCCTGTGTCTGAATGACAAAGCTGCAATATGGACTTGAGCTGCCATTGCTGGTGGCTGGTGGGCTATCAGTGAAGCCATAGTCCAACCTGTCAACATAGGCCCTGGGTTCAAATCGCATTCCTGACATCAATCTCAGGAGAATACAAGAGACTCATTCCTAAGCATAGGAATACTGATTGAAAGAGTATTTTATACATCGGTCTACGCTAAAATTGGATGCAATAATCCTAGAATGCTGATTGAGCTTAATTAATAGTTTATTAAGCATGAAAAGAATAATATTTCTTCAACTGGGTTATAATAAATGCCTAAGAGTTGGTAGGAACATAGTAGGTGTCATTCTATCATAGACGACTATGGAACCCTTTACCTATATATATATATATATATATATATATATATATATATATATATATATATGTATATATATACATATATATATATATATTTGTATACCTCTGTCTGCCTATCCATGTATCACTGTTTTGGACAAACCTGGGGGTCGATCTCAGAGTCTGGGGACCACCTGACATCTTCATTGGCTAGAGGCTGCCATGCTCAAACTCACCCAATCATGAATTGGGCCTGCTAGGCACTAAGTTCAGATCCTGGCACTGCCAGGCATGATGGAGAACACATCTTACATCTGGGATGTTATGTGACAGGATGTAAACAATGTAATAAATGGTATAGATGTCATCAGAGTCAATAAAATAAATTCTAAATAAATGAATGAAACCAGAAATAAAATAAATAACCACACCAAACACAATATAGACTGAACATGTGTATGGAAGTATAAATCCTATCTTTAAAATATATATAAGGAGGGCTCAGAAGGTGGCTCAATGGTAAAGCGCCTGCCTTGCATGCATGAGACCCTGGGCTCGATTCCTCAGCACCACATAAGCAGAAAAAAAGCCGGCAGTGGCACCGTGGCTCAAGTGGTACAGCACTAGCCTTGAGGTGAAGAGCTGAGGGACAGCGCCCAGGCCCAGAGTTCAGGCCCAAGAGTGGACCAATATATATATATATATATATATATATATATATATATATATATATATATATATATATATATATATATATATATATATATGGAGTATCTTTTTCAGGCCTGAGGCTTGAATTCAGCTCCTCTATGCAGAAGAAATGGCAGCAGATCCTGAGATACTCATTTCTGGACCTGGGATGAGTCATGGAATGTGGTTGATCTCATCCTTGAATGAGTAGTTTGTGCATGATGCAAGTAGGAAATGATAGGCACGACTCATGGGGTATCGATTGTTTGTAAAGAACAGTTGATGAAGCATGACAATAATCATCACAGTATGAAATGGAGGCATCAGGAAAGATCCAAGAATCGGTAGTCACACAGATTGGATTCCACCACAGGTTACCATCTCTCCTACTCTATATTAATGTGTACTTATTTCCATATTACTTTCACCTTATGAATGGATGACTGTTGTGCTCCCCGCTGTCCCCTCGGGGGCGGAGGCTCAATCGCAGGTCCTTGGAACGGCCTAGCTCCTTCGTGGCTCAAAGGCTGGTGTGCTCATATGACCCCATTCACCACTTGGTCCTGCTAGGTCCAGAGTTCAGATTCCCCACCCTGCCAAAAAATTCATCTTGATGTCAGAAGTCAATCGTTGCACCTGTTTTCTGTCCTGTGCAAGTCCTGGATCTCAGCTAGGTCGGAGAATGCATGGGCCACCCTGTCGCCATAGGAATAAGTTGTTATCCATGTCAGCCCAGTTATTCCTGTCATCATATACTCAGGAAAATACACAATACACCCATGAATAACATACAAAATAAAGAGAATAACTACACTCAATGCAGTCCACACACGGATGTGAATATACATCCCATGTTTCAATGATCATTGGGGACTGTTTTGGCCTCCCTGGGGCTCGATCTCAGTTCCTGGGAATGGTCCAGCTCCTTAGTGCCTCACAGTCTGGTGTGATCACATGGACCCATTAGGCAGTTGGGCGTCCTAGGCCCAAAGTTCGAATCCCAGCACTGCCAAAAATTCACCTGATGTGAGAAGCCAGTTGTTGCACCTGTTTTCCTGTACTGTGCAAGTTCTGGGGCTCAGCTAGGAAGGAGAATGTATATGCAACTCTATACTCATGGGAATAGGTTGTCATCCAGTTCACCATAGTTATATTTGTCATCCTATACTCAAGGAAATACACAATACATCAATGAATAAGACACAAAACAAAGAGAATGACTGCACCAAATGCAAGATGCCGCCCACCCATGTTTGGAAATATATATCCTCTATTTAATTATGAATTTATGACTATATTGGCCTCCACCAGGGCTCCATCTCAGGTCCCAGGAATGGCCTAGTTCCTTAGTGGCTGAAAGCCTGGTGTGCTCACCATGACACATTCACCAATTGGGCCTGCTAGGCTTTGAGTTCAAATTCCTGCACTACCAAAAGATGCATACTGATGTGAGAAGCCTATGGTGGCACAGGTTTTCCTGTCCTGTGAATGTCCTGGGTCTCATTGAGGATGGAGAATGCTATATAGGCAACTCAGCCATGGGAATAGGTTGTCATCCATGTCAGCGCAATTATATCTGTCACCCCATACGCAATAAAATACACAATACAACCTTGAAAAAGACACAAAATAAAAAGAATAACTACACTGTATGCAAGATGCATACCACACCTGTAGTTAAAGAGAAATCCTATGTTTTAAAAAGGTGAGCTTGCTATTTTGTCCAGTCCTGGGGCTTCAAATCAGGCCTTGCACCAGACCTGACATTCTACTCTTCAAAGATGGTGAGCTTCCCCTTCTCCCACAGTGCAACAGAGTTACCCAGACCTGAGCTAAAATCCCAGCACTGACAAAAGATTCATCCTGATGTCAGAAGCCAGTCGTTGTGCCTTTTATCCTCTCCTTTGAAAGTCCTGTGTCTCAAATACGATGGAGAATACGATAGACTACCCTGTAACTATCAGAACAGGTTATCATCCATGTCAGCACAGTTATACCTGTCACCATATTTATTATAATACACAATACCTCCATGAATTAGAGACAAAATAAGGAGAATAATTGCACTGAACACAAGATGCTGTCCAAACATGTATGTCAATATAGATCCTATGTTTAAATTATGAACTTATGACTATAGTGGCCCACCCTGGGGATCAATGTCAGATTCTGGGAATGGCCATACTCCTTAGTTGCTCACAGGTTCGTATGATCACCTTGACTGATTGGCCAATTTGTTTTGCTCTGCCCTGAATTCAGATCCCAGCACTACCAACAAGTGGATTATGGAATAAGAAGGAGAGTGTGAAACTTGTTTTCCTTTTCTCTGAGAATTCTGGGGGTCAGGCATAATGGAGAACATTTCTCCAAATCTAGATGTTCTGTGATAGTTTTTCATCAATGTATTAAACAGAATGTGTTTCATCATAGTAAACTCAATGGTAAATAAATGAATAAAACAAAAGATACAAGGAACAACCACAGAAAACATGTATGGACTGAACATCTATAGGTAAGTATAAATCCTATCTTTACAATACATATAAATAGTATGTTTTCCAGGGCTGGGTCTTGAATTCAGGACTAGTGAATAGGCCTGACTTGTTTATCTTCATGTAAGGTGATCTTCCCCTTTATCCACATTGCTGCAGATTTACCCAGACCCTGAGTTCAAATTCAAAGCCTGTAAGTATAAACTGTATGAATTGCAAGCCAGGGAGCTAATATCTTTCTCAGCATGGGGCCTGAACTCAGGTCGTAGCAAGTCCGCCTTAGCTTTGATAACCCTAGGATGGGGTGCAGCTACTGGACACACAGGTGCTGCTGGGGTCCTAGAGCCCCAGGTGTTGTAGGGAAAACAATGCACAGAAAAATGTGGCCTTTTATGTTTTTTTCCTTTGCACAGTGACCCTTCTGGGTCTGAATGACACTGTTGCAAAGGTTACTTCATGTTGCATTGCTGAAGGCTGGCAGACTATCAGGGAAGCCATAAGCCCACGTGGCAACATAGACCCTCATTTCGAATCCCCGTCCTGACACCAACCAATGGCAGGAGGTAATGAGAAACTGGTTCCCATCCAAAGGAATAACACTAGAATTTTGTCAATGTCACAGTTGAATGAGTTGATCGTGAATCATGATCCTATAAAATTAAACAGCATCATTTCAGAAGGCTGGTTGATTTTATTTAATATTTATGAAGCATTAAAAGAATATTATTACTTACAGGAACACAATAATTTCAGGACACTGAGTGCTTTCATTAATATTTTAAAGATGAAAACAATAACATTAATAACATGGACGCATAATAAATACCCAGGAATTGGTAGGAATATATTCTATGTAACCGAATAATATATAGACATCTCTGGCACTCTATAAAGACATAAATTTATTAGCATACTGCCATTTGCATGTCAATCTGTTCTTATTGGGTTAACCCCTGGGGCCCGTTCTCAGGTCCTGGAAACAACCTGTCAGCTCAATTTGCCACAGGATGGCGTGTTTACACTCACCCATTCATGAATTTGGCCTTGTAGGCCATGAGTTCAGATGCCAGCACTTCCAAAGAATGAATCGTGGATTAAGAAGCTGATGGTGACACATGTTTTCCTTTACTGTGAATCTTCTGTGTGTCAGGTATGAGGTGGAATACATATGTAGACCTATATCCTATGTAGTCAATGTTCTATTTGCTATAATAGTCAATATAATAAATGGTCAATACATGAATAAAACAAAAAATAAAATAACTACACTGAACACAATATGGAGTCAACATATGTATATAACTATAAAACATATATGTAAATTGTACATGAATAGGGTGTTTTCTATTGCTGGGGATCGATTTCAGGCCTAAGGAACAGACTTGAATTTCTTGACTTCAAGGAAGCAAGTTTCCCCTTCCCACACAGTGCAACAGGGTTACCCAGACTATGAGTTCCAATCCCAGTCCTGGTAGAAAAAATGTCACCTTTATAGTATGTGAGGCCCAATTCTTAGGTATTTCATTATGCCTCCATTTAATGAATGTGATTGTTTAAATACTTAATAAAATATTAACTAAAATCAATCAATGTCGTGTAATATAATTATGTATAATTTTATCCTAGAATTATTCAAGAACTGTTCAATCATGACTTACATCACATTCCATTGGTAATCATATGGATAGGAACAAGTTTCTTAGTATCTCCTACCATTTAGAGGTGGCAGGACCAGGATTCGAATAGTGGGCTCCAGCTCCCACCACTTCAACCTGAGGATAGGGAACTCACCAGTCTGTCCAAGAACATAAACAAGACCACTGATTAGGCAGGCACCAGTGGCTCTCAGCAGACCTCCTTGATACTTATAAGGCTGTGATAGTAGAATCATGGTCAAAGTCACCCTAAGCAGGAAAATTCTTGAGACCCCTGTACAACTTCAATGCCAACAAAGCCAGAAGCTTTGTGGCTCTAGTGTAGAGGACCAGCCTTGAGCAAAAGCAGCTCATGGACTGTGCCCAGACCCTGAGTTCAAGGTCTGGGACTGGCAACAAACAGAACTACACAACAATCTGTGTAGCCATCCAGCTAAAGCAGGTCACCCTCTTGTCCCCAACTGAATTGGACAGAATTCCCTGGGAAAAGGGCTGGGAGAACCGCTGTGTTCTTGACTCCACCCATGCTGCATGCTTCACAGGATTCTGGCCACACCCCCATTCTTTCATGCTTCTTTCTGACCAATGGGACACAAGAATGGTGGCCATGCCCACATTCCATGTTGCCAGGTAGCACTGGGATTCCCTCTGTTAGTTTACACCACTACCAGCAGTTCAGGAAGGTAGAAGGGGATGAGTGGTGAGGAAGAGACTCGACGTGTCTTTGGAGTATAGTAGAAAATTGATGCTCCCACCCCCACCTGACTCCTCCCTTCCCTTCACGCAGTGCCAGGTTTCAAACCTCAATCAATGTCTAGCTGCCAGCCGGCCTAAATCCCCGACATGGTCCCTGCCCCTAGTCTTCTGCTCTGGGCCCATGTGTCCGCGATGCTGCCACCATCACTGCTGCAGCAATTGGAGCAGCTGCCAAGAGCTTCTCCCAGCAGCACAGGTGAGTGGCCGCCTCAACACCAACCTACCCTGGGTCAAACACCCCTCTGGAGGCACCATGACCCCCTTGCGTGTTTCCTCTCCCTGGCTCTGATGAGCCACCTTTCTGTCTTGAGCATTTCTGAGATAGAAACTAAATATATGATCAGGCTGGGCTGGATCACAGTCTTCCTGTGAAAGATATGCTCCACCAGGCCTGGTCCTCTGTAATTGGGATGGTAGACATGTGGTGTCATGCTCAGTCATAGGTGTAGATGGATTATCCCAAACTCAGTCCACAGCAACAGATTCTTGACCACACGTGAAGCTCTTTGTAGGGCCTCAACCATTCGACCTCAGTCTCCTCACAGGACAGTTGTGAGGAAACAAGGGATTTATACAGAGAGATCTCTGGAGAATGGCTAGGCAGAGAGGGAGCGACCTTCAGATAAGGTTTTGGCAATTCTGTGAGCATATGACAGGAAGATACCAGAAAGGGCTTAGGTGGGGCTTGTTATTAATAGTGCAACAGGTGTGGGATTATGAACGAAACATGCCTCTTTCATTATTACCCTATCCCCATGAGGAAGGGGATCCTTCACTTTGTTCAATTTTGCAGCTGGAGAAACCGAGGCACAGAGAAGCCAGGTGACCTACTTATGACCTCAAGTTCACAGGAAGCTCGGCCTGACTTCTCTACCATGCTCCCTAGGACAATGGGTGCTATTCAGTCCACTTCTTGTGGTGGGAAGTACACTTGTTTTCAGTCGTTTGTAATCTAGGATTGAGCACTGTTCCCGAGCTCCTCAGCTCAACACTAGCGCTCTATCACTTGAGATCACAGTACCACTTCCAGTTTTCTGGTGGTTCTTTGGAGATAAGATTCTCACAGACGTTCCTGCCTGGGCTGTCTATGAACCATGATCCTCATATCTCAGCTTCCTGTGTAGTTAGGATTAGAGTTTTATGCCACTGGCACCCGATTTAAGTGTAATTCTGATTTTTTTCTCTCTCTTTCTCTCAGGAACTGGTTGAATGTGTGCTGTAGGAGGTGGCACAACGTCGCCAGGTGGCTGGAACCCAAGATGGCCCACTCATTCTGGAGGTGGGCTGTGGGTCAGAAGCTGTCTCATTCAGCGTGTTGATAGATCTCCATGAGGTAAACCCTCTGTGCCATTGAGAGACTGTGAGTGTTATTCATTGTCCATCTAGCCTTACTGGATTTATTTTATTGTATTCTTTTCTACATTATTTTCTAGCACCTGGACAATACTATGGTACATAGTTACTGAATGAAAATGTAATGTCAACTTAAGAAAGTCATTTAGGGCTCTGGGAATGTGGCTTCATGATACGGTGATTGCCTAGCATGCATGAAACCCTGAGTTCAATTCCTCAGTACCACATAAACAGAAAAACATTGGAAGTGTTGCTGTGCCTCAAGTGGTACAGTGATAGCCTTGAGCAAAAAAAACAAAAAAAAATCCCAAACCAAAACCAAACCAAAAAACATTTAATTATTAAATGCAAAATAAAGAACCCATACTTGGAATATATAATTGCTCCTGCCTACTGACACCTGACAATAGTCCCTAATTCATGAACTTTACTTATATTAGGATATTGTGTTGAAAAAAAAGTTTTGTTCATTGGGTCACAGCAATTAATGTCTTGAATGTGCTTAGATGTCAGGTGAAGATTAATTCTGGACATTCAAAGATTCCAGGTTTTTGAATGGTCACTGCTAATCACAATGAGAAGGGTAGTCTAAGTGAGATTTGGAAATATTTTTGGTCATTCATGGCACCAAAGCAGCAGAGGCAAAGTAACAGTTGTGACAGAAGAGAAGGAATAATTCCAGAGTTAAGTAATAAATGGTAATAACTAAGGTATACCAGAAACTGTTTTAGTGAACCATTTTTGGTTATTGAACAAATAGTTATCAACTAGTCTTATTCCTGATTACCTTTAACATTCTAAATCTCTTACGCTACCTCTTAATAAAAGTATCTCCTTCTGTGCTATTTTTTCTTACTTTATCTTCTTTGCTTTCTAAAAATCTCAGTCTTTGTATATTTCTCTATAAACATTTCCTGATACTAAATACCTACACAGATGGAGGAGAATGATCATTTAAGGTTCCCACAACTGATGAGTTATTAATGAAACCACATGGACAAGGAGGACATATTTATTGTTACCTCAAATTTTCTGAAAAGCTGCAATGCCATCATTTGATTCAAATTTCCATTATTTGTTTACATAGTGTCATTCAGTGCACATAAACACAAATATGAGCTGGTCGTTGGTGGTTCAGGCCAGTAATCCTAGCTATTCAGGAAACCAGAGGATTGTGTTTCAAAGACAGCCTGGTCAGGAATGTCCAAGAGACACTTATCTTCAATTAACCACCGGAAACCCGGAAGTGGTGCTGTAGCTTAAGCGGTAGAGTGCTCAACTTGAGCTGAAGAGGTGAGGGAGTGTGCACAGGATCAGAGTTCAAGCCCCACAACCAACAAAAAGTGCAAAAATTACCTTAAGTTTCCCCAAAAGGAAGAACAAGATCAATAATCTTCTCAAGCAGAAAAAAGTAATTTCAAAATGATTCAGTGCACCTACTTTTGCTGAATTATTTAAGTTATGGCTTCTTTGCTAGACATATTCTCTTCCTTTAAAAATTGTCAAATATTAGCTTTACAATAAACTTCATCTAATATTTCTTGTTTCAAAAGAGAAGTCTGTACAGTTAATGTCACTTAGCTTTCTTACTATCTTAATTCAAAGCCAAACCAGGCAGGAGAGTCTGTCAAACTCTTATCGCAAATTGAACACCAAAAAACCAGAAGTGGGGTTATGGCTCAAGCAGTAGTGTACTAGCTTTGGGGGCAGGTGGGCAGGAAAGACAACTGTTCAGGAACAGGATCCAGCCTCTGGGTTCAAGACCCAGAACCAGCACAAACTAACAAACAAGCAAACAAAAATCCCAGATATTTCTTTGGGACCCTCCTTAAAGGAGTACTGGTCAGAGAAGATGCTCCTTTTGCTGATCAAACTCACTGGATCCTGCTCTTTTGGAATCCTTATTGCTCTGGAGAACTCAGGACCAGACCAAAGGAACTGATAACTGACTCCTGCATCAAGAGAATCATCTCAGGATTGAAATATCCATCCATAAGACACTTTAAAACCTCCATGTCTTTGTTCCTTTGCTGGAGAACACTTTTAAAACAACGTTTTTTTTTTCCTTTTGTTCTATGCTGGCCTTCAAATGGTACATTATTTCTTTTTGTAACACTCTGAACTAGAAGTTTACAGAAAAATTTTATATGAGTAAAGAACACACTCGAAAAAGCCAGGGGCAGAGTTTCCTTCAAGCCTTGGGATACTTTTCTTGTACAGTAAAAAGGAAAGTACAAGGTAACTTGAACTTTGTTATTCCTCTATGTTCCATTCCTCTCCTGGGGTCAGTTTCCACATCCAGTAACAGTTACTTCCAGTAACAATCGATGGTGCTGCTTGAGGTATAATGAATGTTTTTTGGCTTCACTGAAATAACACTAGAACACCTATGGACCTGAGAGGTAACACGTGTTTCAGAGACAACTTAGTAAAAGGAAAATATGAAATTTGTATTGCTTATAAATACATTATACATGAGTACATTGAGTTCAAACTTTGTAAGTTCTCTGTAAATTAAGGTGAATTTTAAATGGGAAGACGGTTTTCAGAACATTCTTTTTGTGAGTGTATGTGCTGTTCATTATTTCCCAAGTGTACATGGGCTAACAGTAAGGAAACAATAGCAATAATAGGAGAAAGAGAAGTGCTGTGTTTAAGTATAAGGGTTCAATACAATATAGAAGACTACAAATAAGGCAACATTGAAACAATAAAGCCAAGTCCAGTATGTAGATTTATGGGAGTGATATACAGAAAGCAAGACTCCTACATGGAACATGAAGTATGAGGCCAATCCCATTGTAAATCATGCTTGGTAATCATGCAACTTTGTAGAAAGTAGAATGGAAGAATAATTATGTTTTCAATGCAAGTCAAATATAACAACATGGAATTAACTGGAAAAAATGTCCATCTTGTGAGAGCAGGGATTATGCTAGCAATGAACTGGTGGCTAAGATCACATTTCTTTTTTTCTTTACACACACACACACACACACACACACACACACACATATTTGTTGGCGGTGGTCTTGGCACTTGAACTGTGGGTCTGCAAGCTGTCTCTCTTCTATTCAGCTCAAGGCCAATGCTCTACAACTTGATCCACAGTGCCATTTCCACTTTTCTTTTAGTTAATTTGAGAAAAGAGTCTCTGGGACTTTCCTACCTGGGCTGGCTTTGAACCTCAATTCTCATATCTCAACATGACCAAGCTTATGATCACATTCCTAACAGTGTACACTCAGGATATGTAATGTGTGTGTTCATCTATCTTTAGAAGAAATCTTGAGTTAGGGGCTGGGAAGGTGGCTCAGTGGTAGAGCTCTTGGCTTGCATGCATGAGTCCCTGGGTTCAATTCCTCAGCACCACTTAAGCTAAAAAGAAAAAAGTCGAAATTGGTGCTGTGACTCAAGTGGTAGAGGGCTAGCCGTGAGCTGAAGAGCTGAGGAACAGAGCCCAGGCCCAGAGTTCAGGCCCCATGACCGGACCCCCCACCAAAACAAACAAACAAAAAATAATTCTTGAGTTAAAAATCTGGGCTACAGCTTAGACATTACCCTCAAAAATGTTTGTAGTTTAAAATTTGATAGTCCTGGAGAAATAAAACCTAAGAATGTAAAGGAGTCTTGGAAGTTCAGTTTGCATCCAGCCTGGGCAGAACACTCTTTGCAATTGTATATAAAATTAAGCAGTCAAAATCTGGATTGGAAGAATGGCTCAGTTGATGGAATACCAGTCATGAGTTGAATAAGAGCTTGAGGCTTTTGCATACATACATGCAAGCATACACATACACAAAGAAGCACTTATATATGCACACACAAATACACAAATGAAACTACTCTCAGAATGTGTAGAAAAGTTAGAAAACAATAAATATATGTCCTGAACAAGACTAGAATCAAGTGATAATTTTTAATATTAGAAGTCCTCAAATGAACTTCCTTCAAATAAGTTTGAGAATATTTCATTGGTAGGGATCAGAGATAGTAAGAATCAATAATCATTATTAAAGTGATCAGATCCATGGAGGAATGAATCAGAGATCCCGCAGGTGGATCTGAAAATATTCATATCCTGTGTCAAATATTAGAACATCCTTGAAAATAGAAAACAGTCTAAGCAGTCACTCTGGTGTATAATATCACTGGAGAAGTTCAGAATTGGTAGTCTGTATCTAGATTAAATAAACCAAGAAACTGTGGCAGGGCAATGTGATACAAGCTTAGAATTCTAGCACTGAGATTAAGACAGGAGATTAGAGAATGGAATTACATAGTGATATGTTCCCTGGACCAGGTAATTTTGTCTTAATAAAACAAAACAAACAAGAAAGGAATACATAGTTGGGCGTTTGGGCTAATTTTGTCATTATGTTGAAATGCAACTCATACTTAATCCTCACTTGTATTTTAAATTCTCTCTTCATTACAGAACATTCCTAGATGTAAAATGACTTATGATTCCCATCCAAAATTTGAAAAATAAGTTATCATCATTCTGTTGTATCCCAAAGAAATGATGAAGGATTACAAAAGATTAAGCCTGGAAAAATAGCAATGTTCGTCTAATATAGGATTTTGAAGATCTTGCTAAATTAGAATTTAGATTTAAAATAATTTGTTTTTGCTTGAAATTTTATATTCTATAGGATTCTACGAAATTCTTTTTAAGTAGAGAGTTAATTGACAAATTCACAAATGATTTTGCATTCTATTTCACTAGAATATTCTTTCAAGAGAGTTATAATTAGAACTTAGTTAATAGATAATTCCAACAGTTCATGTATAAAATGATAATGTGAATGTTGTAGACAGAGTTGACAAAAAATTGATGATATTAATTTATAAATTTAGAATAAGAGCAATTTTTGGAGTCTTTGGTATAACATGGTATGAAGAGAATAATCGTGTGACATCTTTCTTCTACCTGTATGTAACACAGGAAGTAATTTCCTTAATTATTTGCTACTGTATACACTGAGAAAAATGTTAGGTTTGGATTTGTTTTTATTTTTGTTTTTGTTTTATTGGTTTGTCCTAGCGCTTTTACTCTGGGCCTGGACACTGTCTCTGAGCTTGTTTATGCTCAAGGCTCGTGCCCTACCACTTCAATCTCAGTGCCACTTGCGACTGGCTTTTGCTGAAAAGTTTATTGGAGATAAGAATCTAGGGATTCTTTCTGCCTGGGTGGGCTTTGAACTGTAATCTTCCGATCTTAGCATCCAGAATTTAAAAGATAGTTTAAAAGTATAAATATAAATAATATTTGCAAGTGTTCTGATCTCAAGAATACCAGTGGCGGGGGGGGGGGGAGGGGAATGATGCAACCCAGTTTATTATGGTATTCTTTCCAGAACATGTATGGCATCGCATTAGTAGAGTTCTATTTTTTTTCACAATAGAGATAAGCTATTCATGATATGAATGAAGGGAAGTTTGAGGTGCACCCTAAAAGTTGGAAACTGTTGAGCTAGGATGACTCTATATCATAAATATTGGTATTGATGGTCATAAAAAACTAGCTTACTGTGATAAACAATTGCTTACTCTTGAAGAATTAATTATTACCAATGCTACATAGTTTTATCCTCTACCAGAATGTGGTTTTTTTTCTGTTGACCCTCAATCTGTAACATCCCTTTGGAAAATGCATCTATTGCAGAATTACATAACATGCAAGCCGGTACTTTTTTGAATCTCTCAGGTATGGAATCTTCCGAATTTGAAAATGAGTAGTTACTAGTCATTGGAATGTTGAAGAACACATACATTCTGTCTTCTTAACAACTTATTTACTTTTAAAAGTTATAAATTTCCATAGAATTAAACTCTTTTCCCTTTTAGTATGAGAATGGACTACATTTATTCTTTTTTCAAAATATTGGTAAGTATATTGTGAAAATATTGTCTAGTCAGATAGCATTCAAGTTGATGGTCCTCTGATTAAAAATGGATAATTAATTCAAATTAGACGCCAAACAGTATTGATTTTTTTGACTAATCTGTAGTCAACAAGAAAATTTAAAAATGGCTTAGAATGTATAAATGACTTTGTACAGTGGTTTGTGATTACTTTATTTTACATGGGATAATATTTTCTACTACTATAAGTTTTGGCAAAAGAAGAAAACTAAAAATTTACTACTGTAGAGGAATATGATAGAAATAGAAGACAGTTTTATGTTTGTCAAATCTCTGATGAGTACCCATATTCAAGACTTAAAGTCATATTTCTTACTATGTTAGACAGATAGGGAAAACATAAAACACCATATGATCAGGCAACTATTCATGACTTTTAAAAATGTACTTATTATGTGATGAAATTTACTTTATTAGCTAATGTTTTGGTTTGAAATATGGGAGACTGATCTAGTTAACAAATTTTCGAAGGCACCTACTGAAAAGCACAAATGGAGGGGGTACTATTTCTACACTTTAATGAATGGTTGAACCTGTTTGGCATTAGTGCAGAGTAAATAAATCAACTCTATTGTAACTTGCTCCCTGCACTTGAAAAACCTGTAACATCACTAAATATCATCTACTTGTAAAGTGTTATTTTGGCAAATGTGATTTTAAAAAGTTTATTTGAAAAGGAATATACTTTCAGGAGATTCAATGTAGGTTATCATTTGTTTGAGAATGACAACATTTTTATACTACAGAACCAAGTTTTACTGAAGTACCAGTGTTTTGAAGCACTAAGGATCTTCTCAATTAATGTTTTTCTGAATTATATTTGACCTCTATGTCAAGTATTCCTAGCATTGGTAGACAATTATGAATCTATCGTTCCAGGAACTATTTTTTGGCCTGATGATGTTGGACTGAAATCATTTATTAATCATTAGGAGAGGGGTATTACAAATAATCTTGTGACATTTGTGGTCTTGTTCACTCATATGGGATGGTCATCTGAAAATTGAAAGTTTGAATTACTGTACTTTCACATTTTGTGATTTCATCTTGTACTTTAGGTTCCCTTGCATTTCCCAATTGCTTACTGCTAATTGCTGAATTTCAAGGAATTGGGGCCCTGAAATATAGGAAATGAGAAATTGAGATGGGTCTTCAATTACTTTCTGCTGGCATGTTGCATGGGCCTAGGTGAGAACTCTTGCCCTAGTTATCTGATGATGCGGATAACTGGGACCTGGGATCCTAGGACCCGTGGATCCTGTAGAAGAATAATAGCTTTTATACATCATATCAATAAAATTTGAGTATAATCAGTAGGAATGCTTCAGAAATATGGAGAAAAACAGTTTGGGACAAGCGAGTTAAAACAATAAACATCAGCAGATTAAAATCCCTTACAGATTAGAGAAAAACAACATTGGTTGTTTTTTTTACCATGTGAATTCAGAAACCAAGAACACTTAGAAGGTATCACAAGTTTATACCGAAAACATTGCATTGATACTTTTTATATTCTAATATATATTCTAATCCTGATTATTTATATTCCAATCTATTTATTGGAATAAATATCAATTAATTTGTCAAATTATCAATTAATTCTAGTAAAATTCACTGTGTGAAATATAAAATCAGCACATGTAAATATAAAATATATAATTATATATAATATATGAAAATGATTTGCATTGTTCTGTTGTGGTTATGGTATCAAAGGCAACTGTTTGAAAGTATTATTCCATTACCTCTACCTCAGTGTTTGGTAGAATTAGAACTAAAGCATTACCATTCAGAGATGTACAGCCTAGAGACAAGAGGAAACACTGTGATTAAAACATTACCAAATTAAGGCCTAATAACGAGGAGAAACATATGGACTTCTCCTGGCACTATGGAATATATTTGGTGATAGAAAATCAGTGGTGTAAGTTCCTGCCTGGTTGGATGGTAGACAGGCCAGGGCATTAGGGAATCATGCATATGAACAATTTTTTCACCTTCTTGGCTTTAGCTACTTTTGAAATAGTAGGATGTAATAAACAATTATATTTTGAAAAAATATCTTCTAGTCTGAACATTTCTGTCTGAACTGTTCGTCTCTCTATGATCCCTTGTAACTAAGATTAGTTTTGCTCCAGTAAGACAATCTATGCTATCAGGGTAAGATATTCTGGTTGGTCTGTTCCTACATGGAGCAAGGGTATAGGGTCAGGGAGACATTTGTGCCAGTAAGCCCTCATTTGGGAAATTTTATGCTGCCAAAGTTTAGAAGTAGCTCTTAAGTAAGGCTTACTTTGAATCCATTAGCTCCACAAAGCTAAATCAGTTGATAAATAAGTATTTGAAAATCCATCACCTTTGGACTTAGCTATAAAGGCTGCAAAGTATGATCAAATTTCAAATGAAAAAGACTTAAAATAATCATTGACAAAAATTGCAAATGTGAGCAATCGAATAAACAATATGTTTTTTTCCACCAAACACAGGATTTTACAGAAATAAGATGAATAGAAATTTTGGGAACAATAAGATTTCCTTGTTACAAATAGACAACCAAGGATATATGCCTGTCTTAAGATTGCTTCATTAAGTACTTAAATTTACAGGATACTACATGCTTCAGCAGCACGTCTACCTGAATTACAATACAGAGTTTTACATGGTTCGTGTACAAGGATGATATGAAAATTTGTGAAGTATTCCGTATTTTTCATTCTTCAGATGCAAGAAATTAAACAGTAATTAAAAAATTGATTACAAATATACAAGTGTAATAAGACATGTAATTAATAGAAATAAAAGTTAGTTTGACATCAGTGTATTCAATCTTCACCTTTTTAGAAAGGCCTTTACATAGCATAACTTTTATAAAACTTTTGAAATAGGATAACATTGTCATTTTATCCCAAAGAAATAAAATTCTATAAAGACCTAGGAATTAAAGGAATCTTAAACTGTTTCTATATGGAATGCAATCTGAAAGGCCACATTTATTAATGAACCTATATATTGTAAAACAATGTCGAATTCAAAGTATTATATCTAGGAGAGAATGAAATAGATTATGGACATTATACAAACAGAATACTAAATATTTTAAAATATACTGTTTCAGACAAGCACCAGAATTATCTTTAGTTTCTGTAGTACTCATTTCAACAGATAACTTAAAATTATTTCTGATTAAAAAAATCACAAAAATCATTATAGGTGTATAAAAACAACTCAAATATATTTTGATATCAAAGTCAGGCAGTTCACTTGGAAGAAAACCATGGAATCCATGAATTTTTAAAGTAAGATATTGCTGTTGTATTGTAAAAATATTTTGTATGGACACATAGGATGGACTGGCAATTTTGACATTTAAGAAACTTACCCTAACCATTAGGATTTAAGGGAACAATTTGTACAGCCTTCCACTACTTCAAAGAGGTAGTGATACATAATTATTCTTTTGGCAATATCAAATGCAGTTTCTTCCAAGTTGTGCTTCAGACCTGGATATAATGGCTCAACAGAAGGAGATCTAGCATAACTTTGCTATTTCTATTCTCAGCAGAAAGATGCAAGGGGCTCAAGAAGCCTTTAGTTTGGCCATTTGTATCTCATCATGATGAAATAAAGAAGCCACTCTGGTTATTCCATGTATAAGTATTGTGCAGGGTTGTCCAGACATTCACAATTATTGCATGAATATCTACCTTCACCAACTCATGGACAATATCTAAGTGTCCACTGTAGGCTTCTCAATGAAGAGGGGTATATTCATCGTTATCCCTAGCATTCACATGAGTGGCCTTTTTGGAAAGTAGTCTCTACACTGTAGTAAGGCGATTATTTTCGGCAGACCAAAGAAGAAATTTACTTGAATCCTTCTCCATTTTTCTTTTGCAATTGATACCATTTCTTACTTTTTCATCTTGTTCCTCATCTTCATCACAATTGCCTAGCCAGAGATTTTGAGTGCCAGTGAGAATGAGGTGTCCATGTATTTCTCCAATAGTTCACATTGGATGAACTGGTCAGAAAAATCCAGTAAATTTTCTGCATCTGTTTTTTTTCACTATTATTTATTTTCTCCTTTTTAATTTTTACTATTCTAAATTATTCTAACTGGAGAGTAGGGAATTGGTAGAGAGCAGAGGAAAGATTTTCCTCCGTATTCAAAAGTACAGACTGAAAATGAGGACCAGTGGTGTCTTCATGTGCAGCTTATTCTAGGAATGAGAAAATAGGAAATAATGCCTTCTATGTAAATGAATTGGGAAATGGCAGAGCAGAAAGTGAAATGATGCAACCAAAAATATAAAAGCAAAATAAATTAGGATAATTATGGAGCAATCATATTACCCATGAGAACCATGAAAGGGAGAGAGGAAGAGAGAGACAGATGTGAAATGATCTAGCTAGCCACAAAATCCATCCCTCTGATCAATTTATAGAGCAAATAATTTAATTTTTTAAAAGAGATGGAAATAGAATTTAAGGTCAGATGTCTCCATTGTTTTTAATTATATTTTTATTATCTTAAATACTTGGACAATGGAATTTCCATTCAACAAATCAGTATTTTTTTTAAGTATAATGGATCTTTATATAACTTTTCCACACCCTTCCAAACCTCACCCCACTTTAATTCTTTCTAGTTTCATACTATCTGCATTGAATATTATACCTTCACTCTCTTCCTCCATAACTCTCTTTATTCCTTCCTTTTGACTTCCCCTCACATCTTCCAAGTGATAATTTCCTGATATATATTTTGTTGGATTAAAACTTCAATTTTATAAGAAATTACACCTTTGAAATACTCCTCTGCAAATAGCACGCTTTGGTTAATATATTTATGTAAACCTGTATAAAGTTCTAGCTTCCAAATATGAGACAAAACATGGGTCCTTTGTGTGTCTGGCTTAGTTCACTTAGTGACTTAGTTCACTTAATATATTTTTAGATCTATCCATTTCGTTGCAAATAATGTAACAGTCTTCAGAATGGATGGGTGCAATCAAATTGTGTATATGTGCCACACTTTCTCCAACCATCACTCCGCCAAAGGGTATCTGGGTTGTTTCCGTAACTTGGCTACAGTGAATAGTGCAGCAGTGAACATGGTTGTGAAAGTGATTTTATTGTAACCTTTTGGTAGAATTCATCACTATCTTTATGGTAGCAATCCTCTAGCCAGTTTTCCAGAATAAGAACATCCCTCCCTTCATCTTCATCACAATGTATTGCAAGTCCTCAAAAACACACTTCCCCCTACAGGTCTAAATAAGCTAAAACCACATTGTTCTCATATTTTTTCAATACATTATTTCATAATTGTACATATAATTTAGTGAGAACCTTCTATGTACTTTCCTAATGTGGGAACGAGGGACATCACAGAGTAAAAGTAAGAAGTATGCAATTGAATTAGTTATTATCACATTTAATATAATTTTCAGCTCCAATTCATAGCCTCCCATAATATTATTTTAATCTTTATTTGATTACTTCATCTAACCTGTAAATTATAACAGGTGAGTTAAAAGCAAAGGCAAAAATTTGACACTCATGTGTGAGGTTGCACAACATGGGCAAATAGATGGATTGGAATTAATAGCTCTTATCCATTTTGTTAACGTACAGATGATTTTCCCAAACTGATTTTTGCAATTCGTATTCCATTCAACAACAAGAAACATGTGATAATTTCCTTTCTTTTGCTCCTTATTAACTTTTGTCTCCATTTTATTTTATAATGGATGATTTCATAAACCTACTGTAGATACAAAAATATGTTAAAATATTTCTATCCGTATGCATTGTTATATACATACACACATATATTACACAGGTTATAATAATAATGAATAACTTCAGTAACTGTACAATTTACTAAATTATTAAAACTATCGACGGCTCATGCCTGGCATCCTGGTTACTCGGAAGGCTGAGATCTGACGATCATGGTTTGAAGTCATCCTGGGCAGGAATGTCCAAGAGCCTCTTATCACCAAACAATCAACAGAAAATCAGAATTGGAACTGTGGCTCAAAGTAGTAGAGTGGTAGCCTTGAGAGAAAAATTTCAGGGACATCATCAAGGCTCTTAGTTCAAGAAGTACAAACTACCCAAATAAAAACTATTTAATTTACACCTGTGTAAGTAAAGTATGTCCATCACCCAAATATACAACCATGCTCATTTGCAAGGTAACTCTGTTTTGTCTGAAGTACCAGAAAATATTTTCACTTAAGTTGAAAGCATTGCACCATGGGTTCATTCTATCTCTCTCATGCATTTTCCACTCAAATATTCAAATCTTAAAATTATTCCAATTATTTAAAATCATAGCTTTTTACTTTAATACCCATAATATTAGAGTTTGAATTGAGTGTCTTGTGCCTCATAAATGGGTGTTCTTACCACTTTGTCATGTCTCCAGCCCTAAATTATCTTGATTATTTTTCAGATACTTGTATATGATCTTGGGCTCAGTCCACATTATGTTATTCTTCCTGGAATTTAGAATATCAGGTGCATGGCATTGTGTACACATCTTTGTCCAGTCTGGGCTTTAACCTCTATCCTCACAAGAGTAGACTCCCATGTAGTCAGGATTTTCATAAGCTTGCCATAGCTGATTTTTTTAAGTCTTTGCATTTCCTGCAGGTTCTTCAGTACTTAATTAATTTGTTTTCTTGGGATGTTTTGTTTCATTAGAATGTATGTGTTGAGTTGTTCCTCACTTTTCCTTTTGTTTCTTTCAATCAAGTTCTTACCTAAAGTTCTGAGAAACCAATTCTTCTTTTTCACGATAGTCAAGGTGAACATGATTCATTCCAAAGCAATTTCAGTAATATTTAAACACCTTCATATCTATGAATGGTATATAAATGATAAGTGCTGCGAAGGGTCTTTTTATTTTCACAGCAGTCTTTGTCATACACAGACAGATCATGAAATATAAGAAGATAATAAAACTACAAATGCTAGCAAGGAGAAGAAAACCTATAATTAATTGTTTGACAGAGGCTTCCCATCTAGTGAAAGAAATACGTTGCTTGATGCAGGATTTCACAAAATTATATTGCTTGGAGGAAGCTAAACAATCATCTAATTCTACAGAATTGAGGGAGATAAATCGAACTTCTGAATAATTTACATTTGGTTCAAATAAAAGCATGCTTCCAAAAAGAGAGTTGACATTAGAGAAACATGATGAGTTGTATGTAAGTAGGTACTTAGCTGATTTTTGTAATTTGTAAACTAATACAGGGAAATAGATTACAACACCGTAAAAGAAGAACTTCGCATTGAAATGCTCATTTGTGTGTGTGTGAGTGTGTGTGTGTGTTAGAGAGAGTGTGTGTGTGTACACATGCACGCGTATACACGCACGTGCATGTGCAAGTGCTCATTCATTCATTCATCATTCCTGAGGCTTGACAGTGCCTGGGCACTCTCCCTAATCTATTTATCTTATTATATATATATATATATATATTATCTATCATAGATATTCAGGAGATCTGTATATATTAATATAAGATTTGAAGATTATGGTTGAAAGCCCACCCAGGCAGGAAGGTTCTTTAGATTCTTACCTCCAATAAACTCATAAGGAAAAGCCAGACCCAAGAGGCACTGAGGTTCAAGTGGTAGAGCAGTAGCCTGGAGCAAAAACAGGTCAGGGACAGTGCCCAAGGCCTGAGGTTAAGCCCTAGGACAAACAAAGCAACAAAAACAAAATAAAAACAAACCTCAAACCTAGCATTTTTCTCATTGTATACAGAGGTACATAATTAAGAAAATTTCTTCCTGTGTTATGTATAGGTAGAAAAAAAAGATGTCACACAATTACTCTCTTCATACCACATTACACCAAAGTCTCAAAAGATTGCTCCTTTTCTATATAAATTAATATAATCAATTTGTTGACAGTTTGTCTAGATTATTCACATTATCTTCTTACACATGAACTGTTGGAATTATCTATTAACTAAGTTCTTATTATACCTCCCTTGAAAGAATATTATATATTTTTTGTGAGGGTCCGGTTGTGGGGCCTGAATTCTGGGCCTGGGCACTGTCCCTCAGCTCTTCAGCTCATGGCTGGTGCTCCACCACTTGAACCACAGCGCCACTTCTGGCTTTTTTCTTTTTGCTTATGTGGTTCTGAGGAATCAAACCCAGGGCCTCAGGCATGCAAGGCAAGCGCTCAACCACTGAGCCACCTTCCCAGCTGAAAGAATATTCTAGTCAATTAGAATGCCAGACTAATTAGTGAATTTGTAAATTAAATCTTTTACTGGAAAAGAATTTTGTAGTATCCTATAGAATATTAAATCACAAACAAAAAATATCTATTTTAACTGTAAATTCTAATTTAGCCAGGTCTACAAAGTCCTACATTAAATGAACTTTCCTATTTCATCAGGCTTAAACTTTTGTAATCTTTCATCATTTCTTGGGACTCTAACAGAATGATACTTATTTTTTCAAATTTTTGGTTGGGATCATGAGCTCTCTTGCATCTAGAAATGTTCTGTAATTAAGACAACATTTAATCCACTGACCTATAGCCACCTAATCTTTGACAGGGGAGCTAAAAAAATTGAATAGAAGAAAGACAGCCTTTTCAGTAAATGGTGCTGGCAAAATTGGTTGAACACCTGTAGAAAACTAAAGATATATCCATATATCCATATATATATATAACACTCTGCATGATAATCAAATCAAAATGGATCAAAGACCTCAAAATAAAAGCAGACATTGTGAAAACATTACATGAAGGATAAGAGAAACTCTAGGGCTCTTTAGCACAGGCCAAAAATTTCTTAATAGAGAACCAGAAACAAAACAAATCAAAGAAAGGTTGGAGAAATGGGATTGCATGAAAGAGCAGAGCTTCTGCATGGTAAAGTTCATAGATAGCAAGATCGATAAAAAGACCACTTACTGGGAGAAGTTCTTCATGAGTCATAAAACAGACAATGTCTTATATCTAAAATATACTTAGGAATCAAAATTATAAATCCCACAACAACAAATCCTCAAAGGAACAACTGCCCAATAACTAAGTGGGCTGAAGACTTAAAGAGAGACTTCTTTGAAGAGGAAATAAAAAATGTCCATTAGACACATGAAGAAATACTAAATTTTTCTAGTCATAAATGAAATGCAAATCAAAACATTGAGATTACACCTCACTCCAGTTAGAAAGGCTGTAATCACGAAATGTAATAATGACAGATGCTGGTGGGGATGTATCTAAAAGGGAACCCTACTGCATTACTTGTAGCTGTTTAAACTTGTTTAACCACTTTGGAAAACAGTATGAAATTTCTTCAAAAGACTCCACCTAGAGCTCCCCAATGACCCAGCAACCCCACTTTTGCGCACTTACCCAAATGATCACAAAACTACCAGCACAACCATGTTTATTGGAGTATTAGTCACAATGGCTATGATATGGAACCAACCCCAATGCTGCTCAGTAGACGAATGGTTCAAGAAAATGTGGTATACACACACACACACACACACACACACACACACACACACACTGGAATTCTATGCTTCCATCAGAAAGAATGGGGTGCCGCATTTGTTAGGAAATGGAAAGACTTGGTAAAAATTATATTAAGTGAAGTAAGCCAGACCCAAAGAAACATAAGACCCATGGTTTACCTTGTTTTACCTTTGTTTGCAAGGATTAGTACATGTCTAGGACAAGTAGAGAAGATCAAAGCTAGGTACATATGACCATACAAGATGATGTTAAGCAAAATGTACTCCAAGTCAGAGACACAACTGGTTTTTCCTTTCTTTCTTTTGTACGTTATTCCCCCACGGTAAACCCCTATTTTCACTTTATTTGATTCCACTGTTCTGCACCATATATATATATATATATATATATATATATATATATATATATATATATATATATATATATATATTTGTAATTTGGGGAGTGGAAGAAATATAGCAGAACGCTTAAATGGGAATGCAGGTTGACCATTGTGACAATGAGATGTACAGGACACTGTGTCGAAAATGAGTTTACAATGTCAGGCAGGGGTTGAGGAGGGAGGAGTTGGAGATGTGGGGAGGGAAAAGATGGCAGGGGAAAAACAAAGGAGGAGGTAACAATGCTGTATAGGAAATGTACTCATTACCTAGTTCTGTAACTCTGAGCCCTCTGTACAGTATTTTTACAATAAAAATATATTTAAAAATCTCTACCCAATGTAAATTTCCAGTGCTGCCCTCAGAATTGCATTTTCTGCTTATTCTGGCTCTGGTTAGGTCCAGCTGCCCAATGGATCAGTAGTCTTCAAGGCATCTTGGTCCTGCAGTGTGACTTGGATTATCCAGTGCTGGTTGGAACCAGGCCAAGGACAGGACAAAACCACTTCCAGGACATGGCTTCGTCATTGCCCAGGCAACTAGGATTGCAAGCAGAATTTCTCTGAATTTGACTACAGAAAACAATCAGTGAAACAAGAGGCAAGTCCACCAAACACCTCCCCCCTCCCCCCACCATTTCCTCCTTTCTCCCTCCCTGGGAAAGTAGAAAATAATTTTGCAGGTTTTGACACACACACAAAATGCCCACCATCTCCCCTGGTAAACTTGGTTTCAAGTCACTAAGTCATGTCAACGGATAATGCTGCATTCATTATTCTGGACAACATCTTCAGGTTGTTTGATGCTTTAATTTGTTGTTGTTATTGTTGATGTTGTTGGTAGGGGTGCCTGAACTTTGGGTCTGGGTGCTGTCCCTAAGCTGATCAGCTCAAGGCTAGCGCACTACCACTTTAGCCAAAGTGCCACTTCCAGTTTTTTCTGCTTATGTGGTGCTGAGGAATTGAACCAGGACCTCATGCATGCAAGACAAGCACTCTACCACAAGGCTTCTTCCAACCCTAATGATTTAATTCTTTAAAATTTCTTTTTGTCAGTCGTGGGCCTTGAACTCAGGGCTTGGGTATTAACATATCCCAGAGTGCTTCAGCTCAAGGGGAGCCCTCTCCCAATTGAGCCACAGTGCCACTTCCTGTTTGGAGATAAGTGACTCACAGACTTTCATGCCAGGATTTTCTATGAACAGGTAAATTTTTAAATTATATTTCTTCTAGGTGTTTATTGGTCCATTACAGTTTTTCTGGAATTTAAAGTTTTCTGTAAACCTTTGTCTTCAAGTAATGCAACAGCATTAAATATTACATTTCAAAGCTATCCTTTAGCACATCCATTTTAAAATTATTATCTTAAGATGAAATTCTAATTCTTTGTAGTAACAACCCATTAAAGTCCAAACGGGAACTATGCTAATTTCAGCAGCCTTGACTCTCCTTCCTCTTTTTTTTCTCTCCAGTATCTTTTCTTGTTTTGGAGCAAGTGTCATGAACTGTCCAACCATTCAAAAGGAAGATTATTCCATTAATTTAATAGAAAAGGAATCCAGCCTGCCTGCATCTCAAGGCAACTTTGAGTATAATATTAATCTAATAATTCATGTCAGTGGATTTTCAGTCATTTCAAAAATTTTTTGTTTAACCACTCATTAAAGAGATCCCAAAAAGCAAGAATCAAAAATCATGTTCTGCTTTCTAAGAATGTTTAAAAAGCTAGTGATTCAACAAGACACATTCTATTCTTCCAAGATTCCTATGTGAAGAATTTCTGTTTTATCTTAGCCCTTACCACTGACTCCTTCCCTTCAAACTTGTAGCTTTGTTCAGTTTTCTTGTTTCAGCTTTCATTTTGGTATTAGCCTCAGTAATATCCTTGTAGTATTTGACAATGAAATCCCATTTATTGTTAGAGAGCTCAATTCATATTGCCAAAGGCAGATTCATTTGGATATCATAAAGCATAAACTATTGAGTATCATTAACATGATCATATGCAAATATTCCATAAATTAATATAAGTACCACATAAATGTGCAAATTCATAAACTTTTAAAACTGCAAAGTAGTTACATATCTATGTCATAAAATAATTCAGATCACTGGAAGAGGAGATTAAGCTAAAACTTTTGTTTATATCATTCCCAATATTTTTGTCAAATTTTCTTTTCCCATTAACTTTCACCTTAGGGCCTGCTTTTCCTAGCAACAAGTTATAAGTTGATATCCTTGAATTTTAGTCCCCTCTGAGTAACCTCTTTTCTTTCCACCACTAGTTAGTTCCTCATGTTAAATACCTGAGGAATAACGTCCCATTGTGTCTGCAAGAGGAGTACCCAATTCGACTGTCTGTGCCTACTCTGGCCTTGCTTTGTTTGGGAATGTGGTACCATAGACAGGGGTATCAGGGATCAGGTGGCTGGAACCATGGTGTTAAGAATTATGGGTAGCAAAATGAGTAGCACAGAATAGGATAACACGGAAAGGTTAATTGTGACTGTAATTGCTGAGTTGCATTGGCAGGAAATAGGGTAGCAGCAATAGCTTTGCAGGGGTTTGGGTAGCTAATACAGGCATCCAGAACAATTTAGCATTGACAAGGAAGCATAGACAAAATGAAAGATAAAAGTTGTGAGGCATTGTGGGAATTCTTTTCTACCCATGCTAAAAATATGGAGGAGGGTTATTTTAAACTAAAACTACAAAAGATAATTTAAGGTCTTGGTGCTAACGAATCTGTCTAGGTGTTATTACTTTAAACAGAGAATTCAAAGTGGTTTTTCTTCATGAATACAGAGATCAAAGGTATTATAATTCTTATTTCAAAATGCAAATTAAAGGGAAAATTAGTCAGGAGGTAAAATTCATATTGAATGTTAATACTTAAGAGGAAAAGAAGATCCTAGATGGCAGACTAAAGACAAAGCAATATTAGAGCATTATATGTTCAATAATAATTAAGAAACTTTAATTGAAAAATTGAGCTAGAATGTTCACATCAGGCAAAGGCAAGCAATCAGCCTAACACCAACAAAGAAACACCATAATGTATATCTCAGAAAAAGGAACCAAGTTCCTTATCCTTGATTTCAATGATAAACACACGGGCACACACACACACACACACACACACACACACACACACACACACACACACAAATGTATGCAACAGCTCAATCTACTCACATCCATTCAACATGAATCAAAGATCTTCAAACTTCAAAAGTTTGAAGTCTTACTCTGAAAACATTACAGAATGGAATAGGAGAAACCCTAGGTCTCCTTGGCAAAGGCCGAAATTTTCTTAATAGAGACACAGAAATACAAAAAAAAAAAAAAATCAAGACAAATGGGACAAATGGTATTGCATGCAATTGCAGATCTTCTGCATGGCAAAGGACATTGCTAGCCAGATCACTAGAAAGCCCATGGATTGGGAGAAGATCTGCACTACCCATACAACATGCAAGGGTCTCATATCTAAAATATACCTGGAACTCAAAAAATTAAATCCCTCAACAACAAATCTTCAAAGGAACAACTGCCCAATAAATAAGTGGGCTAAAGACTTAAAGAGAAACTTCCCTGAAGAGGAAAGAAGGATGGGCAATAAACACATGAAGAAATGCTCAACCTCTCTAGCCATAAAAGAATTGCAAATAAAAGCAACATTGAGGTACCACCTCACCACAGTTAGACTGGCAAAATCAAGAACTCTGATAACGACAGATGCTGGAGGGGATTTGGACAGATGGGAACCTTACTACATTTTTGGTGGGAGTGTAAACTTGTTAAACCACTGTGGAAAGCAGTACGGAGGTTCCTCAAAAGACTCCACATAGAGCTCTCCTATGACCCAGCAATCCAAATTTTTGAGCATTTAACCACATGATCACAAACAAGACCATACTAAAGCTACCGGCACACCTATTTTTTATTGTAGAATTATTTACCATAGCTATGATATGGAACCAACAGAGATGCCCCTCAGTAGATGAATGGATCAAGAAAATGTGGTGTATATACACAATGCAATTCTATGCATCCATCAGGAAGAATAACATTGCTCCATTTGTTAGGAAATGGAAAGACTTGGAAAAAATTATATTAAGTGAAGTAAGCCAGACCCAAAGCAACATAGGTACCATGGCTTCCCTTATTTGAAATAACTAGTATATTCTGAGTCAAGCAGAAAAGGTCAGATAAATTGATGCTAGGGGAATGAACCCCAAGATAAGTATTCAATTTTTTTCTTTCATGCAGTTGTTTCTAACATATTTATAAGATGATTTCTATACTGTTTTTCATGTCTCTCCCCCTGCTTTCACTGTATTTGATGTTGATACAATTTGTGAAGGGGAAGGGCAAAAACAAATCGTTTAACTAGGGATACAGGTGGACGCATTGCAACAATGAGATATACAAGTCATTATGTCGAAAAATTAACTTTACAACTTTGGTGGGGGGAAGAGGGTTTTGGCCATCTACTTTCCAGTTGAATTATAGGTGTAGAAGCAAAACATAATACAAAGCAATACAAAACAGTTCTTACTATAAATCATTTCTCTCTGAACATCTTAAAAATAAATTAAGACAACATGAAATAAAAAATCCCTTGATACCTATCAAAATTCCAACCTCATTCTTCAAGGAAATAGAAGAGGCAATCCAAAAATTCCTATGGAACAGTAAAAAACCCCGAATAACAAAAACGCTCCTCAATGGAAAGAACAGTGCAGGTGGAATATCAATACCAAATTTCTAACACTACTACAAAGCCATAGTAATCAAAACAGCTTGCTACTGTCATAAGAACATACCTCAGGACCAATGGAATAGAATTGAAAACCCAGAAATTAACCTACAGACCTATAGCCAACTAATCTTCGGTAAGGGAGCTAAAATAATAGAATGGAAGAAAGACAGCCTCTTCAGTAAATGGTGCTGGCAAAATTGGTTAACTGCTTGTAGAAAACTAAAACTAGATCCTTATATATCACCCTGCACCAGAAAACTCCAAATTGATCAAAGACCTTGGAGACAAAGCAGACACTCTGAAAATATTACAGATGGAATAGGAGAAACCCTAGGTCTCCTTGGCACAGGCCGAAATTTTCTGAATAGAGACCCGGAAACACAAGAAATCAAAGAAAGGTTGGACAAATGGGATTGCATGAAGTTGCAGAGCTTCTGCATGGCAAAGGACATAGCTTGCAAGACCAATAGAAAACCCACAGATTGGGGGAAGATCTTCACCACCATACAATGGACAAAGGTCTCCTATCTAAAATATACTTGGAACTCAAAAAATTAAATCCCCCAACAACAAATCCTCAACGAAACAACTGCCCAATAAATAAGTGGGCTAAAGACTTACAGAGAAATTTCTCTTAAGAAGAAAGAAGGATGGCCAATAGACACATGAAGAAATGCTCAACCTCCCTAGCCATAAAAGAAATGCAAATCAAAACAACACTGAGATACCACCTCACCCCAGTTAGAATGGCTGTAATCAAGAACTGTAACAATAACAGATGCAGGAGAGGATGTGGACAGAAGGGAACCTTACTTCATTGTTGGTGGGAATGTAAACTTGTTCAACCACTTTGGAAACTAGTATGGAGGTTCCACAAAATACTTCACTTAGAGCTATCCTATGACCCAGCAATCCCACTTTTGGGCATCTACCCAAATGTTTACAAACAAGACCACACTTAAGCTACCAGCACAACTATGTTTATTGCAACATTGTTTACCATAGCTAAGATATGGAACCAACCCAGATGCCCCTCAGTAGATGAATGGATCAAGAAAATGTGGTATATATACACAATGGAATTCTATGCCTCCATCAGAAAGAATGTCATTGCCCCATTTGTTAGGAAATGGAAAGGCTTGGAAAAAATTATATTAAGTGAAGTAAGCCAAGCCCAAATAAACATAGGTCCCATGGTTTCCCTTGTTTGCAATATCTCGTATATGTATGAGTCAAGCAGAAAAGGTCAGATAATGTGATGTTAGGAAAATGAACCCTTATATATATATATATATATAAATTTTTTTTTCTTTCATGCATTTGTTTCTAACTCATTTATAAGATTATTTCTTTGTTGCTTTATATGTCCCTCCCCCACAGTATAACCCCAGATTTCACTATATTTGATGTTGGTATAATTTGTGGAGGAAATGAGAAAAACAAGTCATTTAAGGATACAGGTGGACCAGTGGCAACTATGAGAAGTACGAGTTGTCATGTCGAAAACGAACTTTACAACTTTGGTGCGGGGAGGGAGGAGATTGCGTGGGGGAGAGCAGGGAGGCTGGGAAGGGATGTGAAGGGTAAACAAAGGAGGAGGCTGCAATGCTTGATAAGAAATGTACTCATTATATTGCTTATGTAATTGTAACCCCTCTGTACAATATGTTCACAAAAAAATTAAAATTAAAATTAAAAAAAGAAAAAAAAACCCTAATTTTAAAACATCCTTCTAGACAAGTTAAAGAAATAATGAGAACAAGTATTTTAAGAATAATTTCAGAGAGCTTGAACTCAGGGCCTGGGTTCTGTCTCTGAGATTTATTACTCAAGACTAGTGCTGTCACTTTGAGCCACAGTGCCACAGTAAAGTCTCACCAATTTTCCTCTCCAGACTGGCTTTGAACTAGGATCTAGAGGTTTCAGCTCTCTGAGTAGCTAGGATTATAGGCATGAGCACCTTGCACCTGGCTAGAATAATTGCTTGCCTGAGACAGAGGCCAGTTAGTATTAAATGTCAATCATGTTTAACTTTGTAAAATAAAGTTAACTGAAATGTCTTCCACTAGAAATAAGGAATTAAATGTGCAGATGGGTTACAAAGTTCTTACCAAAAGCTACATATTTTCCTTTTTTTTTTCTTCCAAAATTGTTTGCTTTCCAGAATCATACCTTATCTTTCCTTGCTGGTTTCTTTAGTTGATTTCATACATGCCCACAGCTCCTTCAACTATTAATTCTTATGTGAAGAACTTGCTAATATCTATTTTCAGTCCAAACGACTTGTATGCACCTCTCATCCATATATTCAACTGACATAAAAACTTGTGAAACAGTAATCATTTCTTATCATTACTGGACATTAAAGTGTAAGTAAAATTTAAGAAAATAAAGAATAACATAAACAAAACATGATTTTAATAGTAATGCTAAACATAAATACAACGTTGATTATTTTCCGGATCAATTTAATAAAAACCTCAAGGAAAAGAAATCAACTTTTTTGAGGGCTGATATTATGGTTTAAAATTAGGACCTAACCTTGTCACTTAGGATTTTTCCCTTAATAGTGGTGCTCTGTATTTGAACGACAGCTCCCATTCCAGTTTTATTTGGGGGATCATAGAGAGAAAAGAATCTCATGGAATACAAATTATTTGTGTCCCTATCTTGGGGTTCATTTCACATAACATCCTCTTATATGGTTATATGGTACCATGTACTAGTTACTCCAAGTAAGATTAACCATGGGACCTATGGTTATTTGAGCCTGGCTTATTTCACTTAATATAATTGTTTCTGCGTCTTTCCATTTCCTAGCAAATGGGGCGATGTCATTCTCTCTGATGGAGGCATAGAATTCCAGTGTGTGTGTGTGTGTGTGTGTGTGTGTGTGTGTGTGTGTGTGTATCACATTTTCTTGATCCATTTATCTACTCAGGGGCATATGGGTTGGTTCCATATCTTAGCTATGGTAAATAATGCTACAATAAACATAGTTGTACCAGTAGCTTAGTATGGTCTTGTTTGTGATCATTTGGGTAAATACCCAAAAATGTGGACTGCTGGCTCATAGGGGAGCTCTAAGTGAGGACTTAGAAAACATTATATCAAGTGAAGTAAGCCAAAACCAAAGAAACATTGGTCCTATGTTTTCCCTTATTTGCAATAACTATTACATGTCTGGGACAAGCATAAAAGTTCAAAAGCTATGTACATATGACCAGATAAGATGATGTTAAGTGAAATGAACCCAAGATAGGATTTATAATCTACCATGTGTTTTTTTTTTTCTTTTTATGTTCCTCCCCCATGGTTTAACCCTTGTTTTCACTATATTTAGTATTGGTGCCCTGTATCTTGTATACACACTTCTCTAGCTTGGGGAGGAAAAAACAAAATAGATAAATAGTGATACAGGCTGACCCACTGTAACAATGAGATGCACAAGACACTATGTTAAAAAAAAGATCTTTACAATATAGGCGGGGAAGAAGGGAAGGGAGTACAGGGGAGTGTAGTTGTGGAGGTGGGAGGGGAAGGTAGGGGAAAAACAAAGGAGGAGGTAACAATGCTTGATAGAAAATGTACTCATTAACTTGCTCATGTAACTATAACCCCTCTACACAGCATTTTTTACAATTAAAACTTCTTTTAAAAAACAGAAGGTGTGACGGACACCTGTGGCTGACCCCTGTAATCCTCGCTACTCAGGATGCTGAGATCTGAGGATCACGGTTCAAAGACAGCCCTAGAAAGAAAGTCTGTGAGACACTTATCTCCAATAAAACCACTAGAAAACAGATACTGGTGCTGTGGCTCAAGCGGTAGAGCACTCCCCTTGAGCTGAAGAGTGCAGAAACATCGCCCAAGAACAGAGTTCAAGTCCCACGACTGACCAAAAAAAAAACAAACAGGTGTCATGTACACCAAGTATAGTAGCTCCATCTGTAATTCCAGCTGATTGTGAAGCAGAAATGAAAAGGATCTTGGTCTGAGACAGGCCAAAGAAATAACTGCCAAGACAGCCATCTCAACAAATGAGCTGGCCATAGTGGTTCACATCTGTAATCCTAGCTAATTATGTGGGAGGCATAGGTAGCAAAGTCTCAGTCAATCTAAGATCTGACCAGGGCAAAAGTTCAAGACCTCAAGTAAATAAAATGGAAAAGAAGTATGACAAAAGTAGTTGAGATACTTGGTGCTATACAAAGTCCTGTCTAGGAAGCAGAGAACCCCTGAATAGAACCCTAGTAATATTCCTTTCTTCCACCAAAAAGCCTAAATAACTTTGTCCTATTTGAAAATCTAATTTCAAGGCCACTGACAGGTCAAAGATGGTAAAATTATCTTAAAAATTAGCTTTGCAAAAGAGACAAAATTCCTTAGGTTTTGAAAAAACTGAAAAGGTAGGAAAATGCATGTGATTTTTGTTAGCTCCATAATTCTTGAAAACATAAAATGTACTCAAGTATTTAATATATATCCATATGTGTGCCTATATCCATGTATGTATATATATATATATATATTGTGTGTGTGTGTGTGTGTGTGTGTGTGTATAATCATATATATATATATATATATATATATATATATACATATATATGTATGGTTCATCTCTTTTCTGTGTAGCATATAGTACAAATGAATCTGTACAATCACTACTCAAAGGCATGCATAGACAAAGAGAATGAGCAGAGAACTCATACTCAGGAATCTATGGTTAGCCCATAACCTGAAAATCTTTTACATCAGTTTGCATGTGTCAGTTACTGCAGTACAGGGACAATACGATGGCAATGAGATACCAGGCAGATGAAATGATAAATGAGAGATACAAATGGTACAATATTCTTTCTGATGAGTAAGAAGAATTTCCAGTGTGTGTGTGTGTGTGTGTGTGTGTGTGTGTGTGTGTGTGTGTGTGTACATTTACTTGGTTCATTTCTCTTTTGAGAAGTATCTGGGCTGATTCAGTAAGCATGGTTGTGCTGAAACTGTTACTATATCCTGGTTTGTATTCTTTCGGGTAAATGCCCAAGAGTAGAGTTGCTGGATCATATGGAAGTGGGTAGTCAAAAGAGGAGTGAAGTGGGAAAAGGCAGAAGATTGAATAGGAAAAAAGGGGGAAAATGCAGAGAGGAATCCAGTAAATATCCTATAAAATTAAGAAGAGTGAAGGAAGAGCTGTATAGGGGAGGGATGGATGAGAATGTTGAAAGGGTTGACATTGATCAAGGTATATTGTACGCATAAACTGTTTTGTTTAATGATAACTGCTTTGCTGCTTAAAATAATAATTAAAAAATCATGTCCCTAAAATGTTATGCAATTAGAAGCAAAGCATGAGAATCTGCTCAGATAATCTCTAGGGTCAATAAATCTTTTTGATTAGGATAAGTTTTAGAACAACATATCATTTGAAGAAAATTTAAGGATTTCCAGCTATTTAAAATAATCATTTGTAAAGACATGGCTCAAGTGGCAGAGTGCTACTTAGTGAACAAAGCTGTCAGATAATGAATTCAAGTCTCAATCTCGAACAAAATTAAAAACAATCAGTATAATTCAGGCACTTTCCAGGGCATTAGTAGCTCATGCATTAATCCTACTTTAAATCAGAAAGCAGAGATCTGGGGATCTCAGTTCAATGTCAGCTTAGATAGGAACGTCTGTGAGACTCTCATCTTCAATTCACTGTCAAAGAAAGCTGGAAGTGGACTCATGGCTCAAGTGGTAGAATGCTAGCCTATGGCAAAAAGCTCAGGGGCAGAACCCAATCCTTGAGTTCAAGCCTTAGAATAGTGCATAAACATCACAAACAAAGTAAGTCACTCAATTTCTCAACTTTCCATTTCCCTAATCCTAACTCTAATTTTGGACAGAACCCTAAGAATAATCTTGATGATAATAGTAACCCAATCCTAAAATTAATGGAAAATACTCGAGTTTAGACACATCCTAACAGATACTCATTGCCTTTGAAATGATTTGCAGTTTGTTCCAAATCCTACAGATTCCCTGACTTGGACTCTGAAATCGTTCCCTCTTATGAATCATTAACATCAAATCTTCATATCATGAAAACTATCTCAGTTTTCACTGATCTTAACGTTTACTGAACTCCTATATCTCCAAAAAGAAGTTGCAGGTTTATTTAAAATCTACTTTAGTACCTAACCCTAACTATATATAAACCTTACTAGAAACCTAACTCTAAATTTAACCCTATTCAACCTTGAATAGGAAACTTAGGAAAACTCTGTAGTTTTTGTTTAATTTCAAACTTATTATACTTGAAAACGTTAGCAGAAAACTCAGTTTTACTGTAAAGCTTACCCTTCCCTAAGCCTAAGTCTAACCTGAACTAGAACAGTAACCCTAACCCTAGAACTAATAGCCTTTGGATTCTAAAAGCCATACAAATACATTAGTTTTTATTCATCCTAACGTTGATTCAACTCATCTTTCTAAAAATAGTTTGTAGTTTTACTCAGTATCTTGCCATTTTTTAACCCGAACCCTAACTGGAATATTGAGGATAACCCTCGCATTAATCATACCCTAATCTTAATATTATTATCAGTTTCTTATTTCACATTCATCCTAATTCTAACTAGATTTGTTATTCGAAGATTTACTTTCAGTCTGACCCTAAACTTTCCATTTCCCTAAGGCTAAGTCTAACTCCAGCTGGAACTGAAACCTAACTTTCACTCTAATGATAGTCCAATTCTAATGTTTAAGAAAAAAACTCTAGTTTTTAATCATTCTAATGGATACTCCAGTTTGCACTCTGGAAATACATTTCAATTTGCCTTAATTCCCACAAATTTTCTGACTCAACCTCTGAAGTTATCTTGTTCCTGAACATGAAGTATTATATTATTTGTCCTTAAATACACTTATCAGGAAAAATACTGTAGTTTCCAAGGATCCTACCTTTCCCTGAATCCCTGTACCCTAAAACAATTTCAAATTTACTTGCCATCTAATTCATTACTTAACACTAAGTCTCAAGCTAAACCTGGCTGGTAAACTCTCATTAATCATTACAAGAATGATCACTGAGAAATAAATATAATGATAATGCTCTAGTTACTATTCAATCTCACATTTTTGCTCCTACTTGTTAGTGAAAACTGAATTTTTTTTTTTGGTCAGTCATGGGGCTTGAACTCTGGGCTTGGGCGCTATCCCTCAGCTCTTCAGCTCAAGGCGAGCCCTCTACTGCTTGAGCCACAGCTCCACATCCAGGTTTTTGGGTGTTTAATTGGAGATAAAGAGTTCTCATGCACTTTGCTGTAAAGGGTGGCATCCAACTTCAGTCCTCAGATCTCAGTCTCCTGAGAGGATAGGATGACAGGCATTGAAAAGTATGTTTTGCTGGGTGCCAGTAGCTCATGGCTGTCATCCCAGGTACTCAGGAGGTGAGATAAGAGGATCACGGTTCAAAGCCAGACTGGCAGGAAAGACCCTGAGACTCTTATCTCTAAGAAACCACCAGAAAACTGGAAGGGGTGCTGTGGGTCAAGTAGTAGAGTGCTTGCCTTGAGCTGAAGAGGTCAGGGACAGCACCCAGGCCCAGCATTCAAGCTCACAATCGAAAAAATGAAAGAAAGTAAAATATCTTCGCTGCAAAGATGTGGAGGTGTGTGTGGGAGGGTGCTGTGATTGAGAGACCAGGTGCTGGCCTCACTTTACAGACATTTCTAAGAACTCAGCAAGTTTGCAGCAGTTTGAAGCCACAGTAGAATGGATGGTGTCTTACCAATAACTCAAGTGGTCGAGGCCTATGGCAGGCAGGGAGTGGGCAAATGGGTGCAGGGGTGGGATTGTTGTGTCTGTATTCTCCCTAATGAAGGATGGATTTGGATGCAGGGTGTCAAAGTCTGAAGTAAAGGGTTGCAAGAAAGTTTGTGGCCTGATGAAATGGGTTTTCTCTGGGTATATGAAGATGGATGATGTCTGGCATCTCTGGTGGCTCACAACTGTTATCCTAGCTACTCATAGAGCTGAAATGAAAAGACCATGGTTCAAAGCAGCTTGGGCAGGAAAGTCTGTGGGTCTTGATATCCAATGAGCCACCAGAAAACAGGAAACATCACTGTGGCTCAAATTATAAAGTGCTCATCTTCTGCTGAAGAGCTGAAGGACAGCGCCCTGACCCAGAGTTCAAACCCCATGACCAACAATAAACAAAGGGGTTGGCTGAGTTTTCGACATTGCAGTGTGTACGGTAGGAAATTCCATGCTGGGTTCTGAGACATTCCAGATATGAGAGGCTCAATGATGGGTCTACAGTTAGTCTGAGTATGATAGTGCCATCTTCTCAGGGGTTGGATGTGATCCTAATAGATGGAGTACATGGTATTTTTCTCAGGAACTGCTAAAGGCTTGGAATATCTGTGTGTGTGTGTGTGTGTGTGTGTGTGTGTGTGTGTGTGTGTGTGTGTGTGTGTGTGTGTGTGAGTGTAATTTTCCCTCGTCTTTTTCTGTCCCTTTCCTGGTGGCTGGTCTGCCTTTTCTGATCTCAGATGGTGTCCCTCCTTCACACCGACCTTGCTTTTGCCCCATATTAGGGTCTACAATGAGTCCTAAATTGCCACAGGCCTGTGTTCTCTGGTGAACAAGTCTGGCTGTCCCAATATTTGGTCACCTCCAGGGGATTCTGGGTCAGTGATGCCTCAAAGGGAGGGCCTCAGTCATGTGATGTCCTATCCTTTTCCTCAACTGGGCCTCTGACTTCATATCCCTCTCATCAGGCTGGCAGTGGAGTGGGGAATGGGGGATTGATGGTGGTTCTGGCCAACTCGAGCTTGACAGCTGACTGAAGACTGCCCAAGCAAGGAGGATCTAGTGCTACATGGGAGGTGAGGCCAAGGTGGCTCGGAAGTATAGGTCAGTTTCTAGGAAATGTAAATGTACTTTATCACAGGACAGTCTATCTTCTGGCCCCAACTGGGCCTCTCAGGTCCTTCTAGACAATTCCAGATACTCAGAATACAGAGGCACAGACTTTAGATTCCAGGGCCAGGGAACTGGGGGAATGAGAGACTGGTATGGCCAATACCTCATTGTTTTGGGGTATTAGTGTTGACCTGGATATGCACCCCTTGTGTACTTTCACTTCTTAACCCAGTGTTGGCCACACATCGGCCACTAGTAGCAGTACTGTGGAAGTGGCAGGAGTGGAAGTGGAGTCTAGGATGACCAAAATCAGGATTTATGGCCTTTGGGGGTGGCAAAGGATGTCTTTTAAAAAAATCTTAGAGATGGAACTCAGGGCCTAGGCAATGTCCCTGAGTTTCCTTTGCTCAAAGCTAACATTCTACCACTTGAACCAGAGCTCAACTTTCATTTTTTTAGTAGTTTAGTGGAGATAAGAATCTCATGGACTCTCCTGCCTGTTCTGGTTTCAAGCTGCCATCCTAAGATCTCAGTCTTTTGAGTAGCTAGGATTGCTTGTTTAAGCCACGGGCACCTGTTAAAGATATGTGTGTGTGTGTGTGTGTGTGTGTGTGTGTGTGTGTGTGTGTGTGTGTGTGTGTGTGTGTGTGTTTACCGGGACTTGAACTCATACCATAGGTGCTATCCTTTAGCTTGTTTTCACAAGGTTGGTGCTGTACCACTTGAACTACAGTAGCTCTGCTTCCCAGCTTTTTGGTGATTTATTGGACATAAGAGTATGTCCAGGCTAGCTTTTAATTTTGATTGATGCTCAGGTCTCAGGCTTGAGTGCCTAGGATGACAGGCATGAGCCACCAGCGCCCAGCTGATAATGGCCTTTCACCACAGTGGACTGAGATCTCCTGAAAAATTATTTTTTTTCTGTGCCAGTACTGGGGCTTGAACTCAGGGTCTGGGCTCTGATCTCTTAACTTTTTCCCTCAAGTCTCTTACTCTACCACTTGAGCCACAGCTCCATTTCTGGATTTTGGTAGTTCATTGACCACAAGACTGTCACTAACTTTCCTCCGATGAGCTGGCTTTGACCAAAAATCTCTGATCACAGACTTCTTAATAACTAGGATTTACAGGGTTTGAGCTACTGGAGGCATTGGGTAGAAGTTTTTCTTAAGCAAGAGTTCTTCCCTGCATTTGCCCTGACTCCTACATGCAAAGGGGGCCTGAGAGTCAGGATCTGTGAAAAATAGGCTTCCAGGCACAAAATTGGCAGGGGTCTTTGGTAAAAAGTCAAGCTAATCTTCCCCTGAGCACCATTCTGGGACCCCACTGTCTGCCCTACCTGGGACTCAAGTACAAACCTTGACCCAGCCTTCATTGTTCTGCCAGATTTGTCTGAGGCCACAGAACATTCATTCCACCCACAATACCTTCTCGACACCACCCCTCAGGACCTTTGTGCATGCTCTGTACCTTCTGCCCGAGGCCCTCTGTCCTGTTCCACATCTTAGAACTCCTGTGGAATTTTGGCACTGGTCATATCACCTCCTGGAGCAAGCCTTTCTTTCCCTTCTCTCACTTTTTTTTTAATACTGAGTTGCTAGAGATCGAACTTGTGCAGGCTGACTGTCAAATGCTCTATCTTTGTGTGTGTGTGTGTGTGTGTGTGTGTGTGTGTGTGTGTGTGTGTGTGTGTGTGTGTGCCAGTCCTGGGGTTTGAATTCATGGCCTGGATGTTATCCCTGAGTTTTTATGCTCAAGGCTAGCATTCTACTACTTGTACCACAGCTCTGGATTTTTTGGTGCTTAATTGGAGAAAACAGTCTCATATAGACTTTCCTGCCTGCACAGGCTTGCAGTTATAATCTTCAGATCTCAACTTCCTGAGTGCTATTATTACAGGAGTGAGCCACCACCACCTGCCCTCTACCTCTTACCTATAATCTCGGCCCTCTTCTGAATCCCAGAAGAGTATGTCTCACCAAGCTCACATTTATTTTTGCCAGTGTTATGGCTTGACTCAGGGTCTAGGCATGTTCCTGAGCTGCTTTTGCTCAAGGCTACATTCTATCACTTAAGCCACAGTGACACTTTTGGATTTTTCTGTTTATGTGGTGCTGAGGAATCCAACCCAGGGCTTCATGCTTGCTTGGTAAGCACTCTATCACTTAGCCACATTCACAGCCCAAGGATTATTTCTAACAGGAACTATGAGGGTGGAATTTACTGGAATACTCATTTCAGCACAGAAATCGCTGGCCATTTCATATCTTTGCCAGGATTTGGGACCAGTGTAAGACTCGGCAATGAGGAATGATGAATGAGTGATAGCCACCAGGCCCCAGAGATCTAGGCTCACGTCCTAAAGAGGGATAGGGAATAGGGAGCCAGAACCTTCCACAACTCGTACATCTTAGGAACAGTGATCTCCGTGGAGGCAGAGGCTGGCTGCTAAATATCCCAATGGGACACCTCAGCCAGAGCATAATGAACCCATTGCATACACCAGCCAAGGCAAGCCTTCTGGGCTTCAGCTATTAAATGGCAGAGAAAGATACTTTGTTCAAGCTACTGACTCAGACTTAGTAATTTCTGAGGGCTTGTCCCAGCTTGCCCAGGTTGGGGGTCTGTTCATGGGCAACCTGCTGAATGCCCATCATCCGTACATCATCCATAAATAAACAGAAACATGGAGTTACTGCCTTCTTTTTTTCTTTGGCAGGTCTCAGGTTGAAATATGAGCCTAGGCCCTATCCCTGATCACCTCTTTCTCAAGAGTAGCACTCTGCCCTTGAGCCACAGACCCAACCCATGGGGATATTTTCCTGTGATCTCTTAGAAATAAGAGTGTTGCGGACTTTCCTGCCCTGGCTGAATTCAAATTGGCAACATCTCAGCCCCCTGAGGAGCTAGGATTACATACAGGAGCCACTGACACCTGGATTTGTTTTCTTCTTGTTGTTCTTTTTTTAATCTTGACAATCTGAAATCTTCAGTGTCATTCCAATGGTTTGCATTCAAAGTTAACTTCCCAGGCCTGGAGTTCAAATCCCAGGACTGCCACACACAAATGGAGGGAGATCCTGACAAACTCATTCCTATTTACGTGAATGCTAATGGAATGTTATAAAAGTATTAAATTTACAGTTAATTCATGATTCTATTTTAGAAAGCCACAAAACAATCATTGGATTTATATCTTCCATTCTAGCAACACGTTGGGATTCCCCTAATGGAAGGATATTGATTAATTTTAATTAATGATTTTATAAGTATTCAACCATGATACTTCATTAAATGGAGATATAACTTAATAATTAAATATTGGTAACTATATAAAATTTAATAATATCATCACATTCTCTCTCTCTACATATATACATATATATATACAGCAATCTACACACACACACACACACACACACACACATATATATATATACAGATAGATAGATAGATAGATAGATAGATAGATAGATAGATAGATAGATAGATATAGATATAGATATAGATTGAGCACTAGTGTGGCTTGATAATAGGTCATCAGAATTTTCTGGCAGCTCAGTTTGCCAGAGGTTGGTGTGCTAAGGCTTTGACCCCATTTATGGATTGGACATTGTAGGCCATGGGTTGAAATCCCGGCATTGCCAAAAATTTATTCATGTAATAAGAAGCCACTTTTGACACATTTTTTTCCCTGACAAAACGTCCTGGGTCTCAGTATGATGTATAATCCATATGCAAATATATTCTGAATGATAGGATGTAATAAATGAAATTGAATAAGGGTAATAAACGTCATACCCACTAAACTCCTGTGTGTATTTTTCCAGTGCTGGGGCTTCAATTCAGGCCCTGGGAACTGGTCTGAATTTCTTGTCTTCAAGGACGGTGAGCTTCTCCTTCACCCACAGTGCCACAGAGATCCCCAGATGCTGAGTTCAAATCCCAGGTCTGCCAGAAAAATGGTGCAAATTCCAAGCCAGGGCCTTATTTTATTTTATTATTATATTTTTTGCCAAGCACGAGGCTTGAACTCAGGTCTTGGTATCTCTGCCACAGCTGGCCCTGGGATTTTAGGGTTGGCAAGAAATAAAATAAAAAGGAAAAGGATAAAATGGAGAAATTCAAGAAGGTGGTTTTCCATTTTTTCCCTTTGCATTATGACCATCCTGCGTGTAAATGACAAAGCCCAGAAAGTGTTCATGACATTGCATGCTGATGTTTGGCTGGCAATTAGGGAAGCCATAACCAAAACCAAAACTTATGACTGGAGGTCGAATCACAGGGCTGCCACTAAGTATTGGCGGGAGATTCTAAGAAACCCATTTTCATGTACATCCATACGAATGAAATTTTATAAAAGCAACAAATTAGTAGTTAGTGTATGAGTATACTATAAAAATACACATCAATTTTATTGCATTGACGAATTTTCAATTAATACTTTATTATGTATTCAACCATGATACTTAAAAGTGGAAGGAATAATTTGAATGTCAATAATGGGTTGTAATATAATATATGTAATTTCATAATATACGGACACCTTTCTCTTGTTTTTTGCATATATATAGGTATATATATATGTATATACATATACATATAGGCGAATCTACACATTTATCTGTTCATACAATTGTCACTCCTGGGGCTCAGTGGTATAATGATGGCTAGTACATACAAAGCCCTGGATTCGATTCCTCACTACCACATGCACATAAAAATCTAGAAGTTGTGCTCTCGCTCAAGCAGTTGAGCATTAGCTTTGAGCATAAAAGCTAAGGGACTGTGTCTAGACTCTTACTCAAGGTCCAGAATGGGCATGAAAAAAGATTGAATGTTGTGACTGCAACTCTATAAGGATAGGACTTCAAATACCTCATCACAGAGCAAGCCGGGAATCTGGTGCTGACAGCTGCCATCTAACCTGACTTAGTCAGAGGTATACAACTGCAACTCAGCCCCACAGAACCAGATGCTGCTGGCTTGCTCACCCCTGTCATCCAAGAAACTCGGGGGCTGAGATCTGACATGGGTGGGTTTAAAATCCAGCCCTGGCAGGATGTTTGTGAAACATTCTCGTGCAATCGCTGTAGCTGACTCCCCCCCCCCCAAAAAAATACCCCTCTGAATCATTAGATGTGAACTTTGTGCAGTTTGTAATGTGTTTCTGAAAGAATGGTGATACTGATGAAAGCACCCTAATACTAATGACAGCTTGTGGGATACATCTACATGATGAGTCCTTCCTGGGGTGCTGGGGCCCTCATGGGGTGCTGTGTGCTGAGTCCTGCACAGGATGCTATGTGCTGAGTTCTTCACAGGTGCAGTAGGCTGAGTCCTGCATTTGATGCTGGGTGCTGAGTCTTTCACAAGATGCTGTGTGCTGAGTCCTGTAAAGAGGGTTATTTGGAGCTGGGCACCAGTGGTTCACGCCTGTAATCCTAACTACTCTGGAGGCTGAGATTTGAGGATAGTGGTTCAAAGCCAGCCCAGGCAGGAAAGTCGGTGAAACTCTGATCTCCAATTAACCACCAGACAACTGGAAGTGTCACTATAGCTCAAGTGGTAGAGCACTAGCTTTGAGCTGAAGAGCTGAAGGACAGAGTGCAGGCCCAGATTTCAAGCCCCATGACCGACAAAAAAAATTTTTTATGTATTTTGTCCTTCAAACGGTGCATTGTTTCATCTTGTCCTTGTAAGAACTCCACAACTGACATGAATATGCAGAAAAGAATATTGAGGCTTAGATCTGTCCCGATGGCAGGGACAAAATTATGTATTACTGAAGACTAGTGAGTTGTCTACAGGAGATATATGATTTGTCTTGTTTTTCTAAGTCATGAACGTTGAACTCGGGGCCTAGGCACTGACCCATACCTCTTGGGCTCATGGCTAGCACTCCTCCACACGGAGCCAAAGACCCCCTTGCAGCAGAGTGCCACGGCTTAGGGTTCTATAACTGAGGTCTGTCATCCTATCTTCTCAAGTAGCTGAGATCTGTGTTCCAAACAATCCCTGACACAAAAGGTACCATAAGACTATTATCTCCAAATCACCACTAAGAAACCTGAAGTGGAAGCTGGGTGCTTGTGGCTCATGCCAGTCACTCTAGCTACTCACGAGGATGAGATCTGAGGATTATGGTTCAAAGCTAGCCTCGGCAGGGAAGTCCTTGAGACAGCTCCAATGAACCACTAGAAAACCGGAAGTTGCTCTATGGCTCAAGTGGTAGAACACAAGATTTGAGCTGAAGAGCTCAGGGACATCACCCAGGCCCAGATTTCCACTCCTACCATGACAACAACAACAAAAAAGACAGAAACAAACTAACAAACTTGAAGTAGAGGACTGGGAATGTGCCTTAGGGGTAGAGTGCTTTGCATATATGAAACCCTGGGCTTGATTTCTCAGAACCACATCACTAGGAAAAAGCCTGAAGGGGCTCTGTGGTTCAAGTAGAAGAGGGCAAACCTTGTACAAGAGAAACTAGGTACAGTGCTCATGTCTTGAGTTCAAGCTCCAGGACTAGTGTATGCACACGCACATGCACATACACACACTCACACAAAGAGGACAAGCAGAAGTGAAGCTTGACAAAGTGGTAAAGCACTAGACTTTGGCTCTGAGCTCATAGTCAGCACCCAGGCCCTATGTTCGACCCCAAAACCTAGTCACTCAGGGCCAAACTAGGAGAGGTCAAAGGTTTCAAAACCTGATGAGCTTCACCAGTACTAGATGACAGGAAGCTTTGTGATGTTCAACATTTGCTTGGATTTCCCAAGCTCCTGGAAACCTAGGAGTGGCATTATAGGCCCATCATTGCCGGCACTGAAACGTTTCATTATGCTCAGTGCCCTAGTTGTCTGCCTGAAGGACTCCTGAATTATATTGAGCACTGTATTTGAACACTGGAATATAGTCTCATAAAGGCAGGATAAGAGCACAGAACTTGCCCTGCCATGGGAGGTGGCAAAAATGAAGGTCTCCTCTTAAAACAGAGCACTGGGAAGAGAGATAGCTAAGGGTAAAAAGAGGCCTTTTTCTCCTGACTTTCAGAGCCCGTGCACACATCCTCACTAATTGGCCCAGATGGAGTTATTTGGTACACAGCTTTACAAGAGTGAGGGCTTTTGTGTGCCTGTACAGACAATGAGAGAGTCTTCCTCCAGCAGGTCTGTGATGAAGAGAAACCCTTAGGTTACAATGTGAACACTGAAGGGAGCCCTGGAATATGCAATATCATAAAAGCAGTCTCTGTGTTATGAACTCATTGTATTGAATACAATTTTTCTTGCTTGGTGCCATTCATCATAGCTACTCAGGAGTTTCACCTAGAGGAATACATCCATACATACTCAAAGAAATTGAGATACAGGTTTTTCTTTTGAGGGGGCAGGTCCTGGGGTTGAACTATGAGCCTAGGCCTGGTCCAACTGCTCCTTTTGCTCAAGGGTACTGCATTAAGCTTGAGTCATAGCCCCACTTTTGGGTTTTTCTGTCAAACATTGTCAAAGACTTTCTTCCACTGGCTGGTTTGAAACTCCAATTCTCTACATCTCAGCCTCCTGAGAGCAGGGATTACAGTCAGCAGGCACTTTCACCTTCATTCTTTTCTTCTTTGTTTTATATTCTGGACTGACTTCTTAATAGGGTCATTCCTATGGTTGGGACTTATAAGTAAACTACACAATGTTCTTTATAGCTGCTTTCTCTGAGAGTATTTTCTCTCTTCATCTTACCCTCTGGTCACAGGGTTGAAGCCAAAAGTGAGAAATGAGTGTTTCAGGATTTAGGAGCAAATGTCAACAGGACATGTCAGTTCTGTCACTTAGCATTGAGCTGCAGTGAATTTACTGTCTCGGGATATGAGGACAGAAAGCTGGAGTGATCCTCATACAGTCTGCATTGCTCCATTTGCCTACAAAATGATCTAATAATTATGAGTGTTTTGTATCTCCAACCTTAAGTATCTGGGACACACTAAAAGCATGTTCCTGTGTCCGTTTTTCTCTAGTACCTCTTGAGATTTAGACTAAAGATATGTGTGGAGCGGCTTCTAGGTGAATCTCTGAGGAAATCCACTTGAAGCCTCCTCAGGAGATCTCCATTCAAAGCCAGCCCTAGCAGGTAAGTTTTATTGTCTCCAATAAACCAGCAGAAAACCAGAAGTGGAGCAGTGGCCTAGAGGGTAGAGCTCCAGCTTTGAGAGAGAAAGCCAAGCAGGCCAGACAGGCCAGACCAGGCAGGAAAGCCTGGGAGTTGCTTATGTCCATTGAAGAACCAGATGGCTGGAAGTGGAGCTGTGCCACTGGTAGAAACTTAGCCTTGTGAAAAACAGCTGAGGAATGCATCACATCCTCAGTTTAAGCCATGGGATGGCCACAAAAGAAAATTGAAAAAGAGAAGGCTAAGTTTATGTATCAGTGTCCTACTTACTTATGTCTGCATATTACTTCCCTAAGTGCAAAGAGGCTGCTTTTATTTACTAATTTATGTTTTAGATATGCTCATTGTACATACTGCATCATTCTCTTCATTTCGGCCCCATTGCTTTTCTCTTCCAAGGTTCTAGGCCTGTTTCCTTATATGATGCACACTGAAGGTATTAGCAGCCTTTATTTGCATTTTATTATGAGGCCAATGCAGAAGCAGTCACAAAACAGGCAGAGGAGGAGAAGATCAGAGTTCATAAAAATAAGCGGTATTCAGAAAATTATACTTGGGGATGCAAAATGGTAGCATATATATGTAAAAAATACCATTAAGAAAAAGGATAAGGGGGCTGGGAATGTGGATTAGTGGGAGAGTTCTTGCCTAGCATGCAAGAGGCCCTGGGTTCCATTCCTCAGTAACACATACACAGAAAAATCTAGAATTGGTGCTGTAGCTCAAGTAGCAGAATGCTAGAGACAGTGCACAGGCCTTGAGTTCAGTATAAGAAATTTCAAAGAGATAACTATGTATGTAGTTAGGTAGGTAGGTAGGTAGGTAGGCAAGTAGGTACGTTTGTACATAGATAGATAGTGTATTTCAGCGTTGATTTTCCAGAGAATGTTCTCGTAATTAGCAAATAGGAAAAGTACTTTGATTAACCCTCAATTTTTTTCCAGTTGTGTGTCTTGTATCAACCCTGGGCACTGTCCCTGAGCAATTCAGTCAAGTCTAACTCTACCACTTGAGCCACAGCTCCACATGGGATTGTTTAGTGGTTCATTGGAGATAAGAGTCTAACAGGCTTTTCTTGCCTAAGCTGTCTTTGAACTGTGGTCTTCAAATCTCAGCCTCATGAGAAGGTAGTTTTCCAGGTGTGAGCCACCAGCATCTGGCCTATTGCTTTTGACAGTCCTGGGGAATGTTTTTCTCAAGGCTAGCACTCTACCATTTGAGCAACACCACTGTGTCTGGCTTTTTCTTAGTATGTGGCGCTGAGGATTCAAACTCTGGTATTCATGCATGTTCAGTGAGCTCTTTACCACTAAGACACATTTCTAGCCTCCCCCTTACAATTTTAACCCATAACTTGCCTCTCCTCAAGAAAAGGCTTCTCATGAGGGAGAAGAGGAGGGAAGGCCACTCCTCCCCCCCACCTCCCAGTACCAGAGATCTCCATTTTTGATACTGACAAAGTTCAGCGGAAATGCTAGCTCCAACTCAGGCCTTGGAAGAAAACTAGAGTCATTTAGCAGGTCACAAGAACCTAAACTGACCTGCTAGACTCAGCTCCACCCAGGGAAAAGTTACCTAGCTCGGGCGCCAGCCCCAGGAATGTCTTTCTTCACTGGGTAATCAGAGCCAGAAGCAGCCCCTCCCTTTGGCAACCTTGACAATCAATTGAAATTCAGTAAACATAAACCCTGAGAGTGGCTCCAGGCTAGGCTCTGTGAGTTCCTAACAAACTAGCCCCCGGGAAAAGCTACTGTTTGCTGAAAGGCCTCAACTCTAACCATAACCTAGCCTCATCACAGCATCTCTAAACTTGAGGAAAAAGTCATCTCCCTCTTTTGTGATATTCAAAGCAGATCTCCCTCCCATTGAACTGAGCTGGGAAGAGGATCACAAAATCCTGGGTAAAGCAGAGCATTTTTCTGCCTGTTCAAAAAACTGACTTAAGAAACCAACCAAGCCACAGGAAAATCAAACACCACAAGCAGACCAGAGACTCCAACAAGAGGCTGGTTATGGACACAGGGAGATACAGGATTTTTCCCACCCCTCCTAAAAAAAAATCAAAGAATTTTTTTTGGTAACTTTTATAAAAAATTTTTTCTAAAACTTTTTTTTAATTTTTAATTTTTACCTTTTTTGCAAAAATTGTTTTCTAGTAAATTTTTTCCTCTTATAATTTTTATTTTAGGGGTATATGTGTGTGTGCATTTTTCTTTCTTTTTTTTAAATTGTTTTTGTTTTTTTGTTTAGCTCTACTGAACTACTGGTCTTTTTTTCTTTCTTTCTTATCCTTTTCACCTTTTCTTCTCTTTCGTTCTTCTTTATGTGACTTAATTGTTGTTCTGTACATCCTCAGATAAACCCGTAGTTGATTATTAGACCTTATCCCCCACTGTGTACACACTTAATCCACAAATTTATTACTCAATTCAAAACCTCTTAGATTTAAATTCCTTAATAGCAGTACTACCTCTTTATACCTATATAATATTTTAAATATTTTTATTTTGTTTTTCACATCTCCTTTATATCCCTCCCCTTCTCTCAGTATTTCCACGTTCTTCTCCGAATATTTTGTTTTTCATTCTGCATAATATTTTTAATTTTTACTCTTCTATTTTTTCTGGTCTCTTTTTTCCCCTTACTCTTTCTTCTTTTTATTCTCTCTCTACTTTCATCCTATCCAACTTATTCCTGCTTTGAGATTAGGATTTAGTTAAGTTAACTCTCCCTGTGCCTTCCCATATCACTCTATTCCTATTTTTTACCCACATCTCTCCCTAAACCTAATAATTTCTGATTTACCAAATTCTTCTTTGTGGTTCGTAGCCCATTAATATATAGTTGTTTGATGTTGAATAGATGTATCTGTTGAACTAGATTGTAACTGCAGACTATTGACTGTGCAAATACAGACTTTGGTTGATGCTGGCCTTAAGTTAGTGTTCTAGAACAAAACTGGTGTTATTTTCATCCCAAATGGGCAGAGTAAGCCGGTAAAACACAAGAAAAATTGCAAATCCAAGTATCTCAACTCCCACTCATGATAATCAGGGGACAGAACAGATAATGAATAATCCAGAGGAGAGTTCCCAAATAGCTCTACATACACTGCTGCAAACATACAAAGGACTCTGTATGAGCGTGATAAGGAGAGAGTGAAGGCAAATAAAAGGTCAATGGAGGCAAACAAAAGGTCAATGCAGGAAAAGATTGAAAACCTAAAAAGGACTCTGAATGAGTGTGATAGGGAGAGAGAGGAGGCAATCCAAAAGTTTATACAGGAATATCATGAGCGTGAGGAAGCTACTAAGAAACTGATACAGGACTTGCATGAGAAGCTTGAGAATACTCAAAGAGAAAGGCAGGAATGGCATGAGCAGGCTGAGAACACTCAAAGAGAACTACAGGAATCTCACGAATGGGAGGAAGCTAATCAAAGAGTAATACAGGAATTGAGAGAGCAAGATGAGAATACACAAAGATCACTAAAGGCATTCATGGAATCCATTAACAAAGAGCTGAAGGAAGTCAGGGACCACAAAGGGAATGCTGAATGGAATCAAACAGATTGAATGGGAGTCCAAGGAAACCATACCCAATAAAGTAAGTGATTTGAGAATAAACACTGAACACCAAATTAAGGAAGTAAAGAAGTTTATACAAGATCTAAAACAAAGCTTCAACAAAAAATTTGAAGACATCACAGCTGACAAATTAGAAGGAAAAGAAATAAAAAACAAAGTAGAAAGTCTTGACAGCAGGTTAGAACATGCAGAAGATCAAATCTCGGGGATTGAAGACAGCCAAGATATTATAGAGAAAGAACGTACAACCATCGAAGACAAGTCCAAGAAATATGATAGATCTATCCAACACTTGGAAAACACCATCAGAAGGCCTAATCTAAGGATAATTGGTGTAGAGGAGCACCTAGAAACAGAAGTTAATGGTCTAGGAAATTTGTTTAACAGGATCCTAGCAGAGAACTGCCCAAACATGCAAAAAGATAGGCCTATTCGGATACAGGAAGCTTTTAGAACTCCAAATGGACCAGACCAGAATAGGATATTCCACTGTCACATTATAATCCACAAAACATCAATTCAGACCAAGGAAAAGATCCTTAAAGCTGTGAAGGAGAAAAGATTAATCTCCTCTAAAGGGAAACCAATTAGAATCACCTCAGATTATTCAGCAGAGACAATCAAAGCAAGAAGAGCCTGGACTGATGTATGCCATGCCCTAAAAACAAACAACTATCAACCAAGAATACTGTACCCAGTTAAACTCTCCTTCATAACTGAAGGCCAAATAAAAACCTTCCATAGCAAAGAAAAATAGACACAATAAATCTCCACCAAACCAGCCCTACAAAGTTTCTTAAAGATGTCCTACACATAGAAAACCAATAGGAGCACAATAAAGGCCAAGAAACTGCACCCAAACTGAGAATCCAAGAACCATGGGAAGAACTCAGTTTTCGCAGCCCCCAAAAAGGTGGATAATATGTCAAGAACTCCCGAACACCTCTCAGTCCTTTCTCTCAATATTAACGGACTTAATTCTCCAATTAAGTAATATAGACTGTCTAGTTGGATTAAAAAAGCAAGATCCAACTATCTGCTGCATTCAAGAGTCACATCTTGCCCATAAAAACAAACACATTTTCAATGTTAAAGGCTCGAACAAAATCTAACAAGCAAACAGCCCCCATAAACAGCCGGGAATTGCAATTCAAATATCAGATAAAACAGACTTCAAATTAAAATTTGTGAGAAGAGATAAAGAAGGTCACTACTACTAATTAAGGGATCTCTCCTTCAAGAGGATATCACAATTCTAAATATCTATTCACCAAACAACAGAGCACCCAAATTTATTCAAGAAACACTACTTTCCCTCAAATCCCACATAGATCCAAAGACATTAATTGTAGGGGATTTTAACACACCACTCTCCCCACTAGATAGATTAACTCGGCAAAAATTCAACAGAGAAACTGCAGATCTAAACAACTGCAGATCTAAACAACTGCATAGATCAACTAGATTTAACAGACATCTACCGAATATTTCACCCAGCAGCATCAGAATACACGTTTTCTCAACAGCACATGGAACATTTTCTAAAATAGACCATATTTTAGGCCACAAAGCAAACCTGTCCAAATTCAGAAACTGAAGTTATATCTTTCATTCTCTCTGACCACAAGGGAATAGAATTAGAACTCAATACCAAAAGCCACCAAAGAAAGTCCGGTAACACATGGAGGCTGAACAACACACTGCTGAATCACAAGTGGGTCATGGAAGAGTTTAGAAATGAAATTCAAATGTTCATGCTATACAACAAAAATTAGCACAGAGATTATCTCTCCTCTGGGACACAGCAAAGGCAGTACTCAGAGGCATGTTTATAGCTCTGAGTTCCTACATCAACAAATTGGAGAGATCTGAAAACACCAATTTAATGAGACATCTGAACCTCCTTGAAAATGAGCAGCAAGAAAAACCCCAATCAAGTAGACAAAAATAAATAATTAAAATTAATCAGAATTAAATGAATTAGAATCCAAAAAAACTATAGAAAGAATCAACAAAACAAAGAGTTGGTTCTTCGAAAAAATTAACAAAATTGACAGACACTTAGCAAATCTTACCAGAAAAAGAAGAGAAAGCACCCAAATAAATAAACTCAGAGATGAGAATGGAAACATTACCTCAGAAACAACCAAGATTCAAAACAATATAAGGGAATACTTCTCACAACTTTATGCTAATAAGCTTGAGAACTTGGCAGAAATGGACCTTTCCTAGCAAATACTGATATGACAAAACTAAACCAAGATGAGTTAAACCATCTTTACAGGCACATATCAAGCATTGAAATAGAAACCGCAATAAGAGACCTCCAAGCTAAGAAAAGTCCAGGACCAAATGGTTTTACAGCAGAATTCTACAAGGCCTTCAAAGCAGAGTTCATACCAATACTCCTCCAACTCTTCAATGAAATTGAAAGAGAAAGTTCACTATTGAACACATTCTATGAAGCCATCACAACCCTCATCCAAAAACCAGGCAGGGCCTCAACAAAGAAAGAGAACTATAGACACATTTCTTTGATGAACATTGATGCAAAACTTCTCAACAAAATTTTAGCCAATCGACTTCAACAATTCATCCAAAAAATCATACACCATGATCAAACAGGAATCATTTCAGGGATGCAAAGCTGGTTCAATATATGCAAATCAATTAATATTATTAATCACATCAACAGGAGCAAGGATAAGAACCACATGGTTTTCCCCATAGATGCAAAAAAGCATTCGACAAGATCCAACACCTTTTTATGATGAAGGTTTTGGAAAAAATAGGAATCCATGGAATATTCCTCAATACAATAAAGGCCATATATGACAAACCTACAGGCAGCATTATAATTAATGGTGAAAAACTACAGACATTTCCTCTTAACTCAGGAACAAGACAAGGATGTCCACTCTCTGCACTGTTCTTCAATCTAGTATTAGAATGCCTAGCTACAGCAATAAGACAAGATGCAACATAAAGAGGATCCAAATAGGGAAAGAAGAAATAAAACTCTCCATCTTTACAGATGACATGATCTTGTATTTAAAGAATCCCATAGACTCCACTCCCAAATTACTCAATAGAATGGAAGAAAGACAGCCTCTTCAGTAAATGGTGCTGGCAAAATTTGTAAACTAATTGTAGAAACTAAAGCTAGATCCTTATATATCACCCTGCACCAGAATCAACTCCAAATGGATCAAAGACCTAGAAGTCAAAGCAGACACTCTGAAAACATTACAGCATGGAATAGGAGAAACCCTAGGTCTCCTTGGCTCAGGCCGAAATTTTCTGAGTAGAGACCCGGAAACACAACAAATCAAAGAAATTTTGGACAAATGGGATTGCATAAAGTTGCAGAGCTTCTGCATGGCAAAGGACGTAGCTATCAAGATCAATAGAAAGCCCACGGATTGGGGGAAGATCTTCACTAGCCATACAACGGACAAGGGTCTCATATCTAAAATATACTTGGAACTCAAAAAATTAAATCCCCCAACAACAAATCCTCAAAGAAACAACTGCCCAATAAATAAGTGAGCTAATGGCTTAAAGAGAAACTTTAAGAAGGAAGAAGGATGGCCAATAGACACATGACGAAATGCTCAACGTCCCTAGCAATAAAGAAATGCAAATCAAAACAACATTAAGATACCACCTCACCACAGTTAAAATGGCAAAATCAAGAACTCTTAACAACAACAGATGCTGGAGGGGATGTGGACAGAAGGGAACCTTACTTCATTGTTGGTGGGAGTGTAAACTTACAAATTTATAAACAAGACCACACTAAAGCTACCAGCACAACTATGTTTATTGCAGCACTGTTTACTATAGCTATGATATGGAACCAACTCAGATGCCCCTCAGTAGATGAATGGATCAAGAAAATGTGGTATATATACACTATGGAATTCTATGCCTCCATCAGAAGGAATGACATTGCCCCATTTGTTAGGAAATGGAAAGACTTGGAAAAAATTATATTAAGTGAAGGAAGCCAAGCCCAAAGAAACATAGGTCCTATGGTTTCCCGTATTTGCAATATCTAGTGTATGGAGGAGTCAAGCAGAAAAGGTCAGATAATGTGATGTTAGGAAAATGAACCATAAGATATGTATTTAATTTTCTTCTTTCATGTATTTGTTTCTAACACATTTATAAGATTATTACTTTGTTGCTTTGTATGTCCCTCCCCCATAGTATAACCCCTGCTTTCACTGTATTTTATGTCGGTATAATTTGTGGAGGGGAAGAGGAAAAACAAGTCGTTTAAATCAGGATACAGGTGGACCCGTTGCAGCAATGAGAAGTACAAGTTGTCATGTCGAAAATGAACTTTATAGCTTTGGTGGGCATGGGATTAGGTGGGGGGAGGAGGGAGGCTGGGAATGGATGGGAAGGGGAAACAAAGGTGGAGGCTACAATGCTTGATAAGAAATGTACTCATTATCTTGTAATTGTAACCCTTCTGTACAGTATTTTCACAAAAAAAAATAAATAAAATTAAAATAAAGATTTCCCTGTATAAATCATCTAAAGACATCCCTATAGGAAGGTGTCCAAAAATAAATAAGACAAAGCTCATTCTTGGGAGAGACTCTAAACGTGAGAAGACTGTGACAAATGCCTCTATTTAATTATGTATCATGTTTCAATGCAAAATTTTTAATGATAAATGAATCAATGTCCTAAATTATTGTGTATAATTTTATAATAGATGTGCAAAATGTAAATGGGAATGATAATATAAATAAAATAAACCTTAAAAGATTGAATCAAATAAAAAAATAAATACAAAATCAATAATGAGAATCATAACATGTAATAAAGATACATATGTAAGTATATATCATATATTACATATGTATAGAAATATCTTTTCCATTGCAAAGCCTTCATTCAGGTCATGGGAACTCTAGCCTGAATTTCTTTTCCTCAATGACAGTAAATTTTTCCTTCACCCATGGTACAAAAGAGTTACCTGGACGGTGAGATCAAATCCCACCAATGGTATAAATACTGGCCCCAGTTCCAAGACAGTAACTTAATTTTTTAATGGAAGCAGTTTATTCAGTTTATTCAGTTCCATACTGAGCATTAAATATAAAGCAGTATAGAATTTTGTACATCTATTCAGACATCCCTCCCTTAACCCAAAAGTGCTTCTCAGAATACTACATTGTTTCTGTTTTTGTATGTTTTTTATTGTAAAAATGTTGTACAGAGTGGTCACAGTTACATGAGCAAGGTCATGAGTATATTTCGTATTGAGCATTGTTACCTCCTCCTTTGTTTTCCCCCTATGATCCCTTACCTCCCATCTCCACAACTACTCCCCCTGCCAAGCTCAGTGACTTAATTTTTTAGTTTTGTCTTGGCACGAGGTTTGAACTCAAGTAGTAGCAAATCTGCATTTTCCTCACATTGCTACAAGTTCCTGAGTTCAAATCCCCGTCTAGAAAGAAAACTGGCAGAAATTCAAAACCAGAGAACTCTATTATTTTTAAATTTAGTTAAATAATCAATTAATTTTTGTCTTTTTTCTTTTTTTTTTGTTTTTGGCTAATCATGGAGCTTGAATTCATGCCGTGGCAACTCTGCCTCAGCTTTGATCACCCTAGGCTGGGTGCTGCCTCGGGACCCATGCCCAATCCTGGAATCCTAGGCCCAGAGGGCTTGCAGAAAGAAAAAAAGTGAGCTAGCATAAAAATTGGCAAGCTGTGGAAGGACAGGGTTTAATTTTTTTTTTCTTTGCATGGTGCCCATCCTGGGTTTGAATGCCACGGTTGCAAAATCGACCTGATTTGCCATTGCTGAAGGCTAGCGGGCTAGCAGGGAAGCCATAGGCCAACCTGTCAACATAGGTCCTGTGTTCAAATCCAGGTTCTGACAACTATCAGTGGCAGGAGATCACAAGACACTCATTCCTATGCATATGAATACCAATTGAAAGAGAAGTTTGTGCATTGGTCGAGCCTAAAATTGGATGCAATAATCCTAGGACAATGATTGATCTTAATTTCATGCTTTATTAAAGATGAAAAGAATAGTATTCCTTTAATTATGGTATAATAAATACCTAAGAGTTGGTAGGAATATAGTATATGTCATTCAATCATAGATAGGCGTGCTTTTTAACAACATAGGTGCTTTTTAACAACATATATTTATTTGCATAATACTCTCTGCCTATCCATGTATTGCTGTTTTGGCCAATCCAGGGTCACGATCTCCGCACCTGGAAACCACCTCACAGCTTCATTGGCTAGAGGCTGTTGTGCACACACTCACCCATTCATGAATTGTACCTGCTAGGCCCTGAGTTCAGATCCTAGCACTGCTAAAAATTTAATCTTGGAGTATGAAGCCAAGTGTGACACCTGTTTTCCTTTTCTGGGAGAGTCCTGGGTGTCAGGAATAATGGAGAACACATCTACAAATCTAGATGGTATGTGATCGTATGTAAACAATGTAATACATAGTTAGGATTCATCACAGTCAATAAAATAAATGGTAAATTACAAATTTCAAACTCTACTATAAAGCATTAGTAATCAAAACAGCTTGGTATTGGCATAAGAACAGACCTCAGGATCAATGGAATAGAATTGAAAACCCAGAAATGAACCTACAGACCTATAGCCATCTAATCTTCGATAAGGGAGCTAAAACAATAGAATGGAAGAAAGACAGCCTCTTCAGTAAATGGTGCTGGCAAAATTGGTAAACTACTTGTAGAAAACTAAAGCTAGATCCCTATATATCACCCTGCACCAGAATCAATTCCAAATGGATCAAAGACCTAGAAGTCAAAGCAGACACTCTGAAAACACTACAGGATGGAATAGGAGAAACCCTAGGTCTCCTTGGCTCAGGCCGAAATTTTCTGAATAGAGACGCGGAAACACAACAACTCAAAGAAATTTTGGACAAATGGGATTGCATAAAGTTGCAGAGCTTCTGCATGGCAAAGGATGTAGCTAGCAAGATCAATAGAAAGCCCACGGATTGGGAGAAGATCTTTACTAGCCATACAATGGACAAGGGTCTCATATCTAAAATATACTTGGAACTCAAAAAATTAAATCCCCCAACAACAAATCTTCAAAGAAACAACTGACCAATAAATAAATGGGTTAAAGACTTAAAGAGAAATTTCTCTGAAGAAAAAAGGAGGGCCAATAGACACATGAAGAAATGCTCAACATCCCTAGCCATAAAAGAAATGCAAATCAAAACAACATTGAGATACCACCTCACTCTAGTTAGAATGGCAAAAATCAAGAACTCTAACAACAACAGATGCTGGAGGGGATGTGGACAGAAGGGAACCTTACTTCATTGTTGGTGGGAATGTAAACTTGTTCAACCACTTTGGAAAGCAGTATGGAGGTTCCTCAAAAGATTTCACGTAGAACTCCCCTGTGACCCAGCAATCCCACTTTTGGGCATCTACCCAAATGTTTACAAACAAGACCACACTAAAGCTACCAGCACAACTATTTTACTGCAGCATTATTTACCATTGCTAAGATATGAAACCAACCCAGCTGCCCCTCAGTAGATGAATGATCAAGAAAATGTGGTACATATACACAATGGAATTCTATGCCTCCATCAGAAAGAATGACATTGCCCCATTTGTTAGGAAATGGAAAGACTTGGAAAAAATTATATTACATGAAGTAAGCCAGGCACAAAGAAACATAGGTCCCATGGTTTCCCTTATTTGCAATATCTAGTATATGTATGAGTCAAGCGGAAAAGGTCAGATAATGTGATGTTAGGAAAATGAACCCTTAGATATGTATTTTAATGTTTTTTTCTTTCATGCATGTGCTTCTAAAGCATTTAAAAGATTATTTCTTTGTTGTTTTGTATGTCCCTCCCCCACAGTATAACCCCCGCTTTCACTATATTTGATGTCAGTATAACTTGTGGAGGAGATGGGGAAAAAATAGTCGTTTAAGGATACAGGTGGACCTGTTGCAACAATGAGAAGTATAAGTTGTCATGTCCAAAACGAGCGTAGGTGCGGGGGGTGGGGGGGGTGGGGGGGGGGAGGGCAGGATGGGGGAGGCTGGGAAGGGATGTGAAGGGTAAACAAAGGAGGAGGCTGCAATGCTTGGTAAGAAATGTACGCATTATCCTGCCCATGTAATTGTAACCCCTGTGTACAGTATGTTGACAAATAAAATAAAATAATATTTAAAAAAATAAATAAATAAACGGTAAATTAATGGAAAATATAAAAAATTACAATGAATAACTACACCACACATAATATAGACTGAACATCTGTATGGAAGTTTAATCCTATCTTTAAAATGTATATAAGGAGTATGTTTGCCAGGTCAGGGGCTTGAATTCAGGCCTAGGGAACAGGCCTGACTTACTGGTCTTCAAGCACGGCGAGCTTCCCCGATCCCCACAGTGCAACAGAGTTACCCAGACCCCGGGTTCAAATTCCAGGACTTGCAGACAAGAAAATGGCACACATTCCAAGCCAGGGAGCTTCATTAGCATTTTAAATATTTTTTTAAGTTCACTTCGCATTTATTTGATACATATTGATTTTATACCATGAGATTTTTTTCAAAAAGTGGTTTAAACTTTTACATTTCAGCATAGCACATTGGTGTTTCTATTTTGACCATCTGCCCTGAAGAGTGAGAACAAAAATAAGGATATGATTTCTCCCTAGAATGTCGGGACAGTTGAATTTATTTCTATTTAGAGTTATTTCTACAATTATAAACTCTCTGCATTTGTGTCGTATGAGTTTTCCTCAGTGCCTACCACGACATACACTAGGGGAGTCCTCATAGCACAAAAGGTTTGGTTTCTGAATAAAACCTCACTTCTGTGAGGACAGTAGGTACTTCTAAGCATTTTGGGAATAAACTGGATTGTAAAATGAAAAACGAAAACAATGGGACTGTGATGTATCTCAGTAGTGGAGTACTTTCCTAAAGAGCATAAGACCCTGGCAGAAAAGTTTCCTAAAGCTCAGAATGTTAGAATTTTATGATCTGCATGAACAAACTTCTTTTTTTACTTATTTTTTGGTCCTGGGGCTAGAACTCAGGGGTTATCCCTTTGCTCTTCAGCTCAAGGCGAGTGATCTACTACTTCATTCACAGCGCCACCTCGGTTTTCTAGTGGTTTATTGGAGAGAAGAGTCACTCGGACTGACTTTGAACCACCAACCTCAGATCACAGCTCCCTGAGTAGCTAGGATTATAAGCATGAGTCACCGGTGCCAGGCACATGAACAAATTTCTTAAAGATTGATTCTGAGAAAAGAAACTTGGAATATACTTTTAGTATAAATAATTTATACTGCCATGTTTAAGGCACTAATTCAGAAATATTTATTCATTGGCTGGTTTCTGATTTTATTTAAAGATATATATATATATGCATTATTAATATATATACATATATATTTTTAAAAACATAGCTTAGAAGTGCACCTAAGAACTTATGTGCTCATGAAAAGTTATACAACTGCACAAGCTTCATTTATTTTCAGTTTGGTTGGTACCTTAAATTAGGTGGGATTTGTGTATTGTCATTTTGTTTTCTGTTTTTGGAGGATTTCTCTCCCTTTTATCCCCCTAACTCCTCTCCTAACATTTGAAGTCAGCTTGCTCTTTCTTGGCTTCATTATTCATAGCTGATTTTCTACCACTTCAGCTATGCCTGTAGCCTGGCATTTGCCAGTTAATTGGAGATGATATCTCTCAGGCTTTTCTGCATTCATTGGCTTTGAAATTTCATCTTCCAGTTCTCAGCCTCCTGAGTAGTTACAGATGTGAGCCACTGTGGTGCCTAGGGATAAATTAGACTTTGGTTGGTGTATTTTTTTTTGTTTTTCTAAGCATGGGATCATCTACTATAGTATTTCTCTGAATGTCCTAGGTCTGAAGTAAGATATAATACATTTGCAAATCTGTATAATTTTCATAAGATGTAGTGAATTTAATATGTGTTATAAGTGTAATAATAGTCAGTAAATATAATTAATAAATAATACAAAAGCAATATGCAGTAAACATAAGTATGTAGATATTAATCATTTCAAATGTGGATGAAAATTAATTTACAGGGCTGGGAATTGAATTCAGGCCTAGGGAACAGGCTTGGATTGCTTGTATTCAAAGGGTGAGTTTCCCCATTCCCCACAGTGCATTAGAGTTTCCCAGACTCCAAGTTCAAATCCCAGGCCTGGCAGAAAAAAAATGAGCACGCATTCCAAGTCAGGGAGCCCCATTAGTATTTTTAATATTTTTTAAATTTATTTTATTTTATTTTCTATATATTTTATTATTTTATTTATTTATTCATTTATTTAGCCTTGAAGTTAGGTAGTGGCAACTCTGCCTCAGCTTCCATCACCCTAGCCTGGGTTGGTGCAGCCTCTGGACACACAGCCCATCCTGGGATCCTAGGCCTCAGGGACTGACAGGAAAAAAAAGTGAAAATGGCATGGAAAAAATAGCCATGAATTGTGAACAGTTAGAGGTTTCTCGGTTTTCCTTCCTTGCATGGTGACCATCCCGGGTACACATGACAAAACTGCAACCTGTAGGTCACCTGGCATTGCTTCAGCTGGCTGTCAGTGAAGCCATAGGCTTCTGCACACCTAGGCCCTGAGTTTGAATCCCAGTCATGACATTTACAAAGGGCTGGAGAGCCTAAGAAACTATTGCCTGTACATAGGAACACCAGAGAAATGTGGTCAATGTCATGGTTGGATGAGTAGTTTGTCAATTAGTCTAGCAAAAATTAAATCCAGTATTCACAAGATGTGGATTGATTTTAATTTATAGTTTATTATGCATTAAAAATACATTGTGTGTGTGTGTGTGTGTGTGTGTGTGTGTGTGTGTGTGTGTGTGTGTGTGTTTTGTCAGTAGCGGGGACTGAACTCTGGGCCTGGGCGTTGTCCCTCAGCTTTTCAGCTCAGGGTTAGGGTGGTACCATGTGAGACACTGTGCCATTCCCTGCTTTTTTTGACCATGTGTTGCTGAGGAATCGAATCCGGGACTTTTGCATGCAAGATAAGCACTCTCCCAATGAGCCACCTTCCCATCCCCTAAAAGAATACCATTGATTAAATGGAGTCCTCACTAAATACCCGAGAATCACTAGGAAGGTAGTATATGTCATTGAATACTAGATAGACATCACTCGCAGTATCTACATATATATTTATTTGTATACCACCATTTGCATAGAAAGATACTGCTATTTTGGCCAAACCTGTATCTCCATCCTAGGTCCTGGGATCCACCTGGCACCTGAATGTGCTAGAGGCTGCCGTGCTGACACTCACCCATTCGTGAATTCGGCCTCTAGGCCCTCATTTCAGGTCCCAGCATTGCTAAATGTCTTCCTGGAGTAAGATTGCAAGTGTGATACCTGTTTTCCTTTTCTCTGCAAGTGCTGGGTGTCAGCTATGATATTTATAATATGTCTGCAAAGCTACATGCTATGGAATAGATTTGAATGAATGTAATAAATGTTATAGGTGCACTCACAGTCCATAAAATGAATGTTAAACAAATAAATATATAATAAAATATAATGAATCATTCCAACAAACAAGATATAGACTGAATGTATGGATGTAATTGTAAATGATATAATAAAAATGTGTATAAATGTTATGTTCTCCAAGGCTGGGGATTGAATTCAGGCTTAGGGAACAGGCCTGAATTCCTTGTCTTCAAGGGAGGAGAGCTTCCCTTTTCTCCCATCCCCTGCCCCAAGTGCATGAGAATTACCCAGATCCCAAGGTGACATCCCTGGCCTGGTAGACAAGAAAATGGCACAAAATCCATGACAGGGAGCTTCAATAGTGCTGTTAATTAATTAATTTATTTATTAATTTTTGCCAAGCATGGGGTTTGAACTCAGTTTGTGGCAACTTTTCCTCAGTTTCCATCACCCTAGCCTGGGATGGTGCAGCCTCTGGACCCACAGCCCATCCTGTGGTCCTAGGCCTCAGGGGCTCACAGGAAAAGAAAATGAAAACAGCACCAAAAAAAAAGCCACAAACTGCAGACGGTCAGCAGTTTTTGTTTTCCTTCCTTGCACGTTGACCATACTGGATGTGAATCATATGGCTGCAACCTGTAGGTCATCTAGCATTTCTGAAGGCTGGCTCTATCAGCGAAGCCATAGGCCAACGTGGACACTAGGCCCTGAGTTTGAATCCCAGTCATGCCACTTACAAGGGACTGAAGTGCCTAAGAAACTATTGCTTGTCCATAGGAACACCAGAGGAATGTGATTAATGTCATGGTTGAAAGAGTAGTCCGTCAATCAGTCTTGCATAAAATTAGACCCAATAATCACTGGACAGGGATTGAATTTTATTCATAGTTTATTATGCATTAAAAGAATACTGTTGATTAAATGGACTGTCAAATTCTCTATCTTGGTATGTGTGTGTGTGTGTGTGTGTGTGTGTGTGTGTGTTTGTGTGTGTGTGTGTGTGTGTGTGTGTGTGCGCACACGTGTGCCAGACCCGGGGTTTGAATTCAGGGCCTGGACGCTATCCCTGATCTTTTGTGCTCAAGACTAGCACTCTATTACTTCAACCACAGCTCTACTTCTGGCTTTTTGGGAGTTTAATTGGAGAAAAGTGTCTCATATAGACTTTCCTGTTTGCATTTGGCATCCTCAGATCTCAGCTTCTTTTGGAGCTAAGATTACAGGGGTGAGCCAACAGCACCTGCCCTCTACCTGTTACCCATAACCTTGGCCCTCTTCTAAGTCTCAGTAGAAAATGTCTCACCATGCTCACTTTTTTTTTTTTTTGGCCAGTCTTGTAGCTTGAACACAGGGTCTGGGCATGTTCCTGAGCTTCTTTTGCTCAAGGTTAGCACTTTTATTGCTTAAACTACAGTGTCACTTTTGGATTTTTCTGTTTCTGTGGTAGGGAGGAATCGAACTCAGGGCTTCATGTGTGCTAAGTAAACACTCTACCAGTAAACCACATTCGAAGCCCAAGGCTTACTTCTAATGGGAGTTATGATGGTGGGATTTATAGGATTACCCCTTTTGGCACAGAAATTGCTGGCTATTTTCTATCTTTCCCAGGAATTGGGACCAGCCTGAGACTCGGCAATGAGGAATGAGGAATGAATTATGGCACCAGCCCCCAGAGGCCTAGGCTCACATCTTACAGAAGGATAGCGGATATGGAGTCACAACCTTCGACAACTCCTACAGCCTAAGAATTGTGGTTTCACTTGACAAGAGCCAGGACATTATTTACCCGTTGTACACACCAGTTGCACACACCAGCCCATGCAAAGCTTTCCTGGCTTCAGTTCTTAAACTGCAGTGAAGGATGCTTGTTCAAGATGCCTGCTCAGACTTAGTACTCTCTGAGGGCTTGTTCCAGCTTGCCCAGTTTGGGGGGCTGGGCATGGGCAACCTGCTCAATGCCCATCATCCAGGCCCTGTCCCTGAGCCCTTTTGATCATGGGTAGTGCTCTGCACCTTGAGCCATGGGCCACTCAGATTTTTTTTTGTTATTATTTTGTTTTGATTTCCTGTGATCTCTTAAGAAGTATGAATGTCGAGGACTTTCCTACACAGGCTGAGTTCAAATTTGCATCTCAGCCTCCTGAGGATCTAGGATTACAGGCAAGAGCCACTGACACCTGGCTTCCTTTTCTTTTTGTTGTTCTTTTTTTTTTTCGTGACAACCTGAAATCTTCACGGTGTCATTCCAATGGTTTGCAGTCCTAGGCCTGGAATTCCAATGCTAGGACGGCCACCCACAAATGGAGGGAGATCCTGACTAACTCATTCCTATTCATGTGAATGCTAAATGGAACATTATTAAAATAATAATTAAATTTTCAGTTAATTCATGACTCTTTTAGAATGCCACACAAAAATTATTGAATTTATATCTTCCATTCTAGCACCATGGTATGATTAAGGATATTGACTGATTTTTTTATTAATGATTTTATAAGTATTAGATGATGATACTTCATTAAATGGAAGCATAATTTAATGACTAATAATTTGTAAAAATATATAATTTAATAATATCTTCACATTCCGTCTGTCAGTATATATATATATATATACATATATGGTACTACTGTGGATTGATCACAGGTCCTCAGAATGTCCTGGCAGCTCAGTTTTCTGGAGGCTGGTGGGCTAAGACTGTGACCCCATTTATGGATTGGGCATTGTAGGCCGTGAGTTGAAAACCCAGCATGGCCAATAATGTATTCATGGAGTAAGAAGCCAATTTTGACAATTTTTTTTCCTTCTCTGTGAAAGTCCTGGGTCTCAGTATATGTGATATGATGTAATAAAATAAATGTTTTTTGTGTAATAATACTAAATAAATAAGGGTAATAAATGTCATATGGAACAAACCCATGTATGTAAATAGATCTCATATATGAGTATTATTTTTTCCAGTACTGGGACTTCAATTCAGGCCCTTGGAACTTTTCTGAACTTCTTGTCTTCAAGGATGGTGATCTTCCCCTTAACCCACAGTGCCACAGAGTTACCCAGACCCTGATTTTAAATGCCAGGCCTACCAGTGAAATGGTGCAAATTCCAAGCTAATGCCTTATTATTGTTATTGTTGTTGTTGTTGTTGTTGTTATTGTTATCATTATTATTATTATTTGGTTTTAGGCAAAGTACCGGGCTTGAACTCAAATCTTGTCATCTCTGCCAAAGCCAATCCTGGGAGCCTAGGTCCTGAGTTCAAATCTCAGGGCTAGCAAAAAAATAAAAAGTAAAAGTATAAAACTGAGAAGTTCAATCCAGTGGTTTTACTTTTCTTTTACCTTTGTATTGTACCATCCTGGGTCTAAATAACAATGCCCAGACAATATACATGACCTTACATTGCTGATGTTTGGCGGGCTATTAGGGAAGCCAAGCGGAAATCAGCAACTTAGGCCTGAAGTTTGAATTCTGGGACTCCCACTAATGAATGGCTGGCAGGAGATTCTAAGAAACACTTTCCAGTGCTGGGAAGGTGGCTCAGTGTTAGAGCACTTGTCTTGCATGCTAGAGGCCATGGTTTCGATTCCTTAGCACCACATAAGCAAAAAGAAAAAAGCCGGAAATGGCGCTGTGGCTCAAGTGGTAAAGCACTAGCCGTTAGCTGAAGAGCTGAGATACAGCGACCAGGCCCAGAGTTCAGGCCCCAGGACGGGACCCCCCCCCAAAAAAAATTTAAAAAATAAATATTAAAATTAAAATTTAAAAAAGAAACGCTTTCCAAGAGACATCTGTACTAATAGAATGTTTTAAATATAACAATTACATTAGTAGTTAGTGTACGATTATATTAAAAATTATACACAACAATTATACTACATTGACTAATTTTCAATTAATACTTTATTATGTATTCAATCATGATACTTAAAAAAAGGAAGGAATAATTTAATTGGCAATATTTGGTAGAAATATATATACAATTTCATAATTTACAGACATCTCTCGTTAAATATATCTACATCTATCTATCTATCTATCTATCTATCTATCTATCTATCTATCTATCTATCTATCTATCTTTCTATCTACCAATCTACACATTTATCTGTTTATACACTTGTCACTACTGGGGCTCAGTGGTAAGAGTGCTCGCCTAGTAAGTACGACGCCCTTGGTTCGATTCCTCACTACTATGTGCATAGAAAAATCCAGAAGTTATGCTGTAGTTCAAATACTCAAGCACTAGCTTTGAGCATAAAGGCTTAGAGACTGTGTCTAGACCCTTACTCAAGACCCAGGACTGGCACCAAAACAAAACAAAACAAACAACAAAAAAAGAAAAGATAGAATTTTCTGACTGCAACCATATAAGGATAGGGCTGCAAATACCTCATCACAGTGCAAGCTGGGGGTCTAGTGCTGACATTTGCCATCTAACCTGAATTAGCCAGAGGCAAACCGCTGCAACCAGTTCCATGGACTAGATGCTGCTGGCTTGCTCATCCTTTCATCCAATATACTCGGGGGCTGAGATCTGACACTGGTGGGTTTAAAACCCAGCCCTGGCAGGAAGTCTGTGAAACTCTGAGGTGTGGCTTAAAGTGGTAGAGTTCTAACCTGATCAAAAGACCTTAGGACAGTAGCCCCAACATTTCAGTGCAATCCCCGTGGCTGACTCCCCTTCCCCCAAAAAAAACCTCACTCCTCTAAAGTCTAAATTTGGATTGTTTGTGGTTTGTTTCTGAAAGAATGGTGATACTGATGAAAGCACCCTAATTCTAATGATATTATGTGGGTTACAGCTATGTGATAAGTCTTTCATGAGTTGTTGTGTGCTGAGTCCTTCATGGGGTACATTTTTTCATTTTTTTCATCTGGTTCTTGTAAGAGCTCAAGTAAGATGATTGTGCAGATGAGAAATTTGTGACTCAGATATGTCCTCATGTCAGGGCCAAACTTATGTATGTACCTCACTATAGTGAGTTGTCTCCTGCAGACAATTGTTTTGGTTTATGTTTCTTGATCATGAGCCTTGAATTCAGGGCCTAGCCACTGACACTTACCAGTGGGGATCATGGGTAGCACCCTACCACGTGGAGCCAAGGACCCCCTTGCAACAGAGTGTTACAGTCTAGACGTGTAGTAGCTGAGGTCTGTCATCCTGCCTACTCAGGAAGCTGAGATCTGACGATCTGGGTTCAAAACTATCCCAGAAAAAAGGTCCCATGAGACTATTATCTCCTATTCACCACTTAGAAACTTGAAGTGGAAATTAGTCGCTGATGACTCGTGTCTGTCATTCTAGGTACTCAGGACGCTGAGAGCTGAGGATCATGATCCAAAGCCAAGCTGGGCAAGAAATTCCTTGAGATGCTTCTCTCCAGTGACCCACCCAAAACCTCAAGGGGTGTTGTTTTTCAAGTGGTAGAGTGATTGGCTTCAGCTAAAGAGCTCAAGGACAGTACCCAGGCCTAGACTTAAATTCCTCCAACTTCCAACAAAAGAAAGAAAGAAACCTGAAGTAGAGTGCTGAGAATGTGTCTTAAGAGTAGAGTGCGTTGCATTTATGAATCCCTGGGTTTGATTTCTTAGTACTACATCTCTAGAAAAAAGCCTGAAGTGGCTGTGTGCCTCAAGTGGTAGAGTGCTATACTTGTACAGGGGAAACTCAGGTGCAGTGTTCAGGTCCTGAGTTGAAGCTCCAGGACAAGTATATGAACACACATACACACACCAATACCAGAAGTGAAGCGCTGACACCAAATGATAAAGAACTGAGTTTCTGCTCTGAGCTCATGGTCAGTACCCAGGTCCTGTGTTCAACTCTGAAACACAGCCACCCAGGGCCCAACTAAGATAGGTCGAAGTTTCAAAATCTGATGAGTTTCACAAGCCCTAGGTGACAGGAAGCATAGTGATAATACACATGTGCTATGATTTAGCAAGTTTCTGGAAACCCAAGGAGGCATCATTGCCAATAATGAATCATTTCATTAGGTTCAGCTCGCTAGTTGTCTGCCAGAAGGACCCTTGAATTAATTGTAGCAGGTTATTTCAACACTGAAACATAGTCTAACAAAGACAGGATAAGTGCCGGGAACTTGGGCACGGGAGGTTCACAAATGAAATCTTCCTGTCACAACAGAGCTCTCGGCAGAGAAATAGCTTGAGGTACATAGAGGCCTTTTTCTCCTGGACTTCAGAGCCCACCTACACTCCTCACTAATTGGCCTAGAAGGAGTTTTTTTAATCACTCAGCTGTACAGGAGTGAAGCATGTTCCAACAATGAGAAAGACTTTTTCCAGGAGTCCCCAATGTGGAGAAAACCTCAGCCTACAATGGGAACAGCGAGAGGAGCCCCGGAAGATGCACTGTCTTGAAAACTCTCTCTGTTCTATGAAATCATTCTATTCAAAGCAAATTTCCTAGCTGGATACCTTTCATCGTAGGAACTCTAGACCTTCACCAAGAGAAATACATACATACATGGGGAGACATGTTGTTACTGGCTTTTTTTTTTTTTTGGCAGGTCTGGGTGTTTTACTAAGAGCATAGGCAATGTTCCTGAGCTCCTTTTGCTCAAGGGTAGCACTCTGCCCTTGAGTCATAGCCCCTTTCATGGGAATTTTTTATTCCTGTAACCCCTCAGAAATAAGAGTGTGGTGGAATTTCGTGTCCTGGCTGAATTCAAACTGGTATTCTCTACCTCTCAGCCTCCTGAAGAGCTAGGATTACAGGAAGGATCTACTGACACTTGGCTTTCTTTTCTTCTCATTCTTTTCTTTCATCCTGACAGTCTGAAATCTTCACAGTGTCATTCCAATGGTTTGCATTTTGAAGTAAAATACCCAGACCTGGAATTGAAGTGCCTGGACTGCCACCTATAAATGGAGGGAGATCTTGAGAAAATCATTCCTATCCATGGGAATGCCTAATGGAATGTTATAAAAGTAACAATTAAATTTGCAGTTAGTTCATGATTCCCTTATAGAATGCCACACAAAAAGTATTGGATACTGTCTTCCATTCTAGCACCATGGTATGATTCTCCAAATTAAGGAATACTGACTACTTTTACATTAACGCTTTAATAAGTATTCAACCATGATATTCATTTCATTAGAAGGAGGCATAATTTAATAACTAATAATTCATAGTATATGTAATTTAATATCCTCACATTCTCTCTCTCATATACATAGCAAACTACACATCTATCTATCTATCTATCTATCTATCTATCTATCTATCTATCTATCTATCTATCTATCTATCTATCTATCTATCTATCTGTCCGCCACTAATATTGCTTGATCACAGGTTCTCAGAAATGTCTGGCAGTTCAGTTTACAAAGGCTTTTGTTTTACAACTTACCCATTCATGATTTGTGCACTGTGTGCTGTGAGTTCAAATCCCAGCATGGCCAAAAGTTTATATGTGGAGTCAGGAGCCAATTTTGACTCATTTTTTTCTTTCTCTGTGAAAGTCCTGGGTCTCTGTATTATGTATAATCTATATGCAAATAAATCCATGTCATAAGATGTAATAAATGAAATAAATGTTATATATGTAATAATACTAAATAAAATAAATAAAAAATAAAGGTAATAAATGTCATATGGAGTAAAGACGTGTATGTAAATAGATCTCATGTATGAATAATATTTTTTCCAGTGCTGGGGCTTGAATTCAGGCCCTGGAAACTGGTCTGAAATTCTTGTCTTCAACGATGGTGGGTTTCCCCTCCCCCACAGTGCCAGAGAGTTAATCAGACCTTGAGTTGAAATCCCAGGCCTTTCAGAAAAATGGTGAGAATTTGAACCCAGGGTCTTAATTTTTTTTTGACCAGGAACATGCACTGTCTTGAAATCACTCTCTGTGCTATGATATCATTCTATGCAAAGCAAATTTGTTAGCTGGGTGCTATTCTTCACAACGACTATTGATGTTCACTGAAAGAAATATATGCATATATACGCAGACACATGCAGTTACCGGTTCTTTTTTTTTAGTGCAGATCCTGAGGCTTGAACTGAGCCTAGAAATAGTCCCTGAGCTCCATTTACACAAGGAAGCACTTTATTGTGCCTTAATCCATGATACTTCATTAAATGGAGGCATAATTTAATACCTAATAATTATTACTAATATTTTACATGTAATTTAATAATATATAGACATCTCACATTCTATAAATATATTTATATTTTCTATAAATATATTTATATTTAAATGTACAGTTATTTGCAGCAATTTACACATCTATCTATTTATATATTGGCCACTCCTGGGGCTAGAACTCAGGTCCTGGGAACTGCCTGGCATTGAATTTGTTTGAGTCTGCTGTGCTTAAACTGACCCCTTGATGAATTGGACATTCCAGGCCCTGAGTTCAAATCCCAGGAGTGATGAAGTCAATTGGTGGAGTAAGTAGCCAATGTTGACCTAATTTTCTTTCTGTGGAAATATTGTGCCCTAGGTACAATATGTAATATCTATGCAAATACATATGTATGATATATATTATACATGTATATAAATATTATTTTTGCCAGTTCTAGGGCTGGAATTCACACACTGGGAAATGCTCCGGATTTTTTTTTTCTTCTAGGTTAGCTTTCACTTCACCCAGAGCACAATAGTGTTACCTAGTCTTTGAGTTCAAATTCTAGGTATGGCAGATAAAGTGGCCCAAACTCCTAGCCAGGACCTTAACTTTTTTGTGTGGGCAAGAACGGGGCTTGAACTCAGGTCGCCACAACTCTGACTCAGCCTTGACTACCCTAGGCTGGGGTGCAGCTTTTACACCCACAGATGATCCAGGGATCTTAGGACCCGTGTTCAACTCCCAGCTCTGGCAAAAAAGTAAAGCAACCAAGATGGAGGAGGAAAAACCAGGAAATTTTAGACAACAGTTTTACCCTTGTTTCCTTTGCACTATGACCATCCTGGCTCTCAATGACTCGGCTTGAAAATTGCACATGTCCTTGCATGGCCGAAGGCTGGCGAGCTGTCAGTGAAGCCTGAGCCAAACAAAGACACCTAGGCCCTGAGTTTGATGCTGGGACTTCCACCTACTCGTTCCTATCTATAGGAACAATAATAGAATCTTTGTAATGTTCCAATTGAACTACTAATTAGCTAGTCATTGTATTATAAGATTGTACGCAATAAATATAGGTCATTGATTAACTTAATTAACACTTTATTAAGTCTCCTACTGTGATTAATTAATGGTGGCATAATTTTAGACCAAATAATTCATAGTAATAGAATATATAAAAATAAGATATAGGTCATCATTCTTTATATAGAGTTACACACTAGAATCTACATAAATGTCTATCTATCTCTCTCTATAACTTTATTTATAGATTCATATACATATGTAAATACACACACACGCTGCAATCTACACATCTATCTGTTTATATATTGGCCACTCCTAGGGCTTCATCTCAGGTCCTCAATTTTGCCTGACAACTTCACTTGCGTCAGCCTGGTGGGCTAACATTGACCCACTAAAATATATAATTGACCCTCTAAAATATATAATAACTAAATAAAAAACAAAATAAAATGAATAACTACACTAACTGCAATATGCAATAAACATGTATATGTAAATATAAATCATGTATTTAAAATGTATATGAATATTATTTTAGCAAGTGCTAGGAACAGGCCTTCTTTCTTGTCTTCCAGCATTGTGAGCTTTCCCTTCCCCCACAGTACTGCAGATTTACCCAGCCCCTGAGTTCAAATACCAGGCCCGGCAGAAAAAATGGCGTGTATACAACACCAAGTAGCCTAATAAATGTTTAAATATTTTTAATGTATATATGTACGTATTCATTTATGTATTACATATTTTTATTTTGTCAAGCACAGGGCTTGAACTCAGGGCATGGCAACTCTGCCTAAGTTTTGATCACTCTAGGCTGGGTTGCAGCCACTGGACCCACAGCCGAACCTCGGTTGTGGGCCTCAAAGGATGACAGGAAAAATAAATAAATAAAACGACACAGAAAAAAAACCAGTAACTTGCAATGGCTGCCGGTTTTACATTTGTTTTCTTTTCAAGGTGACCATCCTGGGTCTAAATGACAGGGCTGAAAAAAGTGTTGGTAACCTGGCATTGATGAAGGCTGTCGGACTTCCAGAGAAGCCATGGGACAACACGACAACATAGGCCTTGTGTTCGAAGTCGGGTCCTGACCCCAACCAATGGAGGGAGATCCTAAGAGTCTCGTTCCTATTCATAGGAATACCGATGGAAAGATATGAATGTCAAGGTTGAATTACTTGTTCCTGAATGATACTAGCATAAAATTAGAGAGGGATTTTAGGAGGCTGATGGATTTTAATGAATATTTTTGACACATTAAAAAATACTATTAATTACATGGACACAATAGTTTCGGGACAGTGGTCGATATAATTAATAATTCATTAAGGATGAAAACAGTAATATTAATTACACGGAGGCATAATAAATACCCAAGAATTGGTACGAATGTAGCCTATATAAGTAAATAATGTATAGACATCTCTGGCACTCTATAAAGATCTATATTTATTTGTGTACTACCATCTGCATGTCCATCTCTTCTTGTTTTGTAAACCCCTGGGGCTCAATCTCAGGTACTGGGAACTGCTTGTTGGCTCCATATGCCCCAGGCTGGCGTGCTCACACTCACTCATTCATGAATTGGGCCTTGTAGGCTGTAAGTTCAGATGCCAGCACTAACAAAAATTGAATCATGCAGTAAGACACAGGGTGACACATGTTTTCTTTTTCTGTGAAAGTCCTGGGTGTCAAGTGTGAAGTTTCATACATAGGCAATTCTATATCCTATGTAATAAATGTAGTAAATATTCCATATGTTATAGCAGTCAATAAAATAAATGGTAAATGAATAAAAAAATAAAATGAATAACTACATTAAGCACAATTTGGAGTCAACATACGGGGCTCAATCTCAGGGCCTGGGCACTACCTGGCAGCTGAATTGGCTAGTGGCTGCTGTGCTGGCAGTCACCCATTCATGAACTGAGACTTCTTTGCCCTGAGTGTAGATCCAAGCACTCCCAAAAATGTAATCTTGTAGTGAGAAGCCGAACATGACACATGTTTTCCCTTTCTGTGAAAGTGCTCGGTGTCAGGTAGGATATATAATTTGGATATTAATCTATATGCTATGGAATATGATGTAATAAAGTTAAAAAACATCATAGGTAGAAGAATTGCCACTACAGTAAATGATAAACAGATTGAATTAGTAGTGAATCATTCTAGGATAAAATTAGACGCAATAAGTGTAGGATGTGCACTAAGTTTAGTATTTTATTAAGCATGAACAGAATAAAAATTACATGGAGACATAATTAAATAACTAATAATTGGGAGTAACACATGATGCATAATTTAATAATATATAGACACTGGTCTCATTCTATGAAATATCTAATTATATGTATGGATATATGTACATATATGATAAACAATTATAGGATATTGGGTAATTATTAATTAATGCTTTATTAATTGTTAACTGGGACACATCATTAAATGGAGACATAATTTAATACCTAAGAATTGGTAGCAATATTATCTATAATTTAATAATATGAAGATATCTCTTTTTCTGTATATAATATTTATATATAGCAATCTCTATTTACACCTCGTTCCCTCCAGAGGCTCGAGGGTTGAGTGCTCTCATGGTAAGCACAAAGCCCTGGGTTCGATTCCTCAGTGCCACAAAACAGAAAATTCAGATGTTCTGCTGTCTTTCAATCAATTGAGTGTTAGCCTTGAGCACAAACGTTTAGGGACAGTGTCTAAGCTCTTACTCAAGCCACAAGTCTGATGCCAAAAAAAGGTAGGATACTCTAACTGCTTAATAAAATATTAATTAAACTTAGTGCACATCCTACACTTATTGCTCATTACAGAGCAATCTAGGAGTCTGGTGCTGACAGCTGCCACCTAACCTGACTTAGCCACATGTAAACCTCTGCAACCAAGCTCCACGAGTTACCCAGGTCATCCTGGCTTATGCCTGTCACCCTAGCTGCTCAGGGACTTTAAAACCCAGTCCTGGCAGGAAGTCTGAGAGACACCTCAAAATGTGGCTCCAAGTGGTAGAGCTTTGAGTTCAAGCCCCATGGCTAACACCCCAGATAAACACCCCTCTAAACCATTAGATGTGAACTTGTATGGTTTGTAAATTTTCCTCAAAGAATGGTGATACTGATGAAAGCACCATAATTCTAATGACAGCTTGTGGACTGGAGCTATGTGCTGAGTCCTCCATAGGTTGCTCTGTTCTGAGTCCTGCACAGGGTGCTATGTGCTGAGTCTTTCACAGGATGCAGTGTGCTGAGTCCTGCATTGGGTGCTGGGTGCTGAGTCTTTCACAGGATGTTGTGTGCTGAGTGGTACAAAGAGTGCCATGTGCTATGTACTTAACCGGGTGCATTCTTACATCTTTTCTATGTAACAGCCCCATAACAGATAATTATACAGACAAGAATATTGAGGCTCAAATAGGTCCCCATGTCAGGGACAAAATTATGTATTACTGAAGACTCGTGAGTTGTCTACAGCAGACAATGGCTTGGTTTGGTTTTTTCTTGGTCATGAACCTTGAACTTGGGGCTGAGGCACTGACCCTTACCTCTTGGGCTCATGGCTAGCACTCCACCACGTGGATCCATGGACCCCCTTGCAGCAGAGGCCATGGCCAAGGGGTCAGTATCTGAAGTCTGTCATCCTGCCTTCTTGGGAAGCTGAGTTCTAAAGGTCTGGGTTCCAAACTATCTCACACACAAAAGGTACCATGAGACTATTATCTCCAATTCACTACTAAGAACCTGAAGGGGAAGCTGGGTGCTTGAGGTCATGTCGGTTATCCTACCTACTCAGGAGGATGAGATCTGAGGATCATAGTTCAAAGCTAGCCTAAGCAGGAAAGTCCTTGAGAAACTTAGCTCCAATGAACCACCAGAAAACTGGAAGAAACTCTATGACTCAAGTGGTAGAACACAAGAATTGAGCTGAAGAGGACAGGGACAGCACCAAGGCCAAGACTTCAACTCCTTTAATCGACAACAACAACAATAAAAAAAGACAGAAATAAACTAACAAAGCTGAAGTAGAGGGCTGGGAATGTGCCTTAGTGGTAGAATGCTTTTCATATATGAAATCGTGGGCTTCATTTCTCAGGACCACATTACTAGGACAAAGCCTGAAGTGGCTCTGTGGCTCAAGTGGGAGAGGAATATCATTATACAAGAGGTATAGTGCTCAGATCAGGAAGTCAAGCTTCAAGATTCATGTATATGTGTGCATGCACACTCACACCCATGCACACACACAACGTGGTGTGCACACATACACACACACACATACATCACAGACCAGATGTGATGTTGTTACACAAAATGGTAAAGTACTGGGCTTCTGCACTGAGCTCATGGTCAGCACCCAGCCCTGTGTTCAATCCCAAAACCTAGCCACCCAGGGCCCAAGTAGGAGAAGTCAAAGGTTTCAAAACCTGATGAGCTTCACCAGTCCTACATGACAGGAAGCTTTGTGATATCCAACATGTGCTTGGATTTCCCAAGCTTCTGGAAACATAGGAGAGGCATCATAGGCCCAACATTGCCTGCAATGAATCGTGTCATTATGTTCAGTGCCCTAGTTGTCTGCCCTTCATCAGACAACTGAATTATATTGAGCACTGTAACTGATCACCATACTATAGTCTCACAAAGGCAGGATAAGTGCACAGAACTTGGCCTGCCATGGGAGGTGGCACAAATGAAAGTCTCCTGTTAAAACAGAGCACTGGGGAGAGAGATAGCTAAGGGTATAAAGAGGAATTATTTTTTGTGACCTTCAGAGCCCGCCCACACTCAGACTCACTAACTGGCCCTGATGGAGTTGTTTGTTACCCAGCTGTACAGGAGTGAGGGCTTTTTTGTGCCTGTCCAGACAATGAGATAGTCTTCCTCCAGCAGGCCTGTGATGCAGAGAAACCCTTAAGTTACAATGTGAACAGTGAAGGGAGCCCTGGAACATGCACTATCTTGAAAGAAGTCTGTTATGAACTCATTGTAGTGAATACAAATTTCCTAGGTTGGTGCGAATCATCATAGCTACTCTGGATTTTCACCTATAAGAATACAATACAGAGATAAAGACAGGCTCTTTTTGAGGGGGCAGGTCCTAGGGTAGAAGTATGAGCCTATACACGGTCCCTGAGCTCCTCTTGCTCAAGGGTAATGCAATAAGCTTGAGTCACAGCCCCACTTCTGGTTATTTCTGTGATCTCTTAGAAATAACTGTGTTATGGATTTTCCTACACTGGTTGGATTCAAACTAAGTTTCTCTACATCTCAGCCTCCTGAGGACCTAGGATTACAGACAGCAGCCACTAGAACCTTTTTTCTTCTCTTTTTCATTTTTTAATCTGGACAATCTGACTTCTTAATGGTCATTCCCAAGGTTTTAATTTATAAGTAAACTACCCAATGTTCTTTACAGCTGCTTTCCCTGAGAAGGATTTTCCCTCCTCATCTTCCCTTCTGGTCACAGGTTTGAAGCCAAAAGTGAGAAATGAGTGTCACAAGATTTGGGAGCAAATATCCACAGTACATGCCAGTTCTGTTACTTAGCATTGAGCTGCTGTGAATTTACTGTCTCAGGATATGAGGACCGAAAGCTGGAGCAATCCTCATACAGTCTGCATTGCTCCTTTAGCCTATAAAGTAATCTAATAATTATGAGTGCTTTGTGTCTCCAACCTTAAGTGTCTAGAACACACTAGTAGCCTCTTCATGTGAAGGGTTAAAGTTTTGAGGCAGTGACCGCTTGTTGCTTGTTTCTAGCAGAGCAACATATGGTGGTAATCCAAACACCTGGTTGGTTGTGTGCCTTTATAAACCCTGCAAATCTTTAGCTCGGGGTTCTCCTCCTAGGCTCCACTGTGTTGGAGTGTAGGATGAGACCCGAGCTGCTGCCCATTTAAATAAAACCTTAAAACAGCTGTAAAGTCTGACTCTTGATGGTCTTCTTGGTGGGGATCCTGCCACCTGGGTATAACATAATAGTGGGGGCTCGTCCAGGATCCCCCCAAAGACCTCCGAGATCTCAGACTCCAAAGGTAAAACAGCGCTGTCTTTATTAATTTGTCTTGTCCTGTCATTTGTCAGTTTTACTTTCATTTTCCTTTGTGAGGATGGCCACTCTGATTTGTAAAGGGTTGTTGAAGCAGGTGCCCTTTCACCACAACCCTGGAGGAACTAGGAGATGTCCAAGATCCTCTTGTGGGGCAGGGGTCCTTGGAACCCTGCCATGTGGGTCAGGGGTCCTTGGAACCCCGCTGTGTGGGGCAGGGGGGGAGGCCCTTGGAACACCACCGTGTGAATTGTGGGGCGGCGGAGGTTGGTTCAGTGTTGGGCCAGAACTGACCAAGAGGGCCTCCTAAGAGAGGCCCAACTCGCCCACTGTGGCTCTGCTCCTTCTGCTGTGTGGTGTGGGTGTGGAACCCCACCATGACAGTAGTCAGTGGACCAATTTGGGAGATCTCCACTTTGTAAGCTTTTTTTGTAACTGTCAGGTCTGCATGTGCTTTGTTTGTACTGTTTATTGTTTTTTGGACTGTATGTCTGACAGGACTGGAAACCATAGGCACCACTCCATCTAGCCCCCAAACTTACAAAAAGAAACTGAGACACAGGGAAAGAAAAGGTACCCCCTGGGTTTTCAGGGAGATAACTTGAAAGAAGAAATGTTTCTTCCCCCATACTCTCCTTTCCAGGTTCCTTTTGCAGAACCTGAGAATGATCAAGAGGAGGAGGGAGCTATAGAACACTCGGCACCTGCCCTTAACGTTTCTGAGGAGCCAGTCACTCGAAGATGCTGTGGGATCAATCCCCCTTCTAATGCAGCTGTTTTTCCCTTATGCTCCATAGGTTCTGTGGATGTGGATGGTCAACAGCAACTCTAATATTGGCCATTTTCTACCAGTGATCTATACAATTGGCACACCCAAAATGCCCCCTTTTCTGAGAAACCCCAGGATTTAATTCGTTTGCTTGAATTTGTTCTCTTTACTCATCAGCCCACTTGGGATGATTTTAGTCCGCTTTTACAGGTCATTTTTACCACCGAAGAGAGAGACTGTATACAAGAAGCAGCCCGGAAACATATCCCTGGCCCCAAAAGAGCACCTATTACAGATCCTGCCCTGATCACTGTCTATTTTCCTGAGATCTGACCAACATGGGACTACAATACAGTTGAAAGTAGGGAGCGACACTTCGTCTATCATCAGGCTCTGTTGGCAGGTCTCAAGGAAGAGACTTGCCAACCTACTAATATGGCCAAAGTTTATGATGTTATACAGGGAGGAAGTGAAAGTCCCGCAGCATATCTTGAGCAGCTCAGGGAAGCTTTTAGTCAATATACCCATATGATCTTGAGACCCAGGAGTCGGCTCAGATGATTATGTTTGCCTATATAAATCAAGCTGCACCAGACATAAAGCAGAAGTTGCAGGCTCTAGACAGACTTGGTGAAAAGTCTATTAGGGATCTAGTAGCAACAGCGGAAAAGGTTTACAATAAGAGAGAGAGAGTACCAAAGACAGGAAAGGAAGGACAGAGAATGTGAAATTGAGTGTGAAAAGAGTGACCAGGCCAAAGAAAAGAGGCCAGACTTGTTGGACTCACCAGTATCGCACACCGAGCATACCTGGTTCACAGACGGCAGCAGTTTCATTTGAGATGGAAAAAGGTACGCTGGTGGAGCAGTTACCACAGACACTGAGATAGTGTGGGCAGAAGAACTCCTCCAGGGAATGTCTGCACAAAGAGAAGAACTAGTGGCACTAACAAAAGCCCTACAGATGGGAAAAGGGAAGAGACTAAACATTTACATGGACAGTCAGTATGCATTTGCCACTGTGTATGTCCATGGAGCCATTTACCAAGAGAGGGGGTGTTGACAGCCTAGGGAAAGGCTATTAAAAACGAACAAGAAATTTTAAGGCTCATCCGTGCCTTATGGGAACCAGCAAATATTGCCATTATCTACTGTCCTGGCCATCGAAAGGTAACTGATTCAATAACCAAAGGAAATAACTTGGCTGATCAGGCAGCTAAGGAGGTGGATCTCCAGCCCAAAGCAGAAGTAGACCTAGGGCCCCAAGCTTTGCCTCCTGAGCCTCAGTACTCCCAAGAAGACTTGGAGTGGATAAAGAAAAATTCAATGGCCTATAAACCCCCAAACAGAGAAAGAAATAAAGACTGGGGGAAAACTGGTGAGAGAAAACTTATCTTGCCACAAAGATTGGGCAAGAGGATTCTTATGAGAATCCATCGGGTCTCTCACATGGGAACCCAAAGAATGGAAGACTTGTTCCTACACTCAGAAGTAAAAATCAGGCAAGGAAATCAACTCAATGAGGACATTGTTAAAAATTTTAAAGCCTGTCAGCTTACCAATGCCCCTAATCAACTGGTTACAAAAGGAGCTCGCCTCCATGAAGATAGGCCAGGTGTGTATTGGGAAGTAGACTTCACAGAAATTAAAACTGGAAAATTTGGATATAAATATTTGCTAGTTTTTGTAGACACCTTTTCAGGATGGGTTAAAGCCTACCCAACAAAGCATGAGACTGGGCACGTCATATCTAAGAAGATATGGAAGAAATCCTGGAAGAAATCCTACTAAGGTATGGCTTCCCATCCACCATCTGGTAAGACAATGAACCAGCCTTCGTCCCAAAAGTAAGTCAGGGAATAGCCGCGGCACTGGGGATGGATTGGAAATTGCACTGTGCTTATAGACCCCAGAGTTCAGGGCAGGTAGAAAGAATGAATCAGACTCTAAAAGTGACCTTAACTAAATTGGCCTTTGAGACTGGCGCAGACTGGGTATCGCTGCTTCCTTTTACCCTGTTTAGAGTAGGAAATTCACCCTATCAGCTTGGCTTTACTCCTTTTGAAATAATGTATGGACACCTTCAACCCATTATCCCTATCCTTCAGACTGAATTGCTTGCTGATTTGGATGATATTGAATTTCTGTGTAAGCTTGTCTATTTACAGCTGGGGCATAAAGAGGATGTGGCCCCAGCTTAGAGCATTATATGATTCTGCTTCTATTCCTACCCCCATTTGCTTAAACCAGGGCACTGGGTGTTTGTTCGAAGGCAAAACCTGAGATCTCTGGAGCCACTGTGGAAGGGACCTTACATGGTTCCACCCTTACATGGTGCTACTGGTGTGTAGCCTTGCTGCTACTGTGGCATTGCTGCTTGGATCCACTGCTCCCATGCCAGACTGGCTGACCCCTTTGCCCTGGACAAGCATGGGGAAACATGGGAAGTCTCCAAGCATCTTACCCAACCAGTCTGCATACACCTCAAGAAAAGAAAAATGAACTGATTGTTATTGGTATAGTTGTTTAATAATATGGCTAACCCGTTCAAGATCAAGAGCTGTTGGAGTTCATTTAAGGCTGGAGCCACAAGATTATGTTCCAGGACCATAAGTCAAGGGGGGGAATGAAGGGTTAAAGTTTTGAGGCAGTGACCACTTGTTGCTTATTTCTAGCAGAGCAACACATGGTGGTACTACAAACACCTGGTTGGTTGTGTGACTTTATATACCCTGTAAATCTTTACCTTGGGGCGCTCCTCCTAGGTGCTACTTTGTAGGAGTGTAGGACAAGGCCTGAGATGCAGCACGTTTAAATAAAACCTTACAACAGCTGTAAAGTCTGATTCTCGGTGGTCTTTTTGGTGGGGGTCCTGCGACTGCGGTATAACAATATTTCCATTTTTCTCTAGTACTCCTCGAAATTTAGACTAAGGGTTTGTGTGGAGAGGCTCCTTGGTGAATCCCTGAGGAAACCACTTGAAGCCTCCTCAGGAGAAAGCCATTCAAGTCAGCTGAGCAGGAGAGTCTCTGAGACTATTTTCTCCAATAAACCACCAGAGAACCAGAAGTAGAGCAGTGGCCCAGAGGGTAGAGCTCCAGCTTTGAGAGAGAAAACTGAGCAGGAGATACAATCCAGACAGTCAGGAAAGCCTGGGAATTGCTTATGTCCAATTAACTACCAGCTGGCGGGAAGTGGAGCTGTGGTGGTGGTAGAGCCTCAGCCTTGAGCAAAGCAGCTCAGGAACACATCGGCCCCTGAGTTTAAGCCCTGCGATGGCCACAAAAAAATTCAAAAAGAGAAAGCCAAGTTTATGTATCAGTGCCCTACCTACTTATGTGTGTATGTAAATTACCTCCCCCATAGTGCAAACTCTGCTTTTATTTACTGGTTTATTTTTCAGATATGCTAATTGTGCATACTGCATCATTCTCTTCATTTCAGGCCCATTGCTTTTCTCTTCCAGGGTTCTAGGCCTGTGTCTTTATATGATGCACACTGAAGCTTTCAGCAGCCTTTATTTACATTTTATCATGAGGGCAATGAAGGAACAATCACAAATCAGGCAGGGGAAGAGATCAGGTCTCTTGGAAGTAACCGGTATTCAGAAAATTAAACTTGAGAACATAAAATCGTAGCATACTTATGCAAAAACTACCATTAGAAAAAAATGAAGGGGCTAGGAATATGGATTAACGAGAGAGTGCTTGCCTAGCATGCAAGAAGGCCTGGGTTCGATTCTTCAGACACCCGTACACAGACAAAGCCAGAATATGTGCTGTGGCTCAAGTAGCAGAGTGCTAGAGACAGTGCCCAGGCCTTGAGTTCAACCCAACAACTGGCAAAGAGATAGGTACCTAGTCAGGAAGGTAGGTAGATAGAAAGAAAAAAAGAGAAAGAGAGAGAGAGGGAGAGAGAGAGAGAAAGAAGGAAAGAAGGAAAGAAGGAAAGAAAGAAAGAAAGAAAGAAAGAAAGAAAGAAAGAAAGAAAGAAAGAAAGAAAGAAAGAAAGAAAGGAAGAAAGGAAGGAAGGAAGGAAGGAAGGAAGGAAGGAAGGAAGGAAGAAAGAAAGAAAGAAAGAAAGAAAGAAAGAAAGAAAGAAAGAAAGAAAGAAAGAAAGAAAGAAAGAAAGAAAGAAAGGAAGGAAGAAAGGAAGGAAGAAAGGAAGGAAGGAAGGAAGGAAGGAAGGAAGGAAGGAAGGAAGGAAGGAAGGAAGGAAGGAAGGAAGGAAGGAAGGAAGGAAGAAAAGAAAGAAGGAAGAAAGCTGATAGATGAATGTTTTTGACATCAGAAGGAAAGAAGGGACCACTTCCCAGTCACGAGTCTTTCTGCAGTGTTCCAGGACTCCAGAATCACCTTCACACAAACGCAGATCAGGATGACTGTCTCTGTCCCACTTCTCAGGCAGCCAAGAGCCCCAGAGTCAAGAGGGCAGAGCCAGGTTCTAACTCAGATGCTTGGAGACAGAAGAGAAATGGCCCTGCTCCTCCTTGGACTGTGGGTTTGCATTAATGATGTGGAGAATGTAGTAAGGAGAATGGACTGGCAGAGATAGAAGGGCCTTCAAACCTGAAAAATGGAGAGTCAAAAACCCATACCTTAAGACCAGAGAGCAGGGTTTTCAATTCTGTTACTCTCCTCTTCCCCACTAAACTGGCTCTCTATAGGTAACCTAAAGATAGCCTGAGGCTCCCTTCACCTGAGGGAGGAAATTTAATTAGTCATCGTTTGAAGAGACTGAGAGAAGCCTGACCCTGCTGTAACTCTAACAAATGTTTCAGGTTTCTCCCATTGCTGGCTGTGCCTGGAATGAATGAAGTGGTTTTGCAGCTCACTTCCCTGTTGAGTGTGTACATTCGGCCTCCTAATCCTGCAGGCCTAGTTCTCTGCACCTGGCCTGGCTTTTGAAACTGTTTGCTGTGCTTCAAATACAGTGTTACTCTCGAATTCTTCCTGCTAACAGAGCTAGGGCTTGGATCCTGAGAATTTCATTTGAACCCCAATTGGGTCAATAATATTTCTTTCCTTCTTCTGTAGCTCAAGAACTCCAAGAACATTTACAGTGCAAGTAACTTCTCATCACCAATCGAAACAGGAATTTCTTGAGCATCTGACCTTTCAGAACAGGAAGCCAGAATGTCCTAGACTTCCCTGCCTTGGCTGGTTTCCCCCTGTGATAGAGACCTCAGCCTCCTGAGTTAGGGTGATGGGTGTAAGCTATTGGTTCTCTGCTAGGGTCAGAACTGTAATGATCTTGACAATACAAGTCAACTGCTTATCACAAAGGGCTTGGGGAGCATATTAAGCCTTTCAACAATGTGCCTTTCAGAACCTTGTAGGACACAAGTTTATAATGCTAGAATCTGAGAGGCTGGGATTATGGATTGCTACACTTGAACCTTGAGGGCTGACTCCAATTCTGGTGTACATCAGCATTCATTTTCCAAACCATATTCTCATAAATAGCAAATAGGTAAATTACTTTGATTATCCCTCACTCTTTTTCCAGTGTGTGTCTCAAACTGAAGCCTGGGCGCTGTCCGTGAGCCCTTCAGCTCAAGGCAAACACTCTACCACTTGACCCACAGTGCCACATGGGGTTTTTTGATGGTTCATTGGAGGTAAGAGTCTAACAGGCTTTCCTTCCCTAGGCTGTCTTCAAACTGTGATCTTAAGATCTCAGCCTCCTGAGAAAGTAGGTTTCCAGTGCCACTGGAATCTGGCGTATTGTTTTGCCAGACCTGGGGCTTCAAATTAGGGCCTGGGTACTGTCTTTGAGCTTCTTTTTCTCAATGCTAGCACTCTACCACTTGAACCACACCACAGCTTCTGGCTTTTTCTGAGTATGTGGCACTGAGGATTCAAACCCTGGCATTCAAGCATGCTGAGCAAGCTCTCTAACACTAAGTTACATTCCCAGCCCCAACCTTACGATTTTATCCCTCAACTTGCCTGTCCACAAGAAAAGGCTTCTGAGTATAAATCATCTAAACAAATCCCTATAGGAAGCTGTCCAAGATAAATAAGACAAAACTCATACTAGGGACATACTCTAACCATGTGATGACTTGACAAATGCCTCCATTTAATTATGTATCATGTTTCAACACTTAATAAAGTATTAATGAAAATGAGTCAATGTACTGAATTATTGTGTATAGTTTTATAATATATGTACACAACATAATAAATATTATGTGTATAATAATACTAAATAAATAAACAATTAAATGAATAAAAAAATTAAATACAAAATCAATAATAATCATACTATGAAATAAACATACATATGTACTTATATATCTTATATTATACATGTATACAAATATTTTTTTCAATTGCAGGGCCTTAACTCAGGCCCTGGGAACAGTAGCTTGAAAATCTTTCCCTCAAGGACAAGGAGATTAGCCTTCACCCAAGGTGCAAAAGAGTTACTTAGACAGTGAGCTCAAATCCCAGCAATGGCAGAAATACTGGCCCCAGTTCCAAGACAGTGACTTAATATTTGTAACAGAAACAGTTACGTTTATTCAGTTCCAAACTGAACACTGAAAAAAATCAGTGTAGAATTTTGTACAGCTATTCAGACATCCATCCCTTACCCCCAAAGTGCTTCTTGTGCACTACATCATTTTTTGTACGTTTTTCATTTAAAAATGTTGTACAGAGGGGTCACAGTTACATGAGCAAAGTAATGAGTACATTTCCTATTGAGCATTGTTGCCTCCTCATTTGTTTTTCCCCTACCATCCCTTCCCTCCCATCTTCACAACTAACTTCCCTGCTGAGGTCAGTGACTTAATTATTTATTTTTGGCTTGGCATGGGGTTTGAACTCAAGTAATGGCAACTCTGAGCTTTCCATCACATTGCTACGGATTCATCAAGACTCTGAGTTCAAATCCCAGGCTAGGAAAGAAAACTGGAAGAAATTCCAAACCAAGGAGCTTTATTATTTCAATTTAGTTAGTTAGTTGGTTAATTAATGAATTAATTAGTTAATTAATTTTGCCAACTACGGGGCTTGAACTCAGGTCATGACAACTCTGACTCAGCTTCACTCGCCCTAGGATGGGGTGCAGCCTCGGGACCCAAAGCTGATCCTGGGACCCTCGGCCCAGAGGGTTTGCAGGAAGAAAAAAAAAGCACAAAAAGTGGGGAGCTGTAGAGGGCTCAGGGTTTTACAAGTTTTTCCTTGCATGGTGACCATCCTGGGTCTGAATGACATGGTTTCAAAGTGGACCTGCCCTGCCATTGCTGATGGCTGGCAGGCTATCAGGGAAGCCATAAGCCAACATGTCAACATAGGCTCTGGGTTCAAATCCTAATCCTTACACACTAATGGCAGGAGATCACAAGAGATTCATTCATATGCATAAGAATACAGATTGAAAGAGTAGTTCATGCATTTGTCTAGTCTAAAATTGGATGCAATAATCCTAGGATGTTGATTGACCTTAATTAATAGTTTATTAAGCATGAAAAGAATAATATTTTTTCAATGGAGATATAATAAATACCTAAAAGTTGGTAGGAACGTAGTAGATGTTATTCTGTCATAGATAGACAGCTCTGGAGCTCTTCAACAATATATATTTACTTGTATAAAACCTTCTGCCTATCCATGTATTGCTGTTTTGGCTAAACTTGGGGCTTGATCTCAGTGCATGGGAACCACCTGATAGCTTCATAGGCTAGAGGCTTCTGTGCTCACACTCATCCAATCATGAATTGGGCCTGCTAGGCCCTGAGTTCAGATCCCAGCACTGCCAAAAATTTAATCTTTGAGTAAGAAGCTGAGTGTGATATATGTTTTACTTTTCTGGGAATGTCCAGGGTGTCAGGCATGATGGAGAACACATCTACAAATCTAGATGGTATGTGATATGATGTAAACAATGTAATAAATGGTATAGGTGTCATGAAAGTCAATGAAATAAATCGTAAATAAATGAATAAAAAAGAAATAAAATGAATGACCACACTAAACGTGATATGGACTGAACATCTGTATGGAAGTATAAATCCTACCACACCAAACACGGTATCTACTGACCATCTGTATGGAAGTATAAATCCTATCTTTAAAATGTATATACGGAGTATGTTTTCCATGCCTGAGGCTTGAATTCAGCCCACCCCCATGAGAAATACAATGGCGGGAAATCCTGAGATACAAGAAAAGTCATGGAATGCGATTGATATCATCGAATAAGTAGTTAATGCATCATGTGACTAGGAAATGATAGGCAAGACTCATGGGGTATCACTTATTTGTAAAGCAGTGTTGATTAAGCATGACAATAATCATCACAGTCATGAAATGAAGGCATCTGGAAAGATACAAAAATCAGTAGACACATGGTAGATTGGATTCCATCACAGGTTATCATCTCTCCTACTCTATACAATTGTGTACTTATTTGCATACTACCTTCAACTTATGAATGGATGACTGCTGTGTGCCCTCCCCCCACACCCTCACCTGGGGGTCCATCTCAGGTCCTGGGAACGGCCTTACTCCTTAGTGGCTCACAGACTGGTGTGCTCACATGGACCCATTCGTCAATTGGGTCTGCTGGTCCCCGAGTTGAGATCCCAGCAGTGCCAAAAGATTCATCCTGATGTCAGAAGCCAATTGTTGCACCTGTGTTCCTTTCCTGTGCAAGTCCTGGGTCTCAGCTAGGATGGAGAATGCATGGGCCACCCTGTGGCCACGGAAATAGGTTGTTTTCATGTGAGCCCAGTTATACCTGTCATCATATACTGAAGAAAATACACAATACATCCATGAATAGCATACAAAATAGAATAACTACACTAAATGCACAATGCAGTCCACACATAGATTTGAGTATACATCCCATGTTTAAATGATGCATTCAGGACAATTGTGGCCCCCCCTGGTGCTCGATCTCTGTTCCTGGGAACCGACCAGCTCCTTAGTGGCTCACAGTCTGGTGTGATCACGTGGACCCATTGGGCAGTTGGGCCTCCTAGGCCCAAAGTTCAAATCCCAGCACTGTCAAAATTCACCCTGATGTGAGAAGCCAGTCATTGCACCAGTTTTCCTGTGCTGTGCAAGTCCTGGGTCTCAGCTAGGATGGAGAATGTATACAGAACTCTATACTCATGGGAATAGTTTGTCATCCAGGTCACCACAGTTATATCTGTTATCCTATACTCAATAAAATACACAATACATCAATGAATAAGACACAAAATAAAAGAATGACTACACCGAATGCAAGATGCTGCCCATCCATGTATGGAAATATAGATCCTCTGTTTAAATGATGAATTTATGACTATATTGGCCCCAACCAGGGCTTCATCTCAGGTCCTAGGAATGGCCTACCTCCTTAGTGCCTCACAGGCTGGTGTGTTCACCGTGACCCATTCACCAATTGATTCTGCTAGGCCTTGAGTTCAAATCCCAACACTGCCAAAAGATTTACCTTGATTTGAGAAGCCAATCGATCCACCTGTTTTCCTGTCCAATGAAAGTACTGGGTCTCAATGAGGATGGAGAATTCTATATAGATAACTCTATAACCATTCGAATGGGTTGTTATCCATGTCAGCATGGTTACATCTATCACCATACTCAATAAAATACACAATACATCCATGAATAAGACACAAAATAAAAAGAATAACTACACTGAATGCAAGATGCATACCACACTTGTAGGTAAAGAGAGATCCTATGTTTTAAAAAGGCGGGCTTGTTATTTTGTCCAGTGCTGGGGCTTCAAATCAGGCCCTGGATCAGGCCTGATATTGTAGTATTCAAGGATGGTGAGATTTCCCTTCCCCTAAAGTGCAACAGAGCTACCCAGACGTCAGTTCAAATCCCAACACTGACAAAAGATTCATTCTATTGTCAGAAGCCAGTCGTTGAACATGTTTTCCTCTCCTGTGAAAGTCCTGAGCTTCCACTAGGATGTAGAATGCATAGGCAACCCTATAACTATGGGAACAGGTTGTCATCCATGTCCGCATAGTTATACCTGTCACCATACTCAGTAAAATACAAAATAACTCCATGAATTCGACACAAATTAAGAAGTGCACCAAATGCAAGATGCTGTCCACACATGTAAGTAAATATAGACCCTATGTTTAAATTATGAATTCATGACTATCTGGACCTCCCTGGGACTTGACGTCAGGTCCTGGGAATGGCCTATCTGCTTCGTTGCTCACAAGCTGGTGTCCTTACCTTGACCCTTTCCCCAGTTGGGCCTGATAGGCTCTGAGTTCAAATCCCAACACTGCCAAAAGATGAATCCTGATGTGAGAAACCCATCGATTCACCTATTTTCCTGTCCTGTGAGAGTCCTGAGTCTCAGCTTGGATGGAGAATGCATAGGAAACCCTATAGCCAGGGCAATAGGTTGTCTTCCATGTAAGCACTGTTATATTTGTTACCTTATTCAGTAAAATACACAATACTTACATAAGACAGAAAATAAGGAGAAAAAGTACTCCAAAGGCAAGATGCTGTCCAAACATATATGTAAATATTGATCATATGTTTTAATTATTAATTTATGACTATCGTGACCCACACTGGGGATCAATGTCAGATCCTGGGAATGGCCTAACTCCTTTGTTGCTCACAGGCTGGTGTGGTCACTTTGAACTATTCACCAATTGTTCCTGCTAGGCCCTGAGTTCAGATCCCAGCACTAGCAACAATTGGATCATGCAGTAAGAAACCAAGTGTGAAACATTTTTCCTTTTCTTTGAGAGTCCTGGGTGTTAGGCATGATGGAGAACACGTCTACAAATTTAGATTCCATGTGATAGGATGTCATCAATATAAATAAAGGGAATGGGTGTCATCATAGTAAAATCAATGGTAAATAAATGAATAAAACAAAAAGTACAAGGAACAACCACACCAAACGTGTATGGACTGAACATCCATAGGTAAGTACAAATCCTGCATTTTCAATGTATATAAATAGTATGTTTTCCAAGGCTGGGGCTTGAATTTTGGCTTAGAGTACAGGCCTGACTTTCTTATCTTCAAGTTCGGTGAGCTTGCCCTTCTAACACAGTGCTGCAGATTTACCCAGAACTTGAGTTCAAATCCAAAGCCTGGCAGAATAAACGGGGTGAATTGCAAGCCAGGGAGCTAAATTCTTTTAATTATTTTTTGCTCAGTAGGGGGTTTGAACTCAGGTTGTGGTAACTCTGCCTCAGCTTCGACACCCTATGCTGGGGTGCAGCCACTGGACATACAGTAGATCCTGAGATCCTAGACCCCAAAGCCTTGTGTGGCAAAAATGTATGGAAAAAATGCAGTGAGATGGCCTTTTTATGTTTTCTTCCTTTGCACGGTGACACTCCTGGGTCTGAATGACACTTTTGCAAAGGGTACTTCACCTTGCATTGCTGAAGGTTGTCAGACTATTGAGGAAGTCATAGGTCCACCTGGCAATGTAGGCCTTGATTTCAAATCCTAGTCCTGACACCAATCAATGGCAAGAGATACTAAGAGACTCGTTCCCATCCATGGGAATAACAAGGTAATATTATCAATGTCACAGTTGAATGAGTTGATGGTGAATAATGCTCCTATAAAATTAGACAGCATCATTTCAGAAGACTGATTTTATTTAATATTTATGAAGCATTAAGATAATACTATTACTTACAGAATGTAATAATTTCAGGATATTGATTGATTTACTTAATAGTTTGTTAAGAATGAAAACAATAACATTAATTATATGGAGGCATTATAAATACCCAAGAATTGGTAGGAATGTAGTCTATATAAACGAATAATGTATAGACATCTCTGGCTCTCTATAAAGATATATATTTATTAGTGTACTACCATCTGCATGTCAACCACTGGGGCTCGATCTCAGGTACTCAGAACTGCCTGTCAGCTCAATTTGCCACAGGATGCCAGGCTGACACTCACCCATTCATGAATTGGGCCTTGTAGGCTGTGAGTTCAGATGCCAGCACTCCCAAAAAATGAATCATGTAGTAAGAAGTTGATGCTGACAAGTTTTCCTTTTCTGTGAAAGTCCTGGGTGTCAGGAAGGACGTGCAATACATATGCAAACCTATATCCTATGTAATCAATGTAATCACTGTTCTATGAGTCATAATAGTCAATAAAATGAGAAGTCAATACATGAATAAAACAAAAAATAAAATACATAACTACACTGAATGCAATATAGAATCAACATATGTATATAAATATAAATCATATATTTAAAATGTACACAAATAGGATGTTTTCTAGTGGTGGGCATCGATTTCAGGCCTAAGGAACAGACTTTGAATTTCTTGAATTCAAGGAGGCAAGCTTTCCCTTTCTACACAGTGCAACAGCAGGGATACCTAGGCCATCAGTTCAAATTCCAGTCCTGGCAGAAAAAAAAATAGCATCTCCATGCTATGTGATGCCCAATTCGTAGGTATTTCATTTGGCCTCCATTTAATGAATGTGATAGTTTAAATGCTTCATAAAGTATTAATATCGACCAGAGTCCTATAATGTAATTGTGTATAGTTTTATCCTCAAATCATTCAAGTACTGCCCATTTAATCATGCTATACATCACATTCCTTTGGTAGTCATATGAATAGGAATGAGTTTCATAGGATCTCCTGCCATTTGTTGGTGGTTGGACCAGGATTCAAACTGTGGGCTCCAGCTCCTACCACTTCAACCTGAGGATAGGGAACTCACAGGTCTGTACAAGAACGTCAGCAAAACCAATGATTAGCCAGGCATCAGTGGCTCTCAGCAGTCCTCCTTAAAACTTACAAGGTTGTGAAAGGAGGATCATGGTCAAAGTCACCCTAGACAGGAAAGCCCTTGAGACTCCTGTCGAACTAGTGCCAACAAAGCCAGAAGTAAAGCCATGTGGCTCCAGTGGTAGAGAGCTAACTTTGATCAAAAGCAACTCACAGATTGTGCCCAGATCCTGAGTTCAAGGTCTGGGAACAAACAGACATAGACAATAATCTGTGCAGCCATCCGGCTAAAGCAGGTCACCCTCTTGTCCCCAACTGGCATGGACAGAGTTACCTGGGAAATGGACTGCGTCATTTTGACTCCGCCCATTCTGCCTGCATCACACGATTCCAGCCACACCCCCATTGTTTCATGGTTCTTTCTGACCAATAGGATACAAGAATGGTGGCCACGCCCACATTCCATGCCGACCAGTAGCACCATGATTCCCTCTGTTTGTTGACACCACTACCAGCAGTTGAGGAAGGTAGAGGTGGCTGAATGGTGAGCAAGATACTCGAGGCCTAGGAGGAAAGGCCTTCCTCAGGCCCATCATGTGCCTGCCTGAGCCATGGCCCCCTCCCCCCCTTCCCCATGGAGCAGCATTTCTAACCTGGTGCTGTGGGCTCAGACCCATGGTTTCCTCAGGCAATGGTGCAATGGTGTGCCACGAGCCAGCTTGCGGCCCTGACCTGGTCCTGGCTGCCCTGTCCTCTGCTCAGGGCCTGAGTGTTTGTCATGCCTCTGCCATTGCTGCTTGCCCCACCTGTAGCAGCTGCCAACAGCTTCTGCCAGCAACAAATGTGAGTGGCTGCCACAAATCCCTGCACCCTGCACCACATATCCCCTCCTCTCTGACCCAGACCCGCGCCTCCCCTGTGCCCCACAGTCTGGCCCACGCCCTGCCACAAATGTGCCCCAGGGGTGGGGGTGGGTGTTGACCCGAGGATCTCACCCCCATCTCTAGCGGCTAGTGTCCCAGGAAATGGGGAGATATATGGCTGGGTGAGGAGTGGGTGCCACAGATCCCCTGGCCTGGAGTAGTGGGAGCCACAGTGCCGCAAATCTGCACCCTTCCTCTCCCTGGTGAAAACCCGGTGGCTTTAGTCAGAGGTGGGGAGGAGCATGTCTACACCTGCCTTCTGGGGTCTTTTTCTTTTTTTCTGGAGATGGGAGGTGTTGGATGCAGAAGATAGACACCCTTGCTGTGTGAGCCCTTGTGTTCTGTGTTCGGTCAACCTTTCACCTGAAGACAGAGAGACAGAGAGAGACATAGAGAGAGACATAGACAGAGAGACAGAGAGAGAGAGATAATCTTTTTCCTTGTACAGCCTGACTGTGCTCAGGTGAGTGATCAGTTGGCAAATTGCAGGTGCTGCATGGATGAGTCTTCTGTCACCGGTCTGGATGTGTGTGTGTGTGTGTGTGTGTGTGTGTGTGTGTGTGTGTTTGTGTGTGTGTGTGTGTAGAATTGGGTTGTAACAAGGAGGCAGAATGCTTTGGTAACTTCTACCTGCTATCTTTGAGGCATGTGTGGGCTTCACAGCTGAGGTCTGGGGGCCTGGAAAGGTGAGAGGCTTGAAGGGGACACAGCACTGTTAAATTACAAGAACAAGGGATCTGTGTGCAATGGAGCTGGGTACTCCCTTGAGCCTGATTGGTGGCAGTGGGAGATTTGGAGGACCTGGGAGTGTAGCCTGCAGGGGATGGCTTCCCAGGGTGACAGAGAGCATGACCAACACTTAGTAAGGATATGGGTTCTGCTAGTATGGAGCGCAACAGCATAGGCCAGACTCTGGGTCTTCTCATCATGACGTCTGATGGGCGAGTCCAACCCTATCTTAAATCTTGAGCTGTGATCTTCAGATCTCAGCCTCCTGAGTACCTAGGATTATAGGCATGAGCCTCTGGCACTGGGACTCTGGTTCTTTTTGGTATATTAGGGTTAGACCTAAAGACCTTAAGCTTGCCAGTCAGGACTTCTACCATGCGAGTCAAGCATTTCTGTCTTGGGCATTTCTGAGATGGAGAATTAATATATGTTCAGGCTGGGCTGGATCATGATCCTCCTATCTGTGACAGGCATGAGCCACCAGGCACGGTCTTCTGTAGTTGGGATGGTAGACATGTAGCACCACGCTCAGTCATTAGTTTAGATGGATTGTCCCAAACTCAGTCCACGGCAGCCGATTCTTGACCAGAGGTGAAGCTCTGGGTTGGGCCTCAACCATTGGACTTAAATCTCCTCATGGTACAGTTGAGGAAACAAGGGATTAATACAGAGGGATCTCTGGAGCAGGGACAGGCACAGAGGGAGGGGACATCTGATCCTGTTCTTGGCAATTCTGTGACCATATGATAGGAAGATTCCCAGAAAGATCTCAGATGGTGTGTGTTATTAATGGTGAAACAGGTATAGGATTATGAAACAAAACATGGCTCTCTTTCTTTATTACCCTATCCCCATGAGTAACGGGATCCTTCATTTTGTTCACTTTTGAAGCTGGGGAAACTGAGGCACAGAGAAGCCAGGTGACCTACTAATGACTCCTAGCTGACAGGAAGCTCGGCCTGACTTCTCTGCCATGCTCCTTAGGACAATGGGTGCTATTCAGTCCACTTCTTGTGGTGGGAAGTCCACTTCTTTCAATCATGGGGCTTGAACTTTGGGCCTGGGGCAGCTCCCCGAGCTCCTCAGCTCAAAGCTAGCATGCTACCACTTGCGTCACAGCACCACTTCCAGTTTTCTGGTGGTTTTTGGAGATAAGAGTTTCACAGGTGTTCCTGCCGGGCTGGCTATAAACCACGATCTTCATACCTCAGCCTTCATTGTACTTCGGATTATAGGCCTGAGCCACCGGCACCTGGCTTAAGTGTAATTCTGACCTTTCTTTCTCTTTCTCTCTCAGGAACTGATTCAATGGGTGCTGGAGGAGGTGGCCCAGCATCCCCATATGGTTGGAACCAAGGTGGCCCTCTCATTCTGGAGGTAGACTGTGGGTCAGGCTCTGTCTTGCTCACTCTGTTGTACCAGCTCCATGAGGTAATTCCCTCTGTGCCCTGACTACACTGTGACAGTAATCCATTATCCAACTAGCCTTACTGGACTCAGTACTGTGTTCAATGCTCTTTTCTAGCAAAAATTTCTGGTTAAAATTATGATACATAGTTACAGAATGAAAATGTAATGCCATCTTAAGAAAGTCATTTAGGGTTCTGGGAATGTGGCTTCATGGTATGGTGATTGCCTAGCATGCATGAAACCCTGGGTTCAATTCCTCAGTACCACATAAATTGAAAAGGAAACACTGGAAGTGGTCCTGTGCCTCAAATGGTGGATGGTTAGCCTTGAGGGGGAAAAAAAAAAAAGCTCAGGAATAATTCCCAAGAGCTGAGTTTTAGCTCCAGGACTGCCAAAACAACAACAGCAACAACAACAACAACAGTCTAAGTGAGATTTGTAAACTCTTTGGGCAAGTCATCGCACCAAAAGGGCAGAGGCTAATTAATAGTTGTGACAAAAGAGAAGGAATAACTCCAGATGGAAAGAAAAAATGATAGCAACTAAGGTATAGCAGAAACCGTTCTAGGAAACCATTTTTGGATATTGAAGAACTAGTTATCAACTAGGCTTATTCCTCATTGCCTTTAGCATTCAAAATCTCCTAGGCTAGTTCTTAATCTCTGTGTGATAAATGTATCTCCTTCTATGCTGTTCTTTCATACCTGATCTCCTTTGCTTTCTAAAAATCTGTCTTTCTATATTTCTCTGTGAACATTTTCTGATACTAAATACACCTACAAAGATGAAAGAGGATGCTAATGTAAGAGTCCCATAGCTCATGGGTCATTAATGTAACAAAATGGGAAAGGAGGACATATTTATTGCTAATTCAATCATTCTGACAAGCTTCAATGTCACATCATTTGGTTCAGATTTCCGTTCTTTGTCTACATAGTGACATTAAGTGCACATAAATGCAAATATGAGCCGGGTGTTGGTGGCTCATGCCTGTAATCCTAGCTACTCAGGAGGTTGAGACCAGAGGATTGTGGTTCAAAGCCAGCGGTCAGGAAAGTCCATGAAACACTTACCTTCAATTAACTCCAGAAACTCGGAAGTGGTGCTGTAGCTAAAGTGGTAGAGTGCTCAATTTGTGCTGAAGAGCTGAGAGACAATGCCCAGGATCAATATTCAATAATCACAACCAACAAAAAATTACAAATATGGCTTTAAGTTTCCCTCAAAGGAATGATGAAGTCAATAGTAATCTTCCCAAATGATTTAGTAGTGCACCTACTTTTGCTGAGTTATTTGTTATGGCTTCTTTGCTAAACATATTTTCTTCTTTAAAAATTGTCAAATAGTAACTTTATAATAAACTTCATCTAATATTTCTTGGTTCAAAAGAGAAGTACATACAGTTGATGTCACTTAGCTTTCTTACTGTCTTAGTTCAAAGCCAACCCAGGCAAGAGAGTCTGTCAACCCTTATCTGTAATTAAACACCAAAAAAGCCAGAAGTGGAGGTTTGGCTCAAGCAGCGGAGTACTAGCTTTGGGCCAGGTGGGAAAGAAAGACAACTGTTCAGGGACAGGGTCCAGTCTCTAAGTTCAAGCCCCAGAACCAGCACAAACTAAATAAACAAGGAAACAAAACAAACCCTGGGTATTTCTTTGGGACTCTCCTTAAAATAGTGGTGGTCCGAAAATAGGCTGCTTTTGCTGATCATACTCACTGGATCCTGCTTTTTTGGAATCATTGCTATGGAAAACACAGGACTTGACTAAAGGAATTGATAACTGATTCCTGCAAAAAGAGACTCATCTCAGGAGTGAAACATCCATCCATAAGACACTTTAAAACCTCCATATCTTTGCTTCTTTGCAGTAGAACATTTTTAAAATAAAGTGACTTCCTTTTGTTCTATACTGGCCTTCAAATGACATATTGTTTCCTTTTGTAATACTCTCAACCAGAAGTTCACAGACAAGTTTTATATGAGTAAAAGACACACTCACAAAAGTCAAGGACAGAGTTTCCTTCCAGCCTAGGATCCTTTTCTTATACAGTAAAAAGGAAAGCAATAGTTAACTTGAACTTTGTCATTTCTCCATGTTCAGTTCCTCTCCTAGGATCAGTTTCCACATCCAGTAACAGTTACTTCCACTTACTTCCAGTAACAATCTATAGTGCTGCTCCAGAAAAAAATGAATGTTTTCTGGCTTCATTGAAATAGCACAAGGATACTTTTGGCCATGAGGTAACACGTGTTTCAGAGACAACTTAGTAAAGAGAAATGAAATTTAAATTGCTTACAAATACATTATCCATGAGAACATTTTGTTCAAACTTCCTATGTGCTCTGTAAATTAAGGTGAATTTTAAATGGGAAGAAGGTTCTCAGATCATTTTTGTGAGTCTATGTGCTGTACATTAATTTCCCAAGTATACATGAGTTAAGAGTAAGAGAAACAATAGCAATTATAGGAGAAAAAGAAGTTCTGTGTTTATGTATAAGTGTTCAATAAAATATAGAAGACTCAACAAATAAGAAAACATTGAAAAAATAAAGCCAAATCCAATATGTAGGTTTATGGGAGTGATATAGAGAAAGCATTACTCCTAAGTGGAACATGAAGCATGAGGCCACTGCCTTTCTAAATCACGCTTGCTAATCAAGTAAATGTGCAAAAAGGAGAATGGAAGAATGATTCTGTTTCCAATGCAAGTCAGATATAGGAGAGTCGACGTAACTGGAAAAAAAGAATCCATCTTGAGAGAACAGGAATTATACTAGCAATGAACCTGGTGGCTAAGATCACATTTCTTTTTCTTTCCTTTTCTTATATTCTTTTTGTTGTTGTTGTTGTTGTTGTTTGTGGCACTTGAAATATAGGACAGGTTGCTGTCCCTCTGAAACACAGCTCAAGGCTAGGGCTCTTCCACTTGAGCCACAGTGCCACTTCTAATTTTCTAGTAATTATTGGAGAAAAGAGTCTCCAGGACTTTCCTACCCGTGCTGGCTTTAAACCCCAATCCTCAGATTTCACAACAACTTGGTTTATGATCACATTTCTAACAGTGTACACTCAGGATATGTAATGTATATGTTCGTCTATCTTTATATGAATTCTTGAGTTAAAAATCTGGGCTACAGGTTACACTTTACACTCACAAAAGTGTTTGAAGTTTAAAAGTTGATACTCCTGGAAAAATAAAACCTAAAAATGTAAAGGAGTCTGGGAAGTTCAATTTGCATCCAGCTTGGACAGTATAGGCTTTGAGACACTACCTATAATTAATCAGCCAAAAGCTGGAATACCAGTCATGAGCAACATTGCTGAATAACAGCTTTAGGTTTTTGCATACATACATACGAACATACACATACACACAGAGGCACTTATAGGTGCACACAAAAAGATACAAATGAAACAACTCTCAGAATATGTAGAAAAGTTAGAAAACAATAGAAAATAAGTCCTGTGTAAGATTAGAATCAAATGATAATTTTAAATATTAGAAAGCCTTCAAGTGAACTTTCCCCCAGAAGTTGAGAATATTACATAGGTAGGGACCAGAGATAGTAAGAGAGTCAAGTAATCATTATTATTATAGGATCCATGGTAGAATGAATCAGGGAACCCGGCAGGTGCATCTGAAAATGTTCATATCCTGTGTCAAATGTTAAAACATCTTTGAAAATAGTACATAAACAGTCTGAGCATTCAGTCTAGTGGATAAGATCATAGGAGAAGTTCAGAATTGCTAGTCTGTTTCTAGATTAAATAAACAAACTATGGCAGGGCAAAGTGCTACAAGCTTGGAATTCTAGCACTCAAACAGGAGATTAGAGAGTGGAATTACATAATGATACCTTCCCTGGACCAGGTAGAATAATTTTGTCCCAGTAGAACAAATCAAACAACAAAAAAGGAATACACAGTTGGAAGTTTGGGCTAATTTTGTCATTATGTTTTGAGAAGTCAAGTTTCCTATTGAATGCAACTCATATATATCCTCACTTGTGGTTTAAATGCTCTCTTCATTACAGAACATTCCTAGATGAAAAATAGCTCATGATTCCCATCCAAAAATTTGCAAAAGTAAGTAAGCCTCATTCTGCTGGATTCCAAATTAATGTTGAAGGATTACAAAAGCTTAAACCTGGAGAAATAACAAAGTTCGTCTAATGTAGGACTTTGTAGACCTTGTTAAATTAGAATTTAGATTTAAAATATATTTTTTGGTTTTGTTTGTAATTTCATATTCTATAGTATACTACAAAATTCTTTTTAAGTAGAGGGATTAATTGAAAAATTCACAAATGATTCTGGCATTCTATTTGTCTATATATTCTTTCAAGAGAGTTATAATTAGAACATAGTTAATAGATATTTCCCACAGTTCATGTATACTATGTTAATGTGAATAATCTAGACAGAGTTGCCAAAAAATGGATGACATTAATTTATACATTTAGAAAAACCAATTTTTTAAGGGTTTGGTTTAATATGGTATGAAGAGAGTAATTGTGTGACATCTTCTTTCTTCTCCCTATATGTAACACAGGAAGTCATTTCCTTATTTACGTGCCTCTGTATACATGGAGAAAAATGCTAGGTTTGGGGTTTGTTTTCAATTTTGTTTTTGTTTTATTGGTTCATCCTAGAGCTTGAACTCTTGGCCTGGACAGTGTCTCTGAGCCTGTTGATGCTCAAGTCTCATGCCCTACCACTTCAACCTCAGTGCCACTTGAGTCTTGCTTTTGTGGAGAATTTTTTTGGAGATAAGATTCTAAGAAACCTTCCTGCCTGGGTGGGCTTTGAACCATAATTTTTTTATCTTAGCATCCTGAATATCTATGATAGTTAAAAAAGTATAAATATAAATAATATTCTGATCTCAAGAATACTAGTGGAGGAAAAATGATGCAGCTCAATGTATTGTGGTGTTCTTTTCAGAACTAGGAGGGCGTCATATTAGCAGAGGTGTAGTATTTTTTCAAAATAGAGATAAGGTATTCATGATGTGAATTAAGGAATTTTAAGGTGCCCCTTAAAAGTTGGAAACTGTTGGGCTAGGATGACTTTATGGCATAAATCTTGGGATTGATGGTCATAGAAATAATAGCTTACTCTGATAAACAATAGCTTACTCTTGAAGAATTAATTATTACACATGCTTCATAGTTTTATCCTCTACCAGAATGTGGCTATTTTTCTGTTGACTTCTCAGTCTGTAACACCCCATTGGAAACAACATCTATTGCAAAATTATATAACATGCGAACAGGTACTGTTTGGAATCTCCCAGAAATGTTGAGAATTTAAAAATGAGTAGTTATTAGTCATAGGAATTTTGAAGAACGCATATATTCTGTCCTCTTAACAACTTACTTACTTTTAAAAGTTATGGGTTTCCATAGCATTAAACGGTTTTCTGTTTTAGAATGAGAAAATACTAAAGTTATTCTTTTTTGAAAAATTTGGCAAGTATATTGTGAAAATATTGTCTAGTTGGATAACATTCAAGTTGATGACCCTCTGATAAATAAGGGGTAATTAATTCAAATTAGATGCCAAATAGTATTGATTTTTAAAATATTATTACATAAAGAATATTATTTCCTGTGCCAATACAGTGAAATTATATTTTATGCAACTTATTTTTCAATTTTATTATCAAAGTGATGTACAGTGGGGTTACAGTAATTGTAAGGTATTAAATCATAACTTTTCAAATTTGTTAACCTTCTCTCATTTTCTCACAGTTTTCCTTCACTCCTTCATCCCTCACAAGTTGTAATGTGCATTTCCAATATATTGTCTTGTGAGTATTGCTATTGCATTGGTTTGCCTTTTGTCCTTTGTCTCACCATTATGCTTTTCCTCTTCCCTTCGCTAATTAAGGTAAATGTGTATACAATACAAAATGATATACCAGAAGGATAAACCATAGGAGGAAAACCCAAAGAAAACAGAAATCACATAGTTCATCAAAAACAACAACCACAAATGAAAAAATCTGGTTACATATCTTGGTATTAATTTTGCTTAGCATCAGCTAATATGGTTATATATATGCATAACAAAGCCACTGGAATATAATAGCTGCATGGATACTATATCATGAAAATAGCATGTTAACTTTTTGATGGTAATGGTGGAATTAAGATTGGTGAATTCGCGGTTCTGATAAAGGATTTTCAAGAGTTTTAAAGTTATGACAGGTAAATTTTAATTGTTCAAAATTTTAACAACTTAGCCTATTACGAAAATTTAAATTGCCTGGAAGAATAGTTTTCATGCAAAGAAATCCAAGGAGACTTAGTAGAGAGGGAGCAATGTGGATGAAGATGTCTCTTTTTCACACTAAACAAACAAACTTGTAAATCCTGTAGGGTCCCTTGGAATTTTCCTTACCCAGGAAATATATTTTCACTGTTTGACACAAGGTTGTATTGGAATTTAAATTCAAAGTACTTAAAAAAATAAGGCATCAAAATTTGTGAATTTACCTTTAATTACCAAAGAGTAATTCTCTGAAAAAGATAATTTGAGTCAAAATATTTAGGGAGAAAGTGCCCTTCACAATGAAAGAAGGTGTTGGGATTACACATTTTTGTTTGTAACACTTTCCACAATGTCTTTGGATGTGAAGCAGTGAAACACAGAAAAAAATCTGATTGGATACTTCCAACCAATAATTTCACATTTCTATGTGGCTCACAAAAGTGATATCCTTATTAATATGAGATAGTGAAGACTTCTGTTATTACATATGCCAAAAAGTTCAGAAGAGAATTGAGCAAATGGAAAAGTTAATAAAAAAAATTTTCATAGAAGACTTAGCTAAGCATATTGTATTCAGCAGTGAAGGAATGCCAAAACTTTTTGATATAAATTGTGTTAGTATTTTTACTTCCTAAAGTGAGTTTACAGAGCCTATTTGGCTCACTACAATGCAGAACTGATTGAATGAAGACATGAAAATGAATTCAACGTCCAAATGAGGCAACTTAAAGAGTTTTAAAAGAGAAATAATGAAGATTTAACAGTGGTGGAGCCCATATAGTCCTTCAGCTTCACTAGACATGAAGCCAAGAAGCTGTGATTAATTGGAACTCCGGCAAGAGCTAAGAGGAAGACATAGAAGTAGGACATAGAAGCATTGTCCTTTTGTAACAGACACTGTCTTCCAAGGTATGGGTCATTCAACTCTATTCTCCTCCATACATCTTGGTGAACAAATGCAAGACCAAGAGAAAAAAAATCTATTGAAATAATTTTGCCTAGAATAACTTCACTGTTCCTGATATAGTATCTAAGGAGAACCTTAAAAGAGAAGATAAAAGTGCAGTATTTTTTGTTTCCTATCAGCATCTTGTTAGGAAAATATATTTTTGAGCTTAGACAATTCTGATTGAACCAACAAGTGATGGAGTACTTATTTTTGTGGTCACTTTATACACAAGAAGTCTTTTAAGGTAAAAGAAAAAAAATAGCCGAATATTTGTGATCACAGCTTCTAGGGCTGTATTCTGGAGACAAAGTTTTACATTAGATTTCTCCTCATTAACATAAATGTTGTTTCATGGCAACCAAATGCAAGAGGGATATTTAATGGACTCATTAAATATCAATGGCCAATTAAACAGCATGAAAGAAGAAAATGGCAAATAATATTTAATGAATTACTTTGCCAGAAGAAAGAAGGAAAAATATAATTCAAAATCAATTGACTTAAAAGTATGAAGAAAGAGTAGTGAAGAGATATTAGAGAAAATATAGAGTATTGTTTTCTCTCCAGTGGAGTAATGGGTTCATGATCTTGTTTCTTCCACTCTAACCTCACAAGCTACCAAGTGTGTCTCAGGACTGGATTATCCAGTTCAGACAGAAAACTCGTAGAAGAAAGATACTATTTGCAGCAGATGGAGGTGATTTATAATCTTAGACAATCTATCTAATTCTGTTCAAAATTCTCCCCTATCCCAAACTTCTCTCTTTGAACAGTTTTGTTTGCTTTTCCCAAGACTGCCCTTCATTAATTGATTAAAATTTTGAGAGGTCATATTAATACTCTCTGGAGATTGCTGTTTGGTTGTGATTTTTCTGTTTTTTGTTTCTTGTGTTTTTTAACTGAATTTTAAAAGGTTATGCAATTGTTTTACAATTAAATATATCCATCTAATTGTCCAATGCTCCTAGATCGGAGTCACTCCTTCCATCATTCTCAACCAACCCTTTCTTCAAGATTTATTTCCAATTTACCACTTCCTTTATCATATGTGTACATTGAATATTCTAGCTGTACTTGCCCCTTGTTCATTTTTCATTCATTCTATGTCTTTACTATAATTCCTCTCTGGTTTCAACTTCCTGATAGTCATTGTGTTAAACTGTCTATTAATACTTTGAATGGTTTATATGCATTCCATGGACTTTCAATCCTGCATATTCTGGAACTGATGTCAGCTTATATTTCCATAATTGATTCATCTGCAGCAACAATTTGCTGGAGACTGGAGAGGTGAATCACCTAAACAAGATTTTATTCTCATCCATTTGGAAGATTAATCTTTAGTCAAAAAGAAAGTTACAAAAATGGCTTAGAATGTATTCCTAACTACGAATTTTTATAAATGGCTTTGTACAATGGAGTGATTCTTTTATTTTACATGGAATAATATTTTCTACTGCCTATAAGTTTTGGAAAAAGAAGAAAATTAAAATTTATTCCAAAAGAGGAATATGATAAAAATAGAAGACAGATATTATGTTTGTCATATCTCTGATGAATACCCATATTCAAGACTTAAAGTCATATTTCTTACTATGTTAGATAGAGGGAAAACATAAAATAACATATGATAAGGCAACTATTTGTGACTTTTTAAAGTGTACCTTATTAAATGATGAAATTTATTAGCTCACGTTTGGGTTTGAAATTTAGGAGGCTAACCTATTTAACACATTTCTGGAAGGCTCTTACTGAAAAACACAAATTGTGGGTTGTACTATTTCTACACTTTAATGAATGGTTGAACGTGTTTGGCATTAGTGCTGTGTAAATAATTCAACTCTATTGTAACTTGCTCCCTACACTTAAAAATCTTGTAATGTCACTAAGTATCATCAACTTGTAAAATGTCATTTTGACGAATGTGATTTTAAAAAGTTTATTTGAAAAGGAATACACTTTCAGAAGATTAAATGTAGATTATCATTGGTTTGAGAGTGACATTTTTATACCACAGAACCATGTTGTACTGAAGTCCCAGTGTTTTGAAGCACTCCTTAGTGCTTCAAATGTTTTTCTGAATTACATTTGACCTCTAAGTCAAGTTTTCCGGGCTTTGGTAGACCAATTATGGATCTATCCTTCAAGGAACTATTTTTTGGCCCACTTATGTTGGAATAAAATCTTTCATTAATCATAGGGGAGGGGTATTAAAAATAATCTTATGACACTTTGTGAACTTGTTCACTCATATGGGCTGGTCATCTATAAGTTGAATGTTTTAATTACAGTACTTTCTCTCAAATTTTTTTATTTCATTCTTCATTTTAAGTTGCCTTACATTCCACAGTTGCTTACTGCTAATACCTGCATCTCAAGGAATTGGGACCCTGAAATATAGGAAATGAGAAATTGAGGTTGGTCTTCAATTACTATGTGCTGACATGTTGCATGGGCCTTGGTGAGAAGTCTTGCCCCTGTTATCTGATGATGCAGGTAACTGGGACCTGGGATCCTAGGACCCATGGGGACTGCAGAAGGATAATGTTTTTTTAGACATCTTAGCAAAATTTGGGTATAATCAATAGGAATGCTTCCGAAATATGGAGAAAAACAGTTTGGGACAAGACAGTTAAAACAATAAACAGAGCAGCAGAGTAAAATGCATTATAGATTAGAGGAAAACATTGTTTTTTACCATGTGGATTCAGAAGACCAAGAACAGTTAGAATGTATCACAAGTTTATACCAAAGACATTGCATTGATACTTTTTATATCTAATATATATTTTAAACCTAATTATTTATATTCCAATTCTATTTATTGGAATAAATAAATATCAATTTATTTGTCAAATTGTCAACTAATTCTAGTAAGTTTTACTGTGTGAAATATAAAATCAGCACATATAAATATAAAATATATAATTATATATAATATAATTAAAAGGCACAGGTTTGCATTGTTCTGTTTTAGTTACTGTATCAAAGGCAACTCTGTTTTAAAGTATTATTCCATTATCTCTACCTTAGTGTTTGATAGAGTTAGACCTAAAGATTTACCATTTGTAGATTTACAGCATGGAGGCAAGAGGAAACACTGTGATTAAAACAGTATCAATTTAATGCCTAATAACTAGGAGAAACATATGGACTTCTCCCGCAACTATGAAAATATTTGGTGATAAAAAGGCAGTAGTGTAAGTTCCTGCCTGGTTGGATGATAGACAGGCCAGGACATTAAGTAATCATGCATATGAACAATTTTTTCACCTTCTTGGCTTTAGCTACTTTTGAAATGGAAGGTATAATAAACAATTATATTTTGATAAAATACATTCTAGTCTGAACAGTTCTGTTTGAACTGTTCATCTCTCTATGATCCCTTGTAACCAAGATTAGTTTTGTTCTAGTAAGACAATCTATGCTGTCAGGGTAAGATATTCTGGTTGGTCTGTTCCCACATGGAAGAAGGATAAAGGCTCAGGTAGACATTTGTGCCAGTAACACCTCATTTGGGAAAATATCAGCTGAAGAAGTTTAGAAGTAGCTCTTAAGCAATGCTTACTTTGAATCCATTAGGTCCACATAGCTAACACAGTTGAATAAATAAGTACTTGAAAAAGCCATCACCTTTGGACCTATCTATAAATAATTGAGAGTATGATCAAATTCCAAATAAAAAGACTTAAGATAGTCATTGACAAAAAAATTTGCAAATGTGAGCAATTGATTGATCAATATAATTTTTTCTACTATTCACAGAATTTTAGGGAAATAAGATCGATAGCATTGTTAGGAACAATACGGTTTCCTTGTTACAAGTAGGCACCCATAGATATAGGCTTGTATAAAGATTGCATCATTAACTACTTAAATTTAGAGGATACTACATGCTTCAGCAGCACTAATACTCAAATTACAATGCAGAGATTAACATGGCACTTGCACAAGGATAACATGAAAATTTGAGAAGTATTCCATATGTTTCATTCTTCAGATGCAAGAAATGAAAAACAGTTATTAAAACAAAATTACAACTGTAACAATACACGTAATTCATATAATTAAATTCAGTTTGACATCAGTGTATTAAATATTCACCTCAGAAAGGCGTTTACATAGGATAAACTTTACAAAACTTTTCAAATTAGACAACATTGTCATTTTATCCCAAAGCAAAATAATATTAAGACCTAGAAAAAAAGGAATCAAACTGTTTCTATATGGAATACAATCAGAAAGAACACATTAATGAACCTCAATATTATAAAATAATGTAGAATTCAAAGTATATCTAGGAGAAAATAAAATAAATTATGAACATTATGCAAACATAGAATATAGAATATTTTAAAATATACTTTTTCAGACAAGCACCAGAAATATTTTAGTTTCTGTACTACTCATTTCAACAGGTAAGTTAAAATTGTTTCTGATTAAAAAATCACAAACTCTGAAGAAATCATTATACATGTATACAAAAACTATTGAATACATTTTGACATCCAATGCAGGCAATTCACTTGGAAGAATTCTGCGGAATCCATGAATTTTTACAGTAAAATATTGGTGTTGCTGGGCACATGTGGCTTATGCCTATAATGCTAGCTACACAAGAGGCTGAGATCTGAGGATCATGGTTCCAAGGCAGCCTGGGAAGGAAAGTCTGTGGTACTCTTATCTCCAATAAACCACTAGAAAACTGGAAGTGGAGCTGAGACTCAAGTAGTAGAGCACTCACCTTGAGCTGAAGAGCACAGAAATAGCTCCCAGGCCCAGAGTTCAAGCCCCATGACAGACCAAAATAGAATATATTGCTCTTATTTGGATTGTGAAAATATTTTGTAGGGACACAAAAGATCGACTTGCATTTTTGAAATTTAAGAAACTTAACCCGACCATTAGGACATAGGTGAACAATTTGTACAGCCTTCCACAACTTCATAGAGGTAGTGATACATACTTATCCTTTTGGCAATATCAAATGCAATTTTTTCTATGTTGTTCTCCAGGCCTGGTTTTATATAATGGTTCAACAGAAGGAAATCAAGCATATATTTGCTAGCTCAATTCTCAGCAGCAAGATGTAAGGGGGACAAGTGGCCTTTAGTTGGGCATTGGTATCTGCATCATGATGAAGTAATAAAGAAGTCACTCTGGTATTATTCCACGTATATGCACTGTGCAGGGGTGTCCAGTCATCTACAGTTATTGCATGTGCCGCTTGAGACACCAACTCACTGACAATGTCTAATTGTCCACTGTACGCTTCTCGATGAAGATGGGTATACTCATCGTCATCCCTACTATTCACATGAGTGGCCTTTTGGGAAAGAAGTCTCCGCACTGTAGTAAGTCGAATATTTTTGGCAGCCCAATGAAGAAATTTGCTTGGATCCTTCTTCATTTTTTTTCTTGCAATTGTTATCATTCCTTATTTTTTCATCTTGTTCTTCATATTCCTAAGAATTGCCTAACCAGAAACTTTGAGTGCCAGTGGGAATGAGGTGTCCATGTATTTTCCTAATAGTTCACATTGGTTGAACTGGTCAGAAATATCCAGTGAATTTTCCGCAACTGTTTATTCACCATGATTTATTTTCTCTTTTTCCAATTTTACTATTCGAAATTATTCTCACTGGAGAGTAGGGAATTGATGGAGAGCAGAGGAAAGGTGTTCCTCCGTATTCAAATGTACACACTGAAAATGAGGACCAGTGATGTCTTCATGTGCAGCTTATTCTAGGAATGAGAAATTAGGAAATAACGCCTTCTATATAAATGATTTGGGAAATGGCAGAGCAAAAACTGAAATGATGCAACCAAAAATATGAAAGCAAAATAAATTAGGATAATTATGGAGCAATCATATTATCTATGAGAACCAAGAAAGGGAGAGAGAGACAGATGATGTGCAATGACCTAGCTAGCCACAAAATCCATGCCTCTGATCAATTTATAGAGCAAACAAAATTTTATTTTATAAAAAAGATGGGAATAGAATTTATGTATTTACTTGAAATTAGTAAATACATTTATAGTAGCCTACATAATGAGACATAACTTTGACCAAATTACAGACAATAAACTAATTCCTTGATAATTCTAGCAACAGATCTGACTGAAACCAGGTGAATCACACTTTTCCTGTATAATGAAGAAATAGTAAGGTAGTAAAGCAGCTACAGAAGGCAGGGAGATTGTATCTGTGACAAAACTTTGTGGAAATTGGTATTGAGGATTTCTTACTGGTGATCCACTTGCACTGGAAGCATGATTCTGAAATATTGATTTCTGATTCTGAATTATTGATTTGATCATTATATTCTCCAAGAAGAAAAATGAGAATTGATAGTTAAGGACTACTAATACATTTTGACCTTCTCACTAAGCACTTTCAATTATTGAAATCACATGAAGACAATAGACAGGCCTACTTTTTAAATGAAAGCAAGTGTCTTTAAAAAAAAAAAAACAAGGAATATATGTAGTCATGCAAAGGACTTCTATTTTACCAGTGCCTCATACATTTTTCTAATGTTGGATAACAATAAATAATGGATCTATTAGAAAGCTCTTAAGGCTCATATGTTCAATAGTGAATTCTCTTACACTATAATATGATATTTTTTGTGTATGGTCTTAAGAATAATTTACATTACTAACTTGAATTTCTGACAGGACAGTATCATCACTGTACATCTTGCTTCTATACTCTCAGTTTTAAATTACTATTTAAGTATGTGCATTTGATAGCTACAGAGGAAAAATTAGAAGCCACACTGATGTCTTCTGTCTTTAGTAGTAGTTAATCAGAAAGATGAAATCTGAGGATTGTGGTTTGAAAGCAGGCCAAGAAAAAAAAAGTCCATTAGATTCTGATTTGAAAGTAACCAGAAAAAGCTAGAAATGGAGCTATGGTACAAGCAGTAAAATGCTAGCCTTGAGAAAACTGAAACAAAAAATAAATTCTGGGACAAAGCCAGGCTCTGAGTTCAAGCCCTAGTATTAGCACCAAACGAATTAATAAGGTAATCAATTAATTAAAAATAAATTAAGTGGTCACATTTGGAAAGTCAGGTAAAATGTAACATGGGTGGTGATGGTTCATGTATTATTTTGTAATAAGGCATATTATCATTTGTCCTAATCACTAATATTTTATTTGAACTTTTTTGTACAATAAACCCTGAATTTAGCATGCATGTACATGTGTGTGTACATGTGCGAACATGTGTATACATGTATATGTGTGCGTGTGCTGTTGCAATGTTGCTTGCCAATCTGGACAGAGTGAGGCTGAAAAGAGCTAACTGTCTTGCAATGTTTTATTTATCAGTGTTCTGTCATGTCATTTCAGTGGAACCACCCTTCTGTACATATTATTTGTCTACTAAAAAAGTCATCATAATCAAAGCATTTACAGCATTAAGTTAGATAAAGAGACCGCTTTCAGCTCTTATTGTATGTGAGGTAAGAAGATACAGACATAATTAGGTAGTAAGATATTGCTGTAAGATGATTGTCAGTACAAAATTCATATTTGACCTCTTAAATTGGTTATACTTTTAATATACACTCATGGAGTGATTTGGACCGACGTGACCAAACAGGTGTTACTCTCTGGTTATTCCTGTGAAACACAAGTTGGATAAACTCTTTCCGGTTTTCTGTAGAAAATCACTTTCTTTGCAAGACCATATCTATTCGCACTAAGAGTTAATCAAACCCATATTACGTTTGAATATCCCATCTTATTGACAAAATAAGTATTGTCGATATGCTTGTTAGATATTCCTTCCAAAAACGAACAAACAAAAAGGATGTGTCATGTCCAGATTGTGTATGCATTTGAAGGTGTTTTGTACATGCACAGGGATCTTTACCAATGGCTCTTTTGTGGGAGTAACTATGGCAACTTTAACAAATAAGGCTTTTTGAATATCTTTTCCAATATACATAACATCCCAGAGGAAGTCTTGCAATTTCTGAAAGTCCTTTGAATATTTTAGTATTATTTCAGTTCATTGACTATAGAGCTAAAATTTCTGAAATAAATATTGTTAAGATCTGAAAATGTAAGTGGGCATATAGGCTTTTTCATGCATCATTTTATGAAAACCCAGTTTTTATGAAAGTAAATGGAATAGAATAAAAGAATGTAAGTGAATTGGGTAAGCTAATTATTAGTATAACTTTGTTTTCTATTAACAGTCCATTGAATGTACATGATGCAGTTAAATTATTTCCTTTGTGTCTCTGTACTTCAGTTAGTTTTAGAATCTTTATAGTTATGAGTGAATGTTTAGTATAAATAAAGGTCTTTTTAAATGATTAGAATTAACCTGGTGTTATGTGTCCTACTCCCAAGAAAATGAGTTATTTTTAAGTGTTAAGAGTTTATCATTTTCATTATCATTATCATAGGGAATCATTATCATTATCATAGGGAATTAAAAAATGCAGTAGTATTGATGTCTTTTTAAACCAATTGTATTCACAAGTTGGAGAATCTTTAATTCATACTTAGGTCTTGGTGCTTATGATTTTTAACCTCTCATTCCTAACATTAATATGTCAGACTGCATTTTTGTGTATATGAAAGGTAAAATATTTATCTGGGGTGAAAAGTGATTTTTATATCAGTCTTTCTTTAATAACATTATAAAGTAGTACATTTCTCTCAAAATGTTGGGTATCAAAAGCAATCAAAATACTTCTAATGGTAAACAATTTAGGTGAGCTACAATATGGAAACAATTGCTCCAAAAGACCTGCAGTCTGTTTCCATCAGGAATTGGGCAGGTCATTCTTTCAGTAAGACTGTGTTAACCAGAGATGGGGTCCCCAGGCAGTGCAGTGTTGAGTGAAGGGATAAAATATGATTTATAGTATTTTGAGCTAGAAATCAAGAATGTTATAGTTTAGCAGTTCCTTTCACCAGGGAGGTATAAATTGATTATGAACTTGGAGTTTTCATATTACAGTTACTTATTTTCTTTTGTTGTTGTTGTTGGTCATGGGGCTTGACCTCTGGGCTTGGGTGTTGTCCCTGGTCTCTACCACTTGGACCACAGTGCCACTTCCAGTTTACTAGTGGTTTATTAGAGATAAGAGTCTCACAGTCTGTCCTGCCCGAGCTGGCTCTGAACCACAATCCGCAGATCTCAGCCTCCTGAGTAGCTAGTATTACAGGGGTGATCCACCGGTGTCCGGCTTAGTTACCTATTTTCTAACAAAGATAAAGTGAAATATTATTAGAGTGTGCACAATAATTTTGGGAAATTTTCCTAGAATTAGTAGACTGAGTGCTGGTATTTAGTTATAAAATAGAATGAGGTTATTTGATATGGTGGGAATGGACCGCAGCCTAACACTTACCGTGTGTACAATGTTGTACTAGTAATTCCAACTCAGAAGACTTACATATCCTCATCTTAGAATTAAAAATAGAAGTAGTTCTACTTTATGGGATTATTGTGAGGATTAAATTAGATACCAAAGGTAAAGTACTTGGAAAAACAATCATAGTTTGATATTTTCTACTTGTTATTTTATCATGTGATATATTCAAATATTTGTACTGTGATTTTTATATTGTGTCTATTTAGGATAGGCAAAGTGATGTATTGATATTCATTGCGTTGTTCACTTTTCTGTTATTATGAGGATAATACCTGCAAAGAAAATTTCTGAGAAGAAAATTATCATATTGACTCATGGGTTAAGATCAGATGTCTCCATTGTTTTTCATTATATTTTTAGTAAATAGTTGTACGAAGGGTTTTCCATTCAATGAATCAGTTTTTAAGTATGATGGATCTTTACATAAATTTCTCACATCCTTCCAAACCTCACCCCACTTTCATTTTTTCCTAGTTTCATACTATCTGCATTGAATATTATGGCTTCACTCTCTACTTCCGTAAGTCTCTTTAATCCTTCCTTTTGACTTCCCCTCACATTTTCCAAGTGATAGTTTCCTGGTATTCATTTTGTTGGATTAAAAGTTCAATTTTATAAGAAATTACACCTTTTAAATACTCCTCTGCAAATAGCATGCTTTGATTAATACTGTTGTTTAACTTGCATAAAATTCTGGCTTCCAAATACGCGTCCTTTTTGTGTCTGGCTCTGACGTCATTTACTTAACATAATTTTAGATCTATCCATTTGTTTGCAAATGCTGTAATGGTCTTTATAATGGATGGGTGCAATCCAATTGTGTATATGTGCAACACTTTCTCCAACCATCCCTCCGCTAAAGGGCATCTGGGCTGATTCCATAAGTTCTCTATGGTGAATAGTGCAGTAGAGAACATAATTGTGAGATTGATTTTACTGTAACCTTTGGGAAGAATTCACCACTGTTTTTCTGGGAGCAACCCTCTAGCCAATTTTCCAGAATAAGCACATCCTTCATCTCCATCACAAGGTTTTTCAAGTTCTCAAAAACACTCTACCCCCTACAGGTCTGAATCAGCTAAAACCACATTGTGCCCATATTCTTGTTGTTGTTGTTGTTGTTTTCTGTCCAGACGAGGGGCCTGAACTCCGGGCCTGGGCGCTGGCCCTCAGCTTTTCTGCTCAAGGCTTGCAGTCTACCATTGGAGCCACAGCGCCACTTCCAGCTTTCTTCTTTTTGCTTATGTGGTGCTGAGGAATCAAACCCAGGGCCTCATGCATGCAAGGCAAGAGCTCTACCACTGAGCCACTTTCCTAGCCCCGATGTGCCCATATTCTTTTAATACATTTTTCATAATTTTACACATAATTTAGTGAGAATCTTATATGTACTTTCCTAATGTGGTAATGAGGGATATGACAATAGAGTAAAAGTAAGAGATATGGAATTTAATTAGCTCCTATCATATTTAAAATAATTTTCAGCTCTCATAGCATCACTTACTATTATTTTAATCTTTTATTTGATTACTTCACCTATCCCCTAAATTATAGCATGATTTAACTACAAAGCCAAAAATGTGTGGTTTGACTTTGACACTCATGTGTGAGGATGCAAAATATGGGCAAATAAAGGGATTGGAATTAATAGCCATTATCCATTTTGTTAAATGGTTTTCTCAAACTGATTCTCACAATTCATATTTCATTCAACAAGAAACGTGACTATTCCCTATGCTTTGCTCCTCATTAAACTTGTTTCCATGTTATTTTGTAATGAAGGATGATTTCATAAATCTACTGTAGATACAAAAACACATTAAAATATTTCTATATGTATGCATTGATATAAACATACACACATATATTATAAAAGTTATAATGATACATTTTAACTTCTGTAACTACAATTTACTAAATTATTAAAAACATGGACGACTCAGGCCTGGAATCCTGGTTACTCAGGAGGCTGAGATCTGACGATCTTGGTTTGAAGCCATCCTGGGCAGGAAAGTCCATGAGCCTCTTATCTCCAAACAACCAACAGAAAATCAGAATTGGAACTGTGGCTCAAAGTAGTAGAGTGATAGCCTTGAGAGAAAAGACTCAGAGATATCACCCAGGCTCTTAGTTCAAGAACTAAAATCTACCCCCAAAAAGTATTTAATTTACACCTGTGTAAGTAGAGTATTTCTTTCACCCAAATGCACATCCATGCTCATTGCAAGGTAACTCTGTTGTACCTGGAGTACCACATAATATTACCACATAAGTAGAAAGCATTGCAACATGGGTAAACTCTATCTCTCTCATGGATTTTTCTCCACTCAATATTCAAATCTTGCAATTATTCCAATTATTTAAAGTCATAGCTTTTGTTCTTTAATACCCATAATATTAGAATTTCAATTGAGTGTCTTGTGTCTTCTAAATGGATGTTCTTACCACTTTGGCATGCCCCCAGCCCTAAATTATCCTGATTAACTTTCAGATTGAATATCGCTTCCTACTTGTGTATGATCGTGGGCTCAGTCTACTTCGTGTTATTCTTCCTGGAATTTAGAATAACAGGTTCCTGGCATTGTGTACAGATCTTTCGGTCCAGTCTGAGCTTTAACCACTATCCTCACCACAGTAGGCTCCCATGTAGTCAGGATTTTCATAAGCTTATCATAGCTATTTTTTTTGAGTCCGGTCGTGGGGCCTGAACTCTGGGCCTGGGCGCTGTCCCTCAGCTCTTCAGCTCAAGGCTACCACTCTACCACTTGAGCCATAGCGCCACTTCCGGCTTTTTTCTTTTTGCTTATGTAGTGCTGAGGAATCGAACCCAGGACCTCATGCATGCAAGGCAAGCGCTCTACCACTGAGCCATCTTCCCAGCCCCTATCATAGCTATTTTTTAAAAACCTTTGAATTTCCTGCAGGTTCTTGAGTACTGAGTTAATTTGGGTTTGCTTGGGTTGTTTTGTTTCTTTTGAATGTATGTGTTGAGTTGTTCCTCATTTTTCCTTTTGTTTCTTTCACTCAAGTTCTTACCAATAGTGCTGAGAAACCAAATCTTCTTTCTCAAGATAGTCAAGGTAAAAAATATTTATTCCAAAACAATTCCAGTAACATTTAAACACCTTCAGGAATTTCGAGAAGATGGCAGAGGAGAACCTGGTGGCTAAACAAGTTCTCGCAGAGAAAGCAGTTCTAATGTTCCAGTGAACAGTCCTAGGCACACCAAGTGTGCATCACAGTACAGAGAGTTTGGCCAGAGAGGGAAAATCCAGGTAAGGAGACAGATGTGAGCATTTTCCAGCAGCCATGGCTGCAGCGGCTGTGGCGGCTGTGGTGGCGTCCATAGCCACCATACCTACAACCCAGAGATTTTGGGACAAATGTGCCAGATGCAGCAGGTGAGCAGATTTTACTCAACACCAACAAGAACTGACAAATAGCAGTTATCTTCATCCTGCAGATAGCAGAACATAGGCTACCCAGGAACCAACACTCCCTCGTAAGTACAAAACTGACATTCTCACTGCTTCTCAAAGGAAGCAGAGGAGGGAAGGCCACTCCTCCCCCCAACAGCGGAGATATCCATCTTTGATGCAGACAAAGGCCTGGCTAAGCAGCTAGCTCCAACTCAGTCCTTTGATGAAAACAAAAGAGTCATTTAGCGAGTCACAAGTACCTACCCTGACCTGCCATTCTGAACTCCACAACCAGGCAGAGAAAGCTACACCCATGAAGGAGTGGCTTTCTTCACTGGGTAAAAAGAGCCAGAGGCTGCTCCTCTCTACAGCAGCCCTGACAATCAATTGAAACTCAGTAAACATAAACCCTGAGAATGGCTCCAGGCTGGGCTCTGTGAATGTCTCAGAAGCTAGCCCCTCAGGGAAAAGCTACTGTTTTCTGAAAGGCCTCAACTTTTCCCAGAACCCAGCCTTTTCACAGCAACTCCAAACTAGAGGAAACAGCCATCTCCCTCTTTTGTGATACTCAAAGCAGATCTCCCTCCCACTGAACTAGCCTCAGAGGAAGATCACAAACTTCTGGGTAAACCAACAGAATTTTTTCTGCCTGCCCAAACAAACTGACTTAAAAAAACCAATCAAGCCACAGAAAACGAAACACCATAAGCAAAGCAGAGACTCCACCAAGAGTCTGGTTACTGACACAAGGGAGATACAGGATCTTCCCATCAACACCCCAAAAACAAAATCAAAGAAGTCTTTTTTTATATCTTTTAAAATATTTACTTTTTAATTATAAAAAATTGTTTTTATTAATCTTTTTTTCTTCCTCATATAACTCCTATTTTAGGTGTATATGTGCTTTTTTAAAAAAATCTCTACTGACCTTTAGGTATTTTTTGTTCTTTCTTTCTCATTGATTTTACTTTTTCATCTTTTGTTCTTTTTGCATGAATTATTTGTTGTTCTGCTTATCCTCATATATACCTGTCATTGATTATAAGACCTTATCCCCCATTGTGTACATACTTAATTCATAAATGTATTCCTCAATTCAAAACTTCTTAGGATTAAATTCCTTAATAGCAGTATTATCTATTTATACCTATACAATATTTGAAGTATTTTTTAATTTATTTTTTTATTGTGAAAATACTGTACATATGGGTTAAAATTACATGGGCAAGATAATGAGAACATTTCTTATCAAGCATTGTAGCCTCCTCCTTTGTTTCCCCTTCCCATTCCTTCCCAGCCTCCCACTGCCCCCCATTTAACCCCCCCCCTACCAAAGTTGTAAAGTTCGTTTTCGACATGACAACTTGTACTTCTCATTGTTGCAACGGGTATCTTATTTAAACGACTTGTTTTTCCTCTTCCCCTCCACAAATAATTATTTTTTTATTTTTTCAGGTCTCCTTTCTATCCCTCCCCTCCTCTCATCCTATCCCCATTCATCTCTCAATGTCACTTCTTTAAATTTTCATTACTTTTAAGAGTTTCCCTTTTTAAATTTAAATATTTGTCTTTCCATTTTTTTCTTGTCTCTTCTTTTAATTTTTTTCTCTCTCTCCTTTCATTCTTTCCAATCCATTTCCCTCTTGAGAGTAGGACTTGGTTAATTTCACTCTCCTTTTACCTATCCACATCCCTCTATCCCTATTTTTCCACACCTTTCTCCCTAAACATAATAATTTCTGGTTTGTCAAATTCTTCTTTGCTATTCTTACCCCATTAATACATAGTTGTTTAATGTTGAATAGACTGTATCTCTTGAAATAGATTGTATCTGCAGATTTTGACTATGCAATTACAGGACTTTGGTTGATGCTTGCCTTAAAATGGTGTTCTAGCACAAAACTAGCATTACTTTCATCCCAAATGGGCAGAACAAACCAGAAAAACACAAGGAAAAATGGCAAGTCCGGGTATCTCAATTCCCACTCAAGATAATCAGGTGATAGAACAGATAATGAATAATCCAGAGGAGAGTTCCCAAAAAGCTCTACAAACATTACTGGTAAACATGGTGAATGAAATGATTGAAACCCTGCAAAGGACTCAGTGTGAGCGTGATAGGGAGAGAGAGGAGGCAAACCAAAGATCAAAACAGGAAGCTCATGGGCTTGAGGAAGATACTAAAAGGTTGATACTGGAATTGTCTGAGCAGGTTGAGAATACTCAAAGAGAAATAAAGGAATTGCATGAGCAGGCTGAGATCAGACAAAGAGAACTACAGGAATTGCATGAACGTGAGAAATCTAATCAAAGAGTAATACAAGAATTGCAAGAGCGGGATGAGCATAGACAAAGATCAATAAAGGCATTCATGGAATCCATAAACAGGCACCTGAAAGGAGTCAGGGAGACCACAAAGAGAATGCTGAATGGAGCCCAACAGAAGCAATGGGAGTCCAAGGAAACCATCACCATTCAACTAAGTGATTTGAGAATAAACACAACACAAGTTAAGGAAGGAAAGAATTTCATACAAGATCTAAAACAAAGCTCCAACAAAGATTTTGAAGCCATAAAAACCGACCAATCAGAAGCAAAAGAAATGAAAAAAATGTAGTAGAAAGTCTTGACAGTAGGTTAGACCATGCAGAAGATTGAATCTCCGGCATTGAAGATAGCCTAGGTATTATAGAGAAAGAACATACAACTATCCAAGACAAATTCAAGAAATATGATAAATCTATTCAACACTTGGAAGACACCATCAGAAGGTCTTATCTGAGGGAAATGGGTGTAGAGGAGCACATAGAGACAGAAGTTAATGGTCTAGAAAATTTGTTTAACAGGATCCCAGCAGAAAACTTCCCAACACGCAAAAAGATAGGCATATTCAGATACAAGAAGCTTTTAGAACTCCAAATAGACCAGACAAGGACAGGACATCCCATCATCACATTATAATCCACACGGGATCAATTCAGATCAAGGAAAAGATCCTTAAAGCTGCCAAGGAGAAAAGATCAGTCACCTATAAAGGAAAACCAATTAGAATCACCTCAGATTTCTCAACAGAGACAATTAAAGCAAGAAGAGCCTGGAATAATGTATGCCATGCCCTAAAGACAAACAACTATCAACCAAGAATAGTGTACCCAGCTAAACTCTCCTTCATAACTGAAGGTAAAATAAAAATCTTCCATAGCAAAGAAAAACAAACAATATATGTCCATCAAATCAACTCTACAAAGAATTCTTAATGTCCTACACATAGAAAACCACAAGACCACAATAAAGGCCAAGAAACCACACGCAAACAGAATCCAAGAACCATAGGAAGAATCCAGTAGGAGTAGCTACCAAGAAGGAGGATAAAATGGCAGGAACATCCAAATACCTCTCAGTCTTATCTCTCAATATTAACGGATGTAACTCCCCAATAAAGCGAACGCTTTCTATGAAGCCATCATTACCCTCATACCAAAACCCTCATCAAAGAAAGAGCACTATAGACCCATTTCTTTCATGAACATAGATGCAAAGCCTCTCAACAAAATTTTGGCTAATCGATTTCAACAATTCATCCAAAAAATCATACACCACGAGCAAACAGGATTCATTTCAGCGATACAAAGCTGCTTCAATATACGCAAATCAATTAACATAATTCATCACATCAAAAAGAGCAAGGATAAGAACCACAGGGTTATCTCAATAGATGCAGAAAAAGCTTTTGACAAGATCCAACACCCCTTTATGGTGAAGGTCCTGGAAAAATTAGGAAACCATGGAACATTCCTCAATACAATAAAGGCTGTGTATGACAAGACTACAGAAAGCATTGTACTCAATGGTGAAAAACAAAGCTATTTCCTCTAAACTCAGGAATGAGACAAGGATGCCCACTCTCTCTTCTGCTCTTCAATCTAGTATTAGAATGCCTATCTACACCAATAAGACAAGATGCGAACATAAAGGGGATCCCAATAGGGTAAGAAGAAGTAAAACTCCCCCTCTTTGCAGATGACATGATCTTGTATTTAAAGAATCCACTCCCAAGTTACTCAAGGTGATACAAATCTTTGGCAAAGTAGCAGTGTATGAAATTAATCCTCAAAAATTAATGGCTTTTCTGTATGCCAACAACGAGAAAATTGTGGCTGAAATTAGGAAAGCAACTCTATTCCTAATAGCCCCACAAAAAAATGAAATACCTAGGAATTAACTTAACCAAATGAGTGAAGGACCTCTATGATGAAAACTTTAAATACCTAAAAAAGGAAATCAAAACAGACTTAGAAAGTGGCAAAAAAAACCCTATGTTCTTAGATTGGAAAGATCAACACCATAAAAATGGCAATACTTCCCAATGCTATCTATAAATTGAATGTGATACCTATCAATATTCCAACCTCATTCTTCAAGGAAATAGAAAAGGCAATCCAAAAATATATATGGAACAATAAAAGACCACGTATAGCAAAAACGATCCTTAACAGAAAGAACAGTGCTGGATGAAAATCAATAACAAATTTCAAACTCTTCTAGAAAGCCATAGTAATCAAAACAGCTTGGTACTTGTGCCAGTGCACAAGAACAGACCTCAGGAACAATGGAATAGAATTGAAAACCCAGAAATGAACCTAAAGAACTACAGACATCTTATCTTGATAAGGCAGCTAAAAAAAATAGAATGGAAGGAAGACAGTCTCTTCAGTAAATGGTGCTGGAAAAATTGGTTAACTACTTGTAGAAAACTAAAGCTAGATCCTTATATATCACCCTGCACCAGAATCAACTCTAAATGGATCAAAGTCCTCGGAGTCAAAACAGACACTCTGAAAACTTTACAGGATGGAATAGGAGAAACCCTAGCTCTCCTTGGCAAAGGACGAAATTTTCTTAATAGAGACCCGGAAACAACAAATCATAGAAAGGTTGGACAAATGGGATTGCATGAAGTTGCAGAGCTTATGCATGGCAAAGACAAAGCTAGCAAGATCAATAGAAAGCCTACGGATTGGGAGAAGATCTTCACTATCCATACAACGGACAAGGGTCTCATATCTAAAATATACTTGGAACTCCAAAAAATTAAATCCCCCAACAACATATCCTAAAAGAAACAACTGCCCAATAAATAAGTGGGCTAAAGAGAAACTTCTCTGAAGAAGAAAGAAGGATGGCCAATAGACACATGAAGAAATGCTCAACCTCCCTAGCCATAGAAAATGCAAATCAAAACAGCATTGAGATACCACCTCACCTCAGTTAGAATGGCTAAAATCAAGAACTGTAATAACAACAGATTCAGGAGGAGATGTGGATAGGGGAACCCTACTGCATTGTTGGTGGTAGTGTAAACTTGGTCAACAACTTTGGCAAGTGGTATGGAGGTTCCTCAAAAGACTCTACATAGAGCTCCCCTATGACCGAGCAATCCTACTTTTGGGCATTTACCCAAATGATCACAAAGAAGACCACGCTAAAGCTCCCAGCACAGCTATGTTTATGGCAACATTATTTACCATAGCTAAGCTTAGAACCAACCCAAATGCCCCTCAGTAGATGAATGGATCAAGTAATTGTGGTATATATACACAATGGAACTCTTTGCCTCCATCAGAAAGAATGATATTTCCCCATTGTCAGGAAAATGAAAGTCTAGGAAAAAATTATATTAAGTGAAGTAAGCCAGGCCCAAATGCACATAGGCGCCATAGTTTCCCTTATTGGTAGTAAATAGTATATGTCTGAGACAAGCAGAAAAGGTAAGATTCATTGATGTTATGTGAAATGTACCCCAACATAATTACTCAAATATTTTTTTCTTTCATGCGATTGTTTGTGATATATTTATAAGATGAGTTTTTGTTGCTTTGTATGTCCCTCCCCCACGATATAACTCCTGTTTTCACTGTATTTTATGTTGGTATAATTTGTGGAGGGGAAGGGGAAAAAAATCGTTTAAGAAGGAATAGAGTTGGACCCATTGTAACAATGAGATTTACAAGATGTTATGTCGAAAAACGAACTTTAAAACTTTTGCAAGGCGGGGAATAACGGGGAGGGGCAGAAGGGGTGAGATGGCAAGGGATAGAAAGGGGAAACAAAGGAGGAGGCAACAATGCTAGATAAGAAATGTACTCATTATCTTGCCCATGTAATTGTAACTCCTCTGTATGGTATTTTCAGAATAATAAAAAAAACCCTTCATACCTATTAATGGTATATGAATTCTATGTGCTTAGAAGGGTCTTTTTATATTCACAGCCGTCTTTGGCATACACAGACAGATCATGGGTTATATGAAGATAATAAATTTCCAGATGCTTGCCAGGAGGAGTAAAACCTATAGTTACTTTTTTTCCCAGAGGCTTCCCTGTTCATGAAAGAAATATGCTACTTGATGTAGGAATTCACAAAACTACATTACTAGGAAGAACTTAAACAATCATCCAACATTACAGAGTTGAGGGAGATGAATTGATCTCCTGAATAATTTACTTTTGGGTCAAATAAAAGCAGGCTGCCATGAAGAGAGTAGACTTTAGAGAAACATGATGAGTTGTATGTAAATAGTTGCTTTGCTAATTTTCTTAATTTGTGAACTAATACAGGGAAATAAAGTACAGCAAGGTAAAAAAAAATAAAGAACTCTGCATTGAAATACTCATTTGTGTGTGTACACACACGTGCATGTTCATGTGCTCATGCATGCATTCATCATTCCTGCTCTAAGCATCTGTGCCCCAGGATAGTGGTCTACCACTTGAGCCACTGCTGCACTTCTGGTTTTTTGGAGATAATCACATGTTTTTTCATGATTGGACTGGCTTTGAACAGTGGTCTACAGATATCGGCCTCCCGAGTAGCTAGCTAAGCTAATTCACCCTCTGAGTAGCTAGTTAAAATTCTGTTTGTCCTCTATGCTTCACTGCTTTTTTATCCTTTTCCTGAGGTAATCACAAGCCTGTCATCTATGTGTCTAATTGCTTTAAAAATACTGTTACTGCTTGGCACCAGGGGCTCCAATCTATACTCTTAACTACTTAGGAGGCTTGAGAACAAAAAGCAGGACAAATTTTAGGGGAGTTCCTTCCCAATCTATACCTGGGTGCATTGGATCATTTCCACCATCCTGCACTATCTAGAGACTAAAATTGGAAGGACTGCAGGATCCAGGAAACTAGACAAGTTGGTGTGCAACTCGGATGCCATTGATGCATCAGGTGCATGTCCTTGTGGAAAGGGAACCCCTATCCTAAAATTAACCACTGATATAATGCAAGCCTAGCATTATTGTTCTTGTTAGGCTGGAATTATATCAGTGGTTAATTTTAGGATAGGGGTTCCCTTTCCACAAGAAAAAGTTGAAATCCTCACAATTTTCCAAAACCAAAATAAGTACATACATTAACATCCCAAAACTTAGTACAATCTGTTCTTTGCTCCAATATCATCTTTATCTAATTATCATATGATGTGACAGAATAGCTTCTTCATTAAACTTATGATATATTTTAAAAGACCTAAAAAATTCTTTCTCACTTATTAAGTGCAAACGAATGGCATATTGCCTCATTCTTACATATTTGACTGCCACTAAAAATCCATTCAATGATTATTATAGTAATATATTCTGATTTATTACTTTATTTGTAAAAGATTTTAAACATTTTGCTTTTGTGCTGACGTTTAAGTATTTAAATAGTATCATCAAAATATATTCCTTGGTTACTTGGGGCAGTTTTTTATAAAGTTTTTAACTAATGGCTTCTAAGAATTCTTAATTGCTATATTATCTGTTTTATTTTTAATTTCAATATAATTTTATTTAAAGGTAATGTACAGAGGGATTACTGGTACATAATTAAGGTAATGAGTACATTTCTTTTGGAAGGAATATTGTTATCTCCTCCATCGATTTTTTTGAACACTCAATTACTGATGCTTTTGCTGTTGGTATTGTTCAAATGTACTTTTGCTTTCTTTGTTCATACTTTTTTATTATAAAATTGATATAAAAAGGGCTTACAGTTACTTAAGTCAACTAAAAGGTACACTTCATTTTATTTTCTATATTTCAAATTTTGGTCTTAATTAATTATTTTCTTGTTTTTTAAGATAATTCTTTTTTCAGAGTTGTAGGATTAGTTCATTTAATTTTGCATGATTTTTACACATGTAAATTATTCACATATATGTTACTTTTAAAACATTTAACATGTGAATATTTAATATTATTTTCTTAATTATTATATGGTTGGTGAATTTACATAAATTGGTTTTATTATAGTTCTAAACATATTTTTCCAGGTAACAAATAATTACTGTGTTTTCAAGAATCACATACTATATTAAGAAAGGCTTCATTTCCTGGTCACTTTTTTGTAAATATTTGTACTTGAATTAAAAAAAAAAAGTTTGAGCTGGGCATGGTGATTTGGGTCTTCCATTTTCTACCTATGGTAGGAACTGTGAATAGGGTTTCTAATTCGGGAGAGCCTGAGAAACTATGAGACTTTATCATAAAAATATCCAGAGTGAAATGATTTGAGATATAGCCACCCATAGCGAGATATAGAGCACCTGCTTATCATATTCTAAATCTTGAGACTTAAACACCAGTAACATTAATCTTTTGTCAAAATTAAAGGATACATGTTTCAAAATGTTTATTATTTAAAACTTATTTACAAAGGTTCTCATATCTTCTATTTCTTAATTTTCCATTTACTTAATCTACAAGAATCCAAGTATATTGTGATTATTTGATTTCTACTAAATGTTTAAATAGTATGAGCAATATTATGATTTCATATGTTAATCAATTTTTAATATTTGTGATATTTCCTCTATTTAATATTATAATATCAATATTCCAAATGTGTGTATGTGGTATGTGTGTGTATGTGTGTGTGTGTGTGTGTGTGTGTGTGTGTGTTTATATGGTTTTTGTGTGTGTGTGCTTTGTGTGTACCTTTGTAATGCTTGGGAGATCACACCATTATTTCACATATGTTAGGTCAAGATTTTACCACTGAACTATACTGTGTAGTTATAATGTAAATAATGTTTTAAATTATGACTTTAAAATTTTCATTCCTAGTATGTTTTTTCAAAATTGTATATGATTAAATGTGATACATTTTCTATCCACGTTAGCAATTTGTATTGTTATTTCCACTGCTTTTTCACTTCCAAATTCTTGTGTTTGTTATTGATAAAGGTTTTACTTTGCTTCTTTTCTCTCTTCATTCTTTTTGCCTTTAGAGTTTAGCTATTGTTTCCTTTATTTCTTTGGAAATTAATTATCATATTGCTATTACAATTTATTTACATTGTAAGAGGTCTATATAATGCTTTAGTTTCTATTTTATTTTTCCTATCTTCTCTTACTCTCAGTCCACACTATTAGGTGGATTAAAAAGAACTTGATTAAGGACCCTTTGATTATTTTCCTCCTTCTCTTCTCTGAAGTCTTTCTGTTTTTGAAACACAATAACAATGACATACAGCTCCTAGGTGGTCCATCATTCTATCCCCTTTCACTCTTCTCTGTAGTCGTTATCATTCAACTTTATTATTCTATAGTGTTATCTAAATCTTAACTCATTCCTAAATTAATTTTAGTTGTTTGAAGCATTCTCTAAAGACGTTTTTCACTATATAATATCTGGGGTCTTGTGTTTTCACAAGGTGCAAATATGAGTGACTATCAAAAATCTAGATATCTATAGAATGTTGGTCCACCTGCTCAATAAACTTGTATGTAAATTCAAGGAATACAGGTCAATCAGAACAATCTTGTAAAATGGTGTAGCTTGAGCATTCTAACTAGATTTGAATCTTATTACCATGTTTATTAGTGAAAGAACCGACACATAGAAGAATGTAACAGATTTATCAAAAATAAATTCTTAGTTTTATTGTCAATAGATTTGAAAAGGATGCCATGACTTAATGAAATAAAAATAGAATATTAAATGGGTATATTGGCACTACTGCCTCTCTAGTTTTAAAGAATGATCTTAGACTACTACCTCAAACCTTATACAAAAATTTTTAAATGAAAAATTATTATCAAACTAAATGTGAGTTGTAAAATCTTACAAAACATACATGTAAAAATTCATGACCATGGATCAGTAACGGTTTCCAAAAATTTGACATGGAAAGCATTAGTGGCTAAAGAAAAGCAAGAATTAACTAATATCAACTGATGATCTTTCTTAATTCTATGAAAGTAGTGAAAACATATCCAACAGATAGAGGGCACATATTTGTTAATGCTACAATGTTAATGCTACAGTGATCCTGAATCTTAAGTACTATTATATCTTCTAATTCTGTATAAATTTTTCCCGAACAGGGTATTTCTATAAAGAACATATGTAAATTAATAGTCAATAGGAGGAGCATATGAATTAAACTCCTCTTTAGTATCTAAGAAATAAGAAAAAGAAAATTCAGTAGTATGACCATAATATAAAAAGATGACACAAAATATAGTAATGCATTTGTGGAGAAATTGATATACTTCGCATAGTAGAATGATTTGTGTAATACTGCAGTCATTTTATTAAGCAATTTTTCAAGTCTTCAAAAGGTCAAAGAGAATTGTATATGTTCTAGCAATTACACTTCTATGTATGTATTAAAGAGAAGTAAAAAACTTGTATGGATCGGGAATGTAGTTCATTGACTGTGCACTTGGACAGTATGAGTGAGAACCTGAAATAATTCCTCAAAACAAATTTTGAAAAGACACCCTATAGAAGATGTATGCGCGACAAATTCTTGTAACTCAATTTTATATCTATTTTAATATCTGTTCTAAAATTTATAGCATTTCTATTTGAAGAAATCCAAGTTTGTGAAAATTAGGCTTGGAATATCTATGAGTGTACAATTCACTTCCAAAGCACTAAAATGTATACAATGAAAGGAGATAATATATTGTATGTGAATTTCATGTCAGCAAAAAAATAAAACTATAGTTAAAATTTCTTCCTACAAAATGCAAAATACCTAATGTTTTTGGTGTTGGCTAAAAATTCTTTGTAAACTGCAGTTACTAAAACAAAGATGTGATTTCTGTTTATTTTGAGTTTTTTGTCTGTTTTTATACTTTATGCAGAGATAACCCAATCAAAAAATGTATGTGATAACTGGAACATCTAGGAATTATACATCACTTATACGTAATTGATAACCTTTTCTGGAAGAAACTTTTAGCAAATGATAGAAAACACAAATCTATGCATCTGCATTTTTTGATAGCCATAAGTTACTTGCTCAATCCAATTGCTTTTCTCTACTTTGCTAGAAAAAAAGTATTCTCAGGATAAGAGCCAATAACGTGAAAAGAAATAAAACATGCAGTCATCTTGATTTATTTGTGACAAAAACAAATGAAATAAAACAATTCCACTTAAGCGGATTCCACTTATTAGTATCTATGAAGATGATCCTGAATGCCAACATCCATTGAATTTTTGAAATTTTAATTTCTACGAACATATGAAAATTAGAATAAGAAAACAAATATAGTTTTAGAGAAAACCAGCCTTGGAATAATTTTCCTAATTGTTTTGAAATTACAAAAGAATACCATTAAAATTATCCTTTCCTATGGAAATCATTTAAAAATGTTTATCACTTATTATAATTCAAATACCAAGCAAGAGTAATTTTACAGAATAATTACAAATATTTTATTACTAATGTAAAATAGAATAAAAGACAGTCCCAATATATTATCATTATTCTTAATTTTAATCATTTCCTAAATATCTTAAACAATCTAAATAGTCATGTCTTTAACATAGACGTAAATATTCTATACTTTTTACCTAACATTTTCCATGGGCATGTATTCATGTTTCTAAGAAGTGTTTACAGCAGGTAAAAGATGCTTCTGTGAAATTAATGTGATATATTTTGTTGTTTTTCTAGATGTTGTTTGCAAGGTTATGCATTGTCCCTAAGCCATTTTGTGTTCAAAACCAGCACTCTACAACTTGAGATATAGAGCTAATTCCTGGTTTTAGTGGTTAATTGGAGAATCTAACAAGTACTTTTCTGTCTGGGCTAGTTTCAAAAACAATTCTAAGACCTCATTACCCAGAATAGCTCGAATTATAGGTGTGAGTCACTGGCACTTGGTTTAATGTATTTTTTAATTTTAATTATGTTTCAAGATTTTTGTTTCATTATAATGTATATCGTTCTACACATAAATTTAGATATATGTATATATTTCTGATGATAATCTTTAAAATGTATGTCTTTCTACACATAATATATATATATATATATATATATATATATACAAATACATTTCTGAAGACAGACTCTTTCTAAAACTTCTTATGCTACTATTTTTTTACCTTTTTATTTCAAAGATATACAGTATGTTTTTCCAAAAGTTTCCTAGCATAAAATATCTAATATTTCAATAGAATATAGCGTTTATTACTTTTAAGGGAATTTTAGATATACACATGATATTGTAGTATATTACTTGAAATAATTCTGTTCAAACTCTTAAATATTTGTGTGTAGTGGTGAGGAGAGAGGAAGTTAATTCATACCTGTTAGGAAATTGCAATATCTCAAAAATCTATTCTATAATATGTTATAAGCACATAGCCAAGCTACCTGTTATAGTTTAGTTTTTTTGTTTCTTTGTTCAAAATTTTAATATGGATGCATGCACAGTGGTAACATTAAAATTATTAATCAAAAGACAAAATGAATAATCGCAAAATCATAGATGCATATCAGAGTTTCAATAGTTACCACTTATGATTCTAATAAAAATTTTGATGAGGATAATGATGATCACAGAGTACCCTGATAATGACAATATTGTGATTGAAAAGGAAAAACTTTACAAATTTTTGAAGCTATATTTCCCATATTAAATATATAGTAAAAAATAGCGTTGCATTACATACAATAAGAATAACAAGAAGAGAGTTTCAATATCAAGAAATACTATCACATAAATAGGTAGAGACAGTAAAAACCCTAATGTTATTCCTGAAGTCTCTCTAATGTATACACGCTTTTCTTGGTGGTATTATTTTCTTATAAATAAAATTATTTATTTCCACATTTTGATGGACTAAGGTATAGTTTTCTGCTTAGTGTGATTAGTTCAAAAACATTCTCCTATAGATACTATTCAATAACCAATGTTTCCAATGATATATTAAGGGTATGTTCTTCAATACATCTGAAAAAACATGACACTATTTATTTTTACATAGTACCACTTACATATCTGTAGTTACCTTAAAATGACACAGACCTTAGAGCCAGGAGGTAAAATTTATTTTTATTTCTGCAGGAAACAATTTGTGACTTTATACCAACAAACTGAATTTGAGTCTTTCCTTATTTGTAAGGTAAGGTGGAAAATGTAAGGACTCTTCACTTTTCTTTTTTCCTGCTCTAGAAGTCAACCCATATATTCATTATTTCTGGTAGATTACATCCATTTATAGATGAGAAATGTAAGGCCAACAGTCAATGTAGTGAGTAAATAATGATACTAGAATTTGTGTCTGAGTTCTTCACTCTGTGTGCTTACAGAGAGAGTAATTTGGTGATGGAGGGGACCAATATGAAAAGACTATGGGGAAAAAGCATACTTTGGATATGGTTGTTTTAGGCATAGGTGACAGTGTTGAGTAAATGAAACAGGCTGGTGTCAGGGGCATAAAAAGTAGTATATAGAAATCATTTGAGTGGGGGCTGGGAAGGTGGCTCAGTAGTAAAGCGCTTGCCTTGCATGCATGAGGCCCTGGATTCGATTTCTCAGCACCACATAAGCAGAGAAAAAAGCCAGAAGTGGTGCTGTGGCTCAAGTGGTAAGAGTGCTAGTCTTGAGCTGAAGAACTTAGGGACAGCGCCCAGGCCCAGAGGTCAGGCCCCACGAATGCACCCACCCAAAAAATAGAAATCATTTCAGTGACAGAAACTGAGAAAATCTGTATCATTCATCTTATCTAATGGGAGGGACTAGAAGGGTAAGAAGAAATCTAATGTGCTTCCACACGTTTGGCTGGCAACTCTGTTAGTGATACTCTTAGTTATAAGGACCACAGGTGGAAATGATGGATTTAAGGGAAAAAAATCTGATAGTTCTAAAGTTTAGTTGCAAAGATAGGTCTGTTTAGACATCATCAAAATATCCACGACCATGAATATGAAAAAGAATAATAAAATTGGGGGCATTATTGAAAGGAAAAGGAAAAGGAAAGTTCTGACACAGGTGTGAGCAATGTGGGCAACACTGTAGACAAGATTGGAAGAAAGAGATAAATAAGGAAATAAAAAAGTAACAAACACAGATTTACAAAAGTAAAGGAAGGAATTTGCAAGAAGATATAGAAAGAAATATGCTGTTTGGATTTGAAAAGTAAAAGGACATAGACAAGTTCAATAAGATCATTGTTTTGGTGAAAGTCATATTGATAAAATTTTGGGATATGAATATGAAGCCATAAAATTCTGGATCCATAAATTCAACAGATCCTGTTGATTTTAAATGTTTAGAACCAATGCTTTTATCCTGAACTTAGAAAAATTATACAGATATAACTGTCATGAACTTTACTCATAGGTATTGTGTGAACATTTTTGAAGACTTTGTTTATTCAGGAGATTGTAGATTGAACTACAGCACAGACAAGCCTAATTTGTCCTACAGTTCCAATGTGTGGCCCATGTATCCACATCAGTTTTGGATTTTATTGAAATATTTTTAGATATGTTTGGATGTCTTATCAGCCTATTCGTTATAAATGTAAGCCAAGTAACACTAAGTATTAGGTTGAACAAACAGCATTACTAATGTGACTGAAGACTCCTCGAATTGATTCTTCTTTAGAATAGAAAATGCCTCAATAGTCATTGACACATCATAACTGCCATATGCTCCATTTAACTCTAGTTCTTGTTAGGAATATCTCCATGGTGAAATAACCCTGTCAATCATCCTGCCACAAATTCTTATATGTAGGGAATGCTTTTATAAACTTCAAGCTTTTATTGAATTGGAGAGTTCAGACTTTACCCTCACCAGTACGACTGAATGCCTAAAAAGGTAAGACATTTTGCTGTAATGCCTTCCTTTCATTTTCTCATACCCATTGGCAAGTAGGGAAGGATTCACCTACAATGCTGACTTGTACTAACACAACATCTTGGATCTAGTGTTAATTCGGATACTTACTAATTAGCTTTAGATTTTGTGGCTATTTATATTTCTCATGGGAAACATAATGAGCCCCATGGAAATTGACCTAAGGAGATTTTCAATTCTAATATCAGTTTTTCTCAAAATGCTTTAAATTCTACATTCTCTAATGTGGGCATAGGGTTACACTGTGGAACTTTTCTCCTCAAAGAGTGAGTACTACCCTATTGCTTAATATGGACAAAGTACTTTCATACATAGACTGGTCTTGTGCAAACAAGAAGTGGTAGTTGAACAATGTTCTTAGCAGTTTGTATAGATGAAATGGAAAGAGAGCAACTACGAACTCAAAAGGAATGTGCAAAAAAGCGAAAGGCACAAAGTAGAATGTGCCAAGGAAATGCTGAATTATAATTTCAAATTATGTGCTCAGGTGTGAGGGTGTGTTCAAAGTACAGCTTAAGAAAATGTAGTTGGGGAAAAACTGCTTTAAAATCTTCGGGGATAATTGTACAAGTAGAAGCCCCTAACTCTGACTCTAATCAGCCACATCATCATCAACTTAGGGACTATTTTCCAAGTGCAAAGTGAGAAAAAGAGGGCTCATCACAGTTAGTGTTCAGGTTGAAGTAATGGAAATAACATAATTTTTCTTATAAGACTTCACTTATTTTGGTGGGTTAAAGTAGGAAAAACCCAAGTAAATTTTTTGCATGTACCTAAATTAAGTGGGACATAGTATATTACTCTCTTTTTAAATGGGAAGCTGTAGATTACGTCTTTTTATACTCTAACTTGGGAAAATGATCTACTCTCAGTCGTTTTCTTTCCCCTCCCCATCTTTTGCCCTAACAATTACATAATTTTTATTTCAAGAGACATACTTGAGCTTGCATTTCTAAATCCTTCAAAACTATCTGAACTAATTCATACTTCTGGAAGCCTCCTCTATCTTTCTCAAGGGAATATTTTGTCACTACCATTTTAACCCATATGATATTGGATATCTTCCTGCATAATTCAGTGCAAGATATACATTAGACTCATCCAGATATCTCAACACTTGTACCACCATGAAATCCTATCTTCATAAAAATCATGATTTTAGAATATCTGAGGAGGTGGCATCAGTCATTTTTGAATGACCCTAAGTGATACTTACATGCAATCATGTTTTAAATCAATATGCCTCTCAGGAGATGAACGAATTGACAAAATGTGGTAAATATATCATATGGAAATGGAAAAATCCTACTAAGTAAAATAAACAAGACACAAAGAAAGAGATTCCATGGTTTCCCTAATTTGCACCAAGTAGGAAATATCTAGGATAATCCTAGCAGATGAGGAGAATGGCTTAGTAGCTATGTATAAGATGATGATGAACAAAATGAACTCCTACATATGGAAAAAAAGGTTTTCTTCGTGGTTGTTGTTTTTAATGTACTCTGTGATTCTTTTTTCTTTTGTGTTTTCCCCTATGGTTTGTCCCCTGCTGTATTTGATTTCAGTATCATGTGTTATTGTATATATATTTATCTTAATTAGGGAAGGGAAGAGGAACAACAACATGGTGTGACAAAGGACAAAGTATAAACCAATGTAATAGCAATGCTCACAAGACAACATAATGGAAATTTACATTACAACTTGTGAAGGGTATTGGGGTGAAGGAAAACTGTTAGAAAAGTGAGGTAGTGGATAAAAAGTCCTACATGTTATGTATTCACCATCTTACAATTACGGCAACCTCTTCTATATATCACCATGACAATAAAATTAAATTAAAAAATAACTTACATAAAATATAATTTCACTGTATTGGTACAGTAAATACCATTCTATTCCCCCTTTCTTTATCAGAGGGTCATCAACTTGAATGTTATCAAACTATACAATATCTTCACAATATATTTGCCTTTATGTTGAAAAAACCATTACCTCACACTAAAGCAGAAAAGTTTAATTCTACGGAAACTCCTAACTTTTAAAACTGAATAATTGTTACGACGACAGAATATACGTATTCTTCAAAATTCAGATGACTACTAACTAATCATTTTCAAATTCTGATCATGCCATGCCAGAGACATTTAAAACAGTATCTGTTTGCATTTTAATTAATTCTGCAATAGATGAAATTTCCAATGTGATGTTACATATGTAAAAGTGAATAGAAAAAATAGCCACATTCTGGTAGAAGATAAAACTATGACCTATCTATAATAATTAATTCCTGAAGAGTAAACATTTGTTCATCAGAATATGCTATTGTTTCTATGACAATCAATCCCAAGTTTTTATCCTAGCCCAACAGTTTGCAACTTGTAAGGCGCACCTTAAAATTGCCTAAATTCACATCATGACTAGCTTATCACTATTGTGAAAAAAATACTACACTTCTGCTGTGATGCCCTCCCAATTGTGCAAAGAACACTACACTAAACTTTTCTGCATGATTTTCCCTCCAGTGGTATTCTTGAGATCAGAACACTTGCAAATAGTATTTATATTATTATTTTATATTAATTTTATTATGTATTATTTTTATCTATCATAGATATTCAGGAGATCAGAATATCTGAGTACTAAGATCTGAAGATTATGGATCAAACCCACCTAGGTAGCAAGTTTCCTTAGATTCTTATTTCCAATAAACTCATAAGGAATAGCCAGACACAAGTGGCACTGAAGTTCAAGTGGTAGAGCAGTAGCCATGAGCAAAAACAGGCTCAGGGACAGTGCCCAGACCTAGAGGTCAAGCCCTAGCATAAACTAAACAACAAAAACAAAATATAAACAAGCATTAAACCTAGCTTTTTTCCCTCATTGTATGAGTAATTAAGAGGTACTTAAGGAAATTTCTTCCTGTGTTATGTATAGGTAGAAGAAAAAAGATGTCATACAATTACTCTCTTCATACAATGTTACACCAAAGCCTCAAAAAATTGCTCTTTTTCTAAATTTATATATTAATAGCATCCATTTGTTGGCAACTTTGTCTAGATTATTCAGATTATCATGTTATACATGAACTGTTGGAATTATGTATTAACTAATTTCTAATTATATCTCACTTGAAAGAATATTCTAGGTAATTAGAATGCCAGAATCATTTGTGAATTTCTAAATTAAATCTTCTACTTGAAAACATTTTTGTAGTATCCTAGAGAATATGAAATTACAAACAAAAAGCATTTATTTCAAATCTAAATTCTAATTTAGGCAGGTCTCCAAAGTCCTACATTAGATGAACTTTGCTATTTCTCCAGGCTTAAGCTTTTGTAATCCTTCATCATTTCTTTAGAATCCAACAGAATGGTGCTTACTTTCTCAAATCTTTGATTGGGAATCATGAGCTATTTTGCATCTAGCAATGTTCTGTAATGAAGAGAGCATGTAAAACAGAAGTGATGATGATATATGAGTTGCATTTCACTAGGAAACTTGACTTATCAAAACATAGTGAAAAAATTAGCCGAAACTTCCAACTGGGTATTCCTTTCTTGTTGTTTGGCTTGTTTTATTGAGACAAATTATACTACCTGGTCCAGGGAAGGTATCTCTATGTAATTCCACTCTCTAATCTCCTATCTTAGTCTGAGTGCTAGAATTCCAGGCTTGTATCACATTGCCCTGCCATAGTTTGTTGGTTTATTTAATCTAGAAACAGGCTAGCAATTCTGAACTTCTCCGATGATCTTATCCACTACACTGACTGCTTTGACTGTTTATGTACAATTTTCAAAGATGTTCTAACATTTGACACAGGATATGAACATTTTCAGAGGCACCTACAGGGTTCTCTGATTCATTCCTCCATGGATCTGATCCCTTTAATAATGATTACTTGACTTTCTTAATATCTCTGGTCCCTATCTTTGTAATATTCTCAAGCTTTTTGGGGGAAAGTTCACTTGAGGACTTTCTAATATTTAAAATTATCACTTGTCTTAGTCTTACTCGGGACATATTTACTGTTATTTTCCAACTTTTTCTACACATTCTGAGAGTTGTTTCATATGTGTGTTTACACATATAAGTGCCTCTGTGTATGTGCATGCTTGCGTGTATGTACGCCAAAACCTCAAGCTCTTATTCAGCAGTCTTGCTCCTACCTAGTATTCCATCACTTCAGCCATTCTTACAATGCAGGTTTAGGCTGGTTAATTATAGGTATTGTGGCAAATACTTTTTTTTCCCAGGCTGGATGCAAACTGAACTTCCCAGAATCCTTTACATTCTTAGGTTTTATCTTTCCAGGAGTATCATTTTTTAAACTTGAAACAGTTTTGTGAGTGTAAAGTGTAACCTGTAGCCCAGATTTTTAACTTAAGAATTCATATAAAGATAGATGACCATACACATTACATACATTGAGTGTACACTGCTAGATATGTGATCTTAAGCCGGATGACAGTGGCTCACGCCTATAATCCTAGCTACTCAGGAGGCTGAGATCTGAGGATTGCAATTCAAATCAAGCACAAGTAGGAATGTTTCTAGCACTTATCTCCAATTAACCACCAGAAAACTGGAAGTGGCACTGTGGATCAAGCGGTAGACTGCTAGCCTTAAGGTGAAGAGTAGAGGAAGTGTGCCCAGGCCCAGACTTCAAGCCCCACAAATACCAAAGAAAAAGAAAAGTAAAGAAATAAAAGATATGTGAACTTAGCCACCAGTTCATTGCTAGTATAATTCCTGCTCTCTCCACATGGCTTTCTTTTTCCAGTTAAGTCCATGCTCTTATATATGACTTGCTTTGAAACTAGAATTATTCTTCCTTTCTAGTTTTTACAAATTTGCATGATTATTTGCCATGATTTAAAGATAGAAGAAGAAACAGAGTGGCCTCATCCTTCATGTTCCACTGAGTAGTAATGCTTTCTCTACATCACTCCCATAGATATACATACTAGCCTTGGCTTTATTGTTTCAAATTTGTCTTATTTGCAGAGTCTTCTATACTGTATTGAACAACCATTCTTAAACACAGAACTTCTTTTTCTCCTATTATTCATATTGTTTCTCCTACTGTTAACTTATGTACACTTGTGAAAAAATGTACAACACACACACATATTTCTGAGAACCTTCTTCTCACTTAAAATTGGTCTTAATTTATAGAGCACTTAGGAAATTTGAACTTAATGTACTCCAGAATAATGGTTTTTCATGTTTTTTATTGTAAAAATGTTGTTCAGAAGGGTTAGAATTATATATGTAAGTTAATTAGTACATAATCTATCAAGAATTGTTACCTCTTCTTTTGTTTTTCCCGTCTTCCCTTTCCTCCTCGCCGCCCCAAATCCCCCTTCCCCTCCCCAAGTTATAAAGTTCATTTTCTACATAGTGTCTTGTAGAACTCATTGTTACAATGGGTCATACTGTACCCTTGTTTCAGCATTTTATTATTTCCCTTCCCCCCCACACACATTAGAAAAAGGCATATGCAAGATGCAGATCACCGACATCAAATACAGTAAAAACAGGGGTTATACCATGGTGGTAGAAAATAGAAGAGAAAAAAAATCACATAGTACCTGTTAGGTAACAATAAAGAAAAATCAAGTTGTGTCCTATCTTGGAGTCCATTTCACTTAACATCATTTTATATGGCTATATGTACATGTACAATGTTTTATAAGTGATTTAAATTCCGTATTTTCTCATGACTAAGTTGTTTCTGAAGCACTTTATCTCATGTACAAAGATGTACTTGTGCTATTTCAATGAAGCCACAAAACGTTCATTTTACCTGGAGCAGCACCATAGATTGTTACTTGAAGTAACTGGAAGGAACTGTTACTGGAAGTGGAAACTGATTCCAAGAGAGGAATTGAACATAGAGCAATGACAAGTTCAACTTAATTTGTGTGCTCGCTTTACTGTACAAGAAAAGAATTCAAAGCTTGAAGGAAACTCTGTCCCTGACTTTTTCGAGTGTGTTTTTTACTCACATAAAACTTGTCTGTAAATTTCTAGTTGAGAGTATTACAAAAGGAAACAATATGTCATTTGAAGGCCAACATAGTAAAAAGGAAATAACGTTGTTTTAAAAGTGTTCTGCTGCAAAGAAACAAAGACATGTAGGTTTAAAGGTAACTTGTGCCTAGATATTTCACTCCTGACATGATTGTCTTGTTGCAGGAGTCAGTTATCCATTACTTTAATCTGGTCCTGAGTTCACCATAGCAATAAGGATTCCAAAAAGCAGGATCCAGTGAGTATGATCAGCAAAAGGAGCCTCTTTTCAAACCAGTGCTTTAAGGATGGTCCAAAATAAATATGTGGACGTTTTTTGCTTGCTTGTTTGTTTAGTTTGTGCTGGTTCTGGGGCTTGAACTCAGAGTCTGGACCCTGTCCCTGAACAGTTGTCCTTCCTGCCCTCCTGCCACCATAGCTAGTACACTACTGCTTGAGCCAAAACTCCACTTCTGGCTTTTTTGGTGTTTAATTAAAGATAAGAGTTTGACAGACTCTTCTGTCTGTTGGCTTTGAGACTGTAATAAATCCAAGTGAGATCAACTGTATGGATTTCTCTTTTGAACCAAGACATGTTAGATGAAGTTTATTATAAAGCTAGTATTCGACAAATTTTTAAAAGAAGAGATATGTTCAGCAAAGAAACCATAACTTAACTCAGCAAAAGTAGGTGCACTGAATTATTTTGGAATTATGTTCTCTGCTTGGGAAGATTAGTATTGACTTTGTCGTGCCTTTTGAGGAACTTTTTCTGTTGGTCATGGGGCTTGAACTCTGATCCTGGGCACTGTCCCTCAGCATTTCAGCTCAAGTTGAGGGCTCTACCACTTTAGTTACAGCACCACTTCCAGATTTCTGGTGGTAATTGAAGATAAGATTCTCATGGATTTTCCTGACCAGGCTGGCTTTGAACCACAATCCTCTGGTTTCAACCTCCTGAGTAGCTAGTATTACAAGTGTGAGTCACCAGCACCCAGCTCATATTTGCATTTATGTGCACTTAATGACACTATGTTGACAAAGAATGGAAATTTGAATCAAATGGTGTGACATTGCAGCTTTTCAATAAAATGAAGGTAGCAAAAAATATGTCCTCTTTTTCCATGTTCTTACATTAATGACTCATGACCTATGGGACTCTTACATTAGCATCCTCTGTTGTCTGCATATGTGGACTTAGTATGAGAAATTGTTCATAGAGAAATAGAGAAAGACAGATTTGTAGAAAGCAAAGGAGATCAAGTATGAAAGAGCAGCATAGAAGTATATACAACTTATCACACAGAGATTACGAACTAGCCTAAGTTATTTGATTATTTATAATCAAAAATGGTTCTCTAGAACAGTTTATGGTACAACTTAGTTATTATTATCATTTATTCCTTCTATCTGGAGTTATTCCTTCTGTCAAAACTATCAATTAACCTCTGCCTTTTTGGTGCCATAACTTACCAAAAAGATTTTCAAATCTCACTTATACTACCCTTCTGATTGTGATTAGCAGTGGCCACTCAAGAGCCTGGAATCTTTAAATTTCCAGGATTAATCTTCACTGATATCTAAGCACATTCTTGGTATTAATTGCCATGACCTATTAACAAAACGTTTTTTTTTGTTCAACACAGTATTCTAATATAGGTAAAGTACATGAATTAAGGACTATTGATAGGTATCAGTTGGAAGGAGCAATTATATATTCCAAGTATGGGTTCTTTATTTTGCATTTCCTAGCTAACTGACTCTTTTGACAGTCCTGGGGCTTGAACTCAGGGCCAGGGATCTGTTCTTGAGCTTCTTTTTTTTTTTTTATCGAGGCTAGCATTATACCACTTGAGGCAAAACACCACTTCCAGTGTTTCTTTTTCTGTTTATGTGGTTTCATGCATGCTAAGCAATAACTGTTCCATGAAACCACATTCCCAGAGCCCTAAATGACTTTCTTTTTTTATATTCATAAGTTTTTTGTGTGAAAATACAGTACAGAGAGGTTATAATTACATGAGCAAGGTAATGAGTACATTTCTTATCAAACATTTTTGCCTCCTCCTTTGTTTCCCCTTACCATCCCTGCCCTCTGATTCCCCCCCAACCACCGCCAAAGTTGTAAAGTTGTTTTTTCGACATAATGTCTTGTTGCAATAAGAATTTCTTAAGATGACATTACTTTTTCATTCGGTTAATATGTATTACAATTTTGGCCAAGTGGTAGAAAAGGAAGTGAAAAACAATACTAAGTCCAGTAAGGCTGACATTCCGATCACATCACTAAGGAAGTAGTGTTAAGACCTGCTGGACTCTTAGGGCTGTTGTATGTGATATTATTATGTAAAACACTATTAACTGTCATCCCAGACATCCATAACATTCTGCTTCCACTTTCCAGGTCAAGAACCAAATATGTACGCCTTTTTATTGATTGGGTGTGTTTCTTAGGAAGGAAGAAGGAGGATGAAGTAAGTGATGGTGGAAAAATATGTATATTGGCTCCCTGTCCACATTTTTGCATTTTTAAAAAGTGCTACTGATGAACTCCCACTTACATCTAATTGACTTGCTGTTTGCACAAGATGCAGATAAATAAAGACATTTATTCTGGTGGATAGTCACATATATTAACAAAATCCATTTCTGGAAAAATAAGATACTAGGTAAGAAATTACAAATTTTTGTCTATAAAATGGTTTCTTTTTTTTGGAGAACAAAAAGTAGTATTGAAGTGTTTACTCCAACTTTCTTTGAAATTTTATGCTGTTTCAGTATCAAAATGTTCTCTAATTTCTGTAACATCCAAACATAAAAGACATGATTTGAAGATATCAGTCGTTTTAGAAAATAAGGAACGTAATAGCATCCTTCCTGCAGAGACATGTGATGGCAAGTATGATTGATTGTATTATGGTTCTCTTTTTTTCCCTCTTTATCTCAAGTGTTGCATATCTTGGCATATTACTCTATGTCCTGAATCAGCTTCCTGTAGGTGAGATTTACCTCTACTCTGCAGTGTCAAGATGGGTCATGTGACTTACTTCAGCTTACAAAAGTGAACCAGAAGTGGTGAAAGGCTATTTCTAGGGGAAGATTTCTATCTCATTATCTGTGTCTTTTTCTCCTTAGCTATAAAAATAGCATATTTACAGAGGGAGTCTTCTTTCAACTTATGTGTTGGAAGAGTGTAGCATGTGAAATTGAGGCAAAACTCAAACACAGCCTCATACATATAACACAGGCAGAACTAAGCTAATATTAGAATATATTAAGATGCTAGTTTCTTACCATTCTTTTATATATATATATATATATATAATAGCTGGCTATAGCACACCAGAATTCAACAAATCCTAAACAAGAACTAAACAAATTGATAACATTTCCTATTAGACCTGCTGGGACCAGGCAAGGTTGGCACTCCACGTGGCTGGGAAAGGCCTGGGAAAGAGCGAGAGCTGGGAAAGAGAGGAAAGAGAGAGGAAAAAGAGATAAAATAGCAGAGAGAGAGCGTGTCTGGGAAAAGTGGGAAAGAGAGAGAACTAGGAAAGAGAAGGGAGCTAGAACAAAGAGAGGAAAGAGCTAGAAAAGAGCAGAGAGAGCAGAGAGAGCTAGAAAAGAGCAGAAAGAGCAGAGGTTGTGCAGAGAGAGAGCAGAGAGCACAGAGAGCTAGAAAAGAGCAGAGAGAGGGCGTCTGGGCCTGAACTGTGGAGAAAGGTATGGCCACATCAAATTCAGATGTGACCTCTTCCAGGTGTCCAAGTTGCCTAGGTAACGCAGGTACTACATAGAGCATTCCAGGAGGCACCAGGCCATTTTGGTACTCAGTGCGGAGGGGAAAGGCCTGGGAAAGAGAGCTGGGAGAGCTGGGAAAGAGAGAGAGCTGGGAAAGAGAGAGAGAAGAGCTAGAAAATAACAGAGAGAGAGCAGAGAGAGAGCAGAGAGCAGAAAGAGCTAGAAAAGAGCATAGAGAGCAGAGAAAGCTAGAGCAGAGAGACAGCAGAAAGAGCTAGAAAAGAGCAGAGAGCGATATTACAATTTTTTTATAAATAAGCATTCTCCATGTGATCACTTGTGGGGTTATCTATTTCTATAGATGTGTTTAATCACACTAGAGCACTGGATCTAATATCCACAATCATTATCCAGATCTTGTGATTGAGATGAGGAAGAAAAAAATATCTAGATTTCTCCTTTTCTTGTCCTCTTCTCCTTTTTCTATTGTGGATTCTCATCTTTTCTCCAAATTCTCCTATTAATTAAGGAAGAATGACACATTGTGGATATGAAGCAAAAGGCTTCAAAACCAGAATTTTATTCTTTCAGAAATAGATGAAGTAAATCAGAGTGGCTCAAGGAAGAATAAAAACATGATTTTTTTTTCCCTTTCTGGATTTCACCATAGACTCTGAACATGACTCTAAATAGCTAGTGAACCATTTGCCTTGGCTAACTTTTTAAAAACATAGTTTTTTTAAAAAAAGATAACTAAAAAAAATTAAAAATAATTTTAAAATAAATAGTAATTTGTTGTTTGCTTTTGGGAGGCATGAAATAAGACTGCATTAACATTGTGTGAGTTGAGAGGTTTAATTTTATCAGAATCCAAACATAATGAAAATTAGATGATTTTAAGATAAATAGCCTGTAGATACATTTTTACCTTGACATACCCACAGAGACATATTTTTTTCTTCTTTTCCTCTCCATGATGATTCAACTTCAATAAGCAGTTAATGTAATTCAAATGGATGTGTTTCTTCCCGAAATAGAATAGACCCAAAAAAGTTAGAAAAAGAGAACCAGTATTGGGTAATGCATTTTTAAAAATAGCAGTCAAATAAATATTAACCATAATTCCAAAATAATAACAATCAAATGCTCTTGAAAAGAGAAGATTGTAAGCAGAATATACAAAAAGTGATAGTTCCACAACTACTTCAGGAGCTGCTCTCTGGCATTTAGGATTTCTAGTACATGACAAGGTTTTAATCATGATTAGTTGCTTTCAGGGACTAATTTTTTTCTAGTTATATTTCATTGAAGAAATATGTTGTTCAAAATTAATGAAAGGATAACAGTTTATAGTAGAAAGAATGCTATACACTCATTTTACATAGCAAAATACCTTTCCATAATATCTGTCTTCCCCAAATAACTAATCCCTCAAATGTACATTTGCATTATATGTATATAAGTTTGTAAAATAATCACCTCTCATAATCCAATGAACACAAATATGAAGAATTATCAGATAGGGGAAATATATTCAAATGGGTACTTTAAAGTCCCAGGTGTAGTTCGAAAGGACATGATGAGGTTTCAACCATCAGAGACATGTAAAGATGCTACATTAGAAAATAAAGAAAACAACAACAACCCAGATTCTGAATTTCTGGAAAGCAGAACAGCAAGTCAATGCTTTTTCCACTAGAATCATTTGAAAAATATTTTAGCTCTCTAGGTGGCTCGATTTTAATCTAGTGAGACTTCTTTTAAATTTCTGTCCTTTAGAACTGCAAAATGATAAATACGGATTATTCAAGCCAACTAACGTGTAGAAATATTTTACAGCAGATTTAGATTAGTAAACTAATTCAACTACAGCCTTTTCCTGATGCAACTACAGGGACACCACATTTCTTAGTTTTTGAGAATATGAGAAAATGTTGCCACTGGCTTTGTACACATGTATGATGTGAATACTACTTACGGGCCTTACATAAAGAAAACTTGAAATTCTAAATAATATTTAAATAAGAGATTTCCTATCTTTATTTTCACATTTGGGGATCACTAAATACCAAAATTATGTAGAAGGCTAGGGTAAGAATATGGAAATGAAATCTGTCTCCTAACATTATAAAGATAATTTACGTCATTTTGAGTTACAGTTTTTAAAGTAATAAAAAAATAAGGTAAAACAGATACAAAAACTCAATTTTCTATCCCTCCTAACTTTCCAACAGCAATTAGAGAATCCAGTAAATGTACAGCCATCCCAGGATGGTATAGGATGGTATAGGATCACTAGATGGTCAAAAAGAAGATAACAAAAATGATTCCCCTGGAACAATTTGAAACAAAATCTACATCTACAGATTGTGATATAGCTAGAAAATAGTTTCCACTATTCTAAGTCTTTGATATTTTAGGTTTGTATGCACAGCATCTTTCCACTCTTAAGAAATGACCCTTTATTAACACTCAAGTGTTAGCAGCTTATAACCCAGAAACAAACAATACTTCTAAATGTAAAGAAGAATGATATTAAGAGTAATCAAGGCTACTTCCATAGTTATAGCTGATGAATAATAATGATATTGGGGAATAGTCAAATAATCTTGAACTTTTTCATAACTTTACTCTTCTCCAACACAAGAAGTCCTAATCAAAATATGATAAACATTAATAGAGGGTTTTTATATTTTTATTGTTCACTCCAAAGCAAATACACTTTCCTCTTTGCAAGCCTGACTTTGAAAGAGTCAGACCCTCAAAACTATTTTATAGACAAAAGTTTACTGCTTTGACTTAGGTGTTTTCCTGCCTTTGGGTGTTGTTCTCTATTATTTTGGCAACTGCATAGAAAAACAAGATAAATCCATTATGCTTGTGTTGAATTGTTCAAAGTCAAGCTGTTTTCAAACAAAATTTTCTGTTCCCTTCTTCACTGCTAATTAAAGTTTAATTATTGCTCTTTAAATGCAACAAAACGTGATACTTTTACGTACATTCTCATTGAAATTGATGAAAACAAGAGTGTCTGTGATTGCTTTTTTAATAGTTTTCAAGTATTTTCCTTGGCTATTTTCATTATTGCCTTTGTTCCGGTCTTCTAATCAGGAACAGAGGGTTACCAAAAAATATCTTCCTAAGATATAGGATGTTATGTAGAAAAAAATAGATGTATAATTAAAGATTTTCATCTCCTTAAAGACTGAAAAGCTCAGAAGACATTTTGCTATTACTGGCATTATTAAGATGATTTGCATGTTTTGGTTCTTAAACTAAGTGACATACATGTGAAATGTTACTTGTTCTAGCAATGATTATGGCTTATACTTTTCTTCTCCAGTGAGATGAAACGTCTGACTATTTTGGAGGGCATATTGATTTTAGGGTAGGAGCTTAATTATAGAAAGCCAAGGGAGTTTCCTAAAACAGTATTGCCTTTCACTTATCACTTAATTATACTTAAAGTATATAAGTATAGAAATATACAAATATGAATTGAGTGACAAATGTGTGATTTACAAATTTGACTCAATGACAACTAATCCAGAAAGCAATTCTTTATATTTATATAAACTAGTATACCTAGTAAGGATTTAAAAATTGTTAGAATATATTTTTCACATTTATTTCAAAATATTTGTTTATTTGTAACTGTTTATTTTTAATTTTTGTTGGTAGTGGGGATTGAAATCTGGGCCTGGACATTGTCCCTCAGCTCTTCAGCTCAAGACTAGTGCTCTACCACTTGAGCCACTGCCAGTTTTCTGGTGGCCCATTGGAAATAAGAGTCTCACGGACTTTCCTGCCTAAGCTGGCTTTGAACCTTGAGTCTCAGCTCTCAGCCTTCTTAGTAGCTAGGGTTATAAGCATGAGCCACTGACTCCTAGCTACACAATTATTTTTTACATAGCTATGAAATATTGCTTGATAATCCCATTCATTTATATGTTATGTAATAATAAAGCTACATCATATCCATTAATTTCTGCATGTAAAATTTCTTTTTAGGGAGAATGCTCAAAAACTTATCTTCTGGCTAGGATGAAATATCTATTCTTAACTATAATCACTTTTCTTCTTGTGGTATACAATTAATATATTTAGTTTTAGTCCTGGAAGTCTGCTAATTAAAGTGACATAAAACATGAATTGTAAAGTGAAAGAAATTCATGGTTCCATTACTTGTTTTAAGAAAACAATTATGCCTTTTGTTTCCAATTATATTTCTGTGGGAATGTGTAATATTCATTGATTTAATTGTTAAAATTTATAACCGTTACATTATATCAAGTTGATTCAAACTTGTTTGGTCCTGGGGCTTGAACTCAGGGTCCCTGAGATTTGTTGCAATTTTTTAACAATTTACCATTTCAGTCATGCCTCACTTCTGGCTTTTTTGCTGATTAATCAGAGATAAGATTATCAGGGAGTTTATTTTGTGGGCTGCCTTCAAACAGCAAAACTCAAATCACAGCCTCCCAAGTAGCTAGGATGAGATACATGAGCCACCTGCTCACCACTTGTATATGAATTTTCATAGGCTAAATTGTTTTACACTTTCAATGAGTTCAACTCTTTCATTTTCCTTTCTTATAATTTTAATGCCAAATCCCAAAATTGTCAAAACGTCTTCCGTTGCTGTAAATTTCCATCTCTCTTTTTGTTTTATATGCCACGTTTTAATCCTGCTTGAAGTTAACATTTGAATAAATTGTTATGTTTAAGTCAATGGTCACTTTTTAATTTTCCCAAATACTGCCTAATGTATCACCACTTATTAAACAGAACATCATTCCACAAATGTTTGGTTTTACCCCTTATTAAATATTCCTTGATAATATTTATGTGGATCTAATCTGGTGCCCTACAGACCCATTGAGCTGGATAATCTTTCCTCTACAAATATAACAATTTTACACTAATAGCTTTAATATTGGACAGAGAAATATATTCCAGATTATTTTTCTTTGTCAATGACTCAAAGAGTGCAAGTCAGGTGTTCTTAGAAATTGTCATAAACATAAATAAAACTATGAAGCTGATTGCTGTTGGCTTATGCTTGTAATCCTAGCTGCATAGGAGGCTGAGATCTGAGGATTGTGGTTGAAATTTAGCTGGAATGGGAATATCTGTAAGACTGTTATGTCCTATTAACCACCAGAAAACCAGAAGTGGCACAGTTGCTCAATGAGTAGAGCATTCACTTTGAAATGAATAGCAGAAGGACAGCGCCAGGACCAGATTTCAAGCCCCATGAATGACCAAAAAAAGGGGAAGAGACAATTTATATCTTTTCTCAATTGTATCCTCCAATCGACAAAAATTATGTCTCCATTTATTTAGATGTTTGCTTTTATATTCAGCATTGTATAATTTTCAATGATGGTAAGTAAATAGCACTTTAATACATTTTGACAATGTGTGAAGGTAGCATAAAGAAATTCAAAGAAAACAGTTGAAATATAAAGGGCAATGGAAATGGAGAAAGCCAGAAACGGGTTAATCAGGCCCTTCATCAATATGTGAGAATGTAAGATATTGCAATAAGATATCTTCATATAATTAATATGCACCAATTAATAACTATCTTCCAAAGGCTTTGGTATTCAAGTATGACATAAAGGATAAATACACATTCTGTGGTGAAATGAAAGAAAGATAGATGAGAAAATGGATACTTATAATGATTGTGTAAATAAACTAAGAAATTCAGTCAACATGCTGAGGGCTCATGGCTCATTGGACTCGAAAGTTGCTGGTATCTAAGATAATTCTAAAATGTTAGACTTGATCCTATCTTTAAGACTGCTTAATACTATTGCTTTTTGAGTCAGTAATCTTTTCCTTGTTGCTGGTTGTGGTGGTGGTTCTGGGCCTTGAACCCTGGGCCTGGGCTCTGTCCTTCAGCTCTTCCACTCAAGGCTAGAGCTCTACCACTTGAGCCATAGTATCACCTCCGGCTTTCTGGTGGTTTATTGGAGATAAAAGTCTCATCGACTTTTCCTGCACAGACTGGCTTTGAACCATGATGCTCAGATCTCAGTCTCCTGAGTGCCTAGGATTACAAGCATGAGCCAATAACTTACAGACAAATAAAAATTATAATATATGTATCGCTATATATACATATATGTACACATCTGTATATTCTTATATATGTATACATATATAGGTATTTGAATATATACACATATAAGTATGACTATATGCATATGTACATGTAGTGTGTACACATATATATTTATTTAAATAGACTTGAATCAGAAATATATTAAGAGCATATTAATGACAATGAAATACTTTAACCATCCTGAATAAGTTATCCAAAAATCCAAATACATATCTCTATAGTAATATAACAACAATCAAGGAACATATGCAAAGATCATAACATACCTAGACATTACATACATATAGAGATTAGTGGAAATAGAAAGAATAAGATAGCCCTGCACAACCATTATGTAGAAATTGCAATCCTTATACATTGGTGCTTGGCACTTAAAATGATATATTCAGTTTCTTAAATATACTGGAAATCTTTAAGACATTACACATAGAATTGTCTCTATGATCCAGTATTTTGAATTATAATTTTATATACAAAATAGGTTACAACATATGTCCAATGAGACACACGTACAAGAATATACATAGCAAAACCCTTCATAATATCATATAATAAAACATGGAAATGCTCATTGAGGATGTTATTCCAATATACACATGCATACAAAAAAATATGCTCTATCTATGAGAAAAATTTACAGGGACTTACTTTGGAAACAGTGATATTACATGGGAGAAATGGATAAAATAGACTACATTTTCTAATTATATGAGGTTTTTAAAATTGGCACATCTGTAGAGGTAGAATATGAAATAATAGCTGCTCAAAGGGAGAGTAGGTTGAAATGATGACAGGAAATGACTATTAATAAATATTTGAGTATTTTGAGAGGGTAGTAATGATAAAATGTTCCTGAACTGAAGGTGATGTTCTTACTCCAACTCTTTAACATTCTAAGAAGCATTGGACTTTATCGAAGAATCACAGATTGCATTTGCATTAACCTTAGGAAAATTTTTAGAGTAGTAGTGGGTTAAACTGAGTGAAAATTTAGAATTTAAAATCACAGAATTCTATAATGCACAACTTTAGTATGTTGATGTATAAGACTATCAAGAAAATATGGTCTGTGATATGCCCTCTGAGTGCCTATATATGACATTAAGAGACAGTGAGTATTCTACAAATTCATGTAAATTGAGCTATGAGATAGGATTGAGAAGGATGAGGGATAATGATCATAAGATGCATTGTATTGGCCATGGAATGTGGCCTAGTGGTAGATGCTTGACTTGCATGTGTGAAGCCCTGGGTTTGATTTCCCAGTACTACATAAACAAAAAAGCAGGAATTGGCACTATCACACAATTCATAGAGTACTAGCATGAGGAAAAAAACTCAAGGACGTTGCCAAGGCATGAATTCAAGCCCCAGGACTAGGCAAAAAAAAAAAGTGCATTTTATTAAGCCGGGCCCTAGTGGCTCACGGCTGTAATCCCAGATAATCAGGAGGCAGAAAATTGAGGTTTGAAGCCAGTCCAGGCAAGAATGTCTGTGATATTCTTATTTCCAATTAAATCTCAGAAAAATCAGAAAGTGCTGCTGTGCCTCAAGTGATAGAGTTCTATTATTCATCCAAAGGAGCTCGGGGACAGCCCCAGACCCAGAGTTCAAACCTCAGGAGAGGAAAAAGAAAAAAAAAAACTCACTATACACTGTTAATATACTGCTTTGTCAAACAGCAAGTCCCACACAACTACTTAAAGTTATTTAAAAATATGATAAAATACAAGTCATTTTGGGAACCAGACAAAGATGGTATACAGGGGAAAAAGTAAATATTATATCATGCAGTTTGAGTTGAAATTTGTTCTATAGTCTTCTTAAATCATTTATGAAATTGACAATACTGCCAATTATAGGTCAATTTCCTTGAGGAACAGATTGTATGCTGCTGTCTTTTATATGAAATCATAGAGGTGATATTTTGCCTTGTATTGAACTATATCTGATATTTTAAAGTAGATTTGTCCTAATATAATATTAATTTAATCAATCATTTCATTAGGGTGATGTTGGTTAGATTTTTTCCAGTAAATCTTATCCCCTATAATAAATGAGAGCATGCTGTGACAGTCTCCTATTAATATGAAAAAATACTTTATAAAATTAACTTACAAGGGGGAAAGATTAAACTTGACTTCTGATTTTATACATTTCAGATTATGTTTCTTATCTTCATTGACTTGGGTTGGTGGTGGCACAGTACCCCATGTCAGGAATATGTGTTGGAATATGTGTATTCGTGGAAGACAGGAATAGGAGTGGGAGAGGGCAAAGGAGGAGGAGGGAAGAGAGAGAGGGAGAAGGAAAAGAAGGAGGAGGAGGAAAGGACTTTGATCTGAACACCTTTGATCACAAGTTCTCAGCGACCAAATCTCTACAACTATGCCCACATGAAAGGTTTCACCTCTTTATGGCAACTTAGTGAAAGCTAATTATTAATCTCAATCCTTTATGATTTCAGATTTAATTTCTAGAGTGTTGGGTAGATATTCTATACATTGTGATAACTTCTGTTCCTAAATATTTACTTGAATTAATCAAAGAAGCTATTTGGCATGGAGGTGGTTTGGTTATACCATTGCTGGAGAAACATGTTGAGTGCAAATACATTTTATTTAACAGATAAGGAAGCTTCAGAGATTTCATTTGGTGACCTTCAAAAATGACTATTTCATCTAACTCATAATGACTTTAATTTTTCATAATTTTATGACATTTCTGTTCAAGTTTTTGTCATCTATTGTTAGATTGTTTCTTTCTAGTTGAAGGAAAAATAAATACTATCACAATCACTTATTTCTTAATTATTCCATAGAGTAGGAATAATATGAATTTCCTACCATTCAAAAATAAGTTATATTCAAGTCTGTAGGAATAATTCCATGTAATGGAATATCTTACTTTATTTCATATGGAGACTGATTCAATTTCTAAAAATCACTGTTGACATAAAATACATGAAATTCAGTGTTTCTCTGAAATGTCTCGGTACTCAAACCTCAGAAATAAATAACTAGTAATTAAGATTTTTATATACTCCAAAAATGTATGAATCTATATTTTATGTCGAAAAACGTTTTGGTTTAAAAGAAGGGAAAATCATGTGACCACAGTAGATAATATTTAATTTAATGAAAAATTACTTCATTCACCCTAACAGAGCCTATTGCTTTTAGCTTACATGAGAAATTTGATTAACGATCCCTTCATCACTTTTGAATATTAGAGTATTTCAATTTGTGCAAAGATTCTGTCATTTAAACCTTTGAGTGTATATTTTTTCATAAAGATGAAAACTTTTTTTTCACTCTGCAGGTTCAGATTCACTAACTAAATAAATATCTAAATATTAATTTGTTAAATTGAGCCTCTAGAATTCAAATAATAAGAAATTTATTTTATTCTTACATATATTATATCAGTGCTGAATATGGGTATCTCAAGCTTGTAATCCTCACTACTCAGGAAGCTGGGGTTCAAAGCCAGCCTTGACAACAATGATATCATCTTATAAATATGTTAGAAACAATTACAAGAAAAAAACATTTGAATACTTATTTTGGGGTCCATTTCACCTAACATCAACTTATCTGACCTTTGCTGCTTGTCTCAGATATGTCCCTCCCCCACTGCTTTCATTGTATTTGATGTTGGTACAATTTGTGGAGTGGAAGGGAAAAAACAAATGGTTTAAATAAGGATAAAGGTGGACCCATTAAAACTATGAGGTGTAAAAGTCGTTATGTTGTAAAATGAACTTCACAACTTTGGCCGGGTGAGAGGCGGAGCAGGGGTAGATGGGAAGGTTTGGGAGGGGGAAACAAAGGAGGAGGCAACAATGCTTGATAAGAAATGTACTCATTACCTTGCTCATGTAATTATAACCCCTCTGTAAAGTATTTTCACAATAAAAAAATAAAAATATAAAAAGGCCAGACTTGCCAAGAGTTTGTGAGTCGCATCTCAATTAATCATACACACATCAGAACACACACACACACACACAAAGCCAGAGGTGGAGTTGTGGCTCAAATGTTAGAGCAATGTCCTTGCTAGGTAAAAAATCAAGGGATAGGTCTAGAGTTCAAATCACAAGAACAACACACACACAATATTATGTATAAATTCTTATTTTAGTTTAAAGAAATAAACAATATCATGGAAAGTAATATTTGTTACATATCCTGAAATTTTGTGAAGTTGTTTTTATTATCATTTGTCTTAAGATACAACTTAGGTTATTAAAATTAATGTTAATATAGTATATTTATAATTACTCATAACACCTTGGAGTATAAGAGTTGGTATTTTTTCTATAGCCATAAGAGATAGTCTGAGTAAAAGAAAGAAAGGAAGAAAAAGAAGGAAAGAAAGAAGGAAAGAAAAGGAAGGAAGAGAGAAAGAGAGAGAGGAGTAGGGATGAAGGGAAGGAGGGAGGAAGGAAAGAAGAAAAGAAGGAAGGAAGGAAAAAAGGAAGGAATTAAGGCACAAAGAAACGAAGGAAGGGAGGGAGGAAGGAAGGGACAAAAACAATTTAATTTATAAAATGTGCTATTTAGCCCAACATAAACTTGTAATTAACCTTTTAGTAAATGCAAGTTTGCAATTTTCATTTTTCTGCATGTTCCTAATGCATGAATGAAACCAACAAATGAAGGTTCAGAAATAACCAGGTGAATCTGTTTGCATCTGTAGTAAATATGTATGCAAATATTTTTCTCATTTTCCATACATCATCAAATAATTATTTGCAAACAATTTACATTTAGTTATAAATATTCTAAAAATTCAAGTAACCAAGGGATGTCAATATATTTTATAATGTGAATACTAGTAATTATAATGCTATTAATATTAGTCTTTATGTTATATTAATTGTAACAATTTTATTATGTGTTTTATCAGAGAAATTAGCATACTCTAATTAAAATGAAAGGAGATCTGTATTTGTTGGCACAAATGAATATTTCTGAAAGCAATTAACTCATTGGAGATTGTTCAAATACATCAGAAGGGCCTTAGAAAGGCTGTACCACGTTAACATGGTTACCTATGATGTGATTCAAGAGCCACTAAACAATCATACTTCATTTTGCCATCACTATAATTATTCCCATTGTAAGAAGAATAATTCTCATAATTTACATGATATAATCTTGTCCTTAAGTTATTATGTTCTATGAAATAATATCCAAAAGTACACCACACTGAGTTAAAGAAAAAGTAGCAAAGTGTTTTGGACGATGTAACTCCTTCCAGATACACATGTTAAAATTCTATTCTCCTGTCTGGTGACATTAGAATCTACCTTTCAGAAATGACCCTGCAATAATGATTCTGAGGAAAGAAGCCCAATATAATTACTCTGCCATGTGAACGCCCAGCAAATAGATTATTATGAATCAGAAAGTAGACCACCATATGACAAAAAATTGCTTTGAATAACCATTTTTAAAATCAATGTTTAAGCTTCTGGAGTATGGATAATATACTCCTGATATTTTTAAGCCACTTACTTTGAAATATTTTAACAGCCCAATGGCTGACAAAAAGCAAAGTTTTGATTTAAATTTCACAAATTCTGATTAAAAAGATTCATAAGGTTTTATTATTTGAATTTTATTCTCCAAGTCTTCGGGTTTTAAATGGGAATTGAATTGAGGTTCAACTCTCTATTCAACTATTATAATTAATTTTTTGAATATTTTTATTTTCTTTAGTTGTACAAAGGGGTTGCCATTCACTGAAACAGTATATGGATACAGTGCATCTTGATCAATGTCACCCCTTTCAACACTCTCATCCAATCCTTATGTATCTCAATATTATATTATGGAGTTTCTTGCCATTTAACAAAGCAGTTTAGGTGTACAATGCACCTGGAATTGTGTCACCACTTCAACATCTTCAACCTCATTTCAAACTACCCCTTGCTTTGTATATTTCAATTCTGGGAAGTGTACAATGGATTCTTGCCTGTATTCTATCCTTTTCCCCTTCAATTTCCTACCCCTCTCACATTGCCCCCCACTATCCTCTCTTGCACTACATATTTACTGGTATTCATTTTGTTGGCTTTCACTTAGCCTTTTAAGAGAATTATAGTATTTTCACTCTCCATGGACTCTGACACTTCAGCTAATTCATTTGTACCTCCTTGCATACCATCCAATGTGTTTACTTTTACATTTATAGACAATCCTATCTACCACAAGTGAGGAAAGTCATGCAAAATAAGTTTCTCTGGGTCTGCTTTATTTCACTTAATATTATTTCTAAGTGTTTCATTTTTCCTTTAGAATGGTGCAATGTTATTCTTTCTGATGAATGAACAGAATTCCATTATGTATGTATTTATATGTTTGTATATATATATATATATATATATGTATAATATATATATGCATATATGTTTGTATACATACATTTATATACGTACATATATACTTGTAAATTGGGACCAATAAAATTAGATATATACATATATATTTCTTGATCTCTTTTAACAATGAGAGGCATCTGGGCTGATTCCATATGTTGGCTACAGAAAATAATGCGATAATGAACATGATTATGCTGGTAGCTTCAGTGGGCCTTGTTTCTGCTCTATTGGATAAATGACCGGTGGGTAGCTCTCTATTCAGTTCTGTGAGCAATTTCCATACTGTTTTCCAAAGTGATTGAACAAGATTACATTCCCACCAACAGTGTAATAGAGTTTCCTTTGGGCCACATCCCTATCAGTATCTGTGATTGTTCGTTTTTTCATAGTGACATTGTAAGAAGGGTGAGATGAATCTCAGTGTTGTTTGGATTTGCATTTCTTTTATGGAGAGAGATGCAGCTATTTGTTATTCTTACTTCTTCTAAGAAGTTATCTTTAAGTCTTTATCCCATATATTAATTGGGTTCTTGTTTATTTGAGGGTTTATTTTTGTTGGGTTTAACTTTTTGATCTCTAAATACGGATTAGTTATGAAAACACTTGTCTAATGCTTAGCTAATAAAAATCTTCTTCCATTCTGTTCTCTTTCTATATATCCTGCTAACTTTTTCCGTTGCCAGTTAGAAACTCTTCAGTATGATGCGATTCTATTGATCCAGAAAGAATGATATTACACCATTCATAAGGAAATGGAAAGACTTGGAACAAACTTATATTAAGTGAAGAAAGACAGACTCAAAGAAACATAGGTTGTCTAATTTCCCTCATTTGTTGTAGTAGAATGTGCCTCTAATTCTTCAAGTAAACACAATTGGATGGTAAAAGAGAAAACATTACACTTGGACGTGATAAATTGTATGGGATTCTAAACATTTATACAGTGAGATCAAAGGAGGATGACCTTTGGAGAGGATCACAAAGGATCAATAGCTGTACGAATATTATCATATAAAATAATGTTCATTAAAATGATCTCCAAGAAATGATTATGAGAGTTTCTTTATTATTTTGCTCTTTCCTTCAGTGTTCTGATGCTATTTTTTTAAAATTTCTGCACCTTTGATCTTATATGTACTTTTGGATAGGGCAAGGGGGAATACAGAAATGGTGGGACAAAGGCTTAAATGCAGCAGTGCTACTCAATAGACATTACATTGTAAATGAACTATACAACTTATGTGAGAGGGAGTTTGAAAGGGGAAAACTGGGAGAATATGTGTGAAGAGGTGACACTGTTCAAAAAGAAATGTGCTCATCATCTGACTTATGTAATTGTAACCCATCTGTAAGTCATCTTTACAAATTAAAAATGGGCCTCATAAACAGGCGAGTAGCTATACAAATATTAGATTAAAATGGCTTTAAAATAAAAGTAGTATGAAAGTAAAAAGAGACAAAGAAGGATATTAAATATTGACAAAGAAAACTCTCCATCAGAAGGATATAAAAATTCTAAATATCAATGTCCTGAATCCTAGAGAAATTCATCAGAGAAATACTACTTACCCTAAAAACATGCATATATCCAAATAAATTGTTGGTTGCTTGAACAAATCTGGACAGGCCATCCAGGTGAAAACTTAGCAAAAATTTTTAGAGCTAAATAATTGTACTGACAAGGTATACCTAACAGATATCTACAGAGTATTTCACCTACCAGTGTCACAATATATATTCCACTCAGCAGCCCAAGGAATGTTCTCCAAATTAGATCATATCTTATATCACAAGGAAAATCTTTCATAATTCAAAAATAAAAACGAAACTACTCTTTGTATCCTGTCAGACCATGATGGTACCAAATTAGATCTCGACATCAAAAGGCATCACATAAAAGCAACAGAAAGCAACAGAGATTGAATAACACATTGTTAAATCATCAGTGAGTAACTGAAGAGATATACAGGAAAGTTCCAACGTTTATGAAATTCAGTGGAAATGAACACACAAAATACTACCTCCTCTGGGACACAGCAGCAGCACAGACAATACTCAGAGGAATATTTATAGCTTTGAGTATGTACATCAACAAATTAGAACAATCTTAAATCAGCACTAATGATGCACCACTAAGTCTCTGACAAAACAGGAAAAACAAAACCAAAAACCACTAGACAGAAATAATACAAATTAGATTAAAAAATAAATGAATCAGTCTCAAAAAACATACAATCATAATTGACTTCTTTCTATTAGTAGCTCAAAAATTCACCCAATGAATGTCAATGTAGCTATTTTCAGAGATAGACTCAACAAGCTCAAACCAGTGAACAAAAAAAATCCAGAATTCTAACAAGCAACATTCTGTTTGACTTTAAAAAATTCTCTGTTGTTATTATTAAGGTGATTTATAGTTGGATTCTCATTACAAGGATCGGGTAATGAGTACATTTCCTTTTGTGAAATGTCTTCAGTTCCCTCACTTGTTCCCAGTCCCACCCTTCTGTCCCCACCCATGTGTTAAATAGTTCACTTTCATCAATGTTCAATGAACTCCACTGCTGCAATTTTTCACTCTTTTCCCTAAAGCTCTGTGCCCCCCCTCACCTTCCTGAAGACACACAATGAATATACCAGGCATAAGGTAAAAAAGACAGAATTATCACAAACTATAAACAACTACAAACACAAAACAAAAAAGAAGTTTTCTGTTTCTGTATCTCATAGTTCATTTGAGTATGTATATGTTGTTATATAAATCTAATTGTTTTTTATCATGAAGTCAATTCAGGGATTAAGGTGTAATAAAATAATATTGCTTTCTATTTAGTAATGCTTTTTATTTTAATATTAAAGTTGTAAGTAACACAATTCAAGTCCTAGTGAAATTTGAAAGTTCATATTTCGATGTTCCAAATGTCTAATAATTCCCTTTTGGCAACCAAAATTAAAAAAAGGCATGTTTTATCCTCATGAATGTCATTATTTCATGTGTAAAAATTAAAATAAATGTAATGTTAATTCAGTGGACATAAGGAATCAAATACTTACGCAATTCATCCGTACCATAGATTATGACATCTATTAATAAACTTAATAAAACTTGTTCTAAGTAGATTACTACAGACATGAACCAAGTGATAATTTTCTTTTCTAAGTGAAGTTATATAGAAATCACAGTCCAAAGATTCTAGAATTCTGTGTGCTTTATACATGTCAATTTACACATATGCTAGGCTCATCTCAACGTTATTTGAAGATAACTGAGAACAGGATTAGAATAAAAGAATCACGCAAATGGTTAGCTGTATTTTGTGACTAAATAGGTCTCTTTTATATCTCTTTATTTTATTTGAAAAATCTGGAAAATTTATTTAAGTCACATCAAAAATAATGAGAAATAAACACCCTTAGCTCCTTAAAAGACAATCAATAAAAAAAGGAAACAACAAAGAAAAAATTGAACCTCATTTTGCACGTGGTCTTTGTATATTGTGGTGCTTTGTTACTGTGGATTATGTGACTCTCCCATGAATCTGGGCTCAAATCACAAGGGCTACAGGAAGAAAATTTCAAAATCTAGAGCAGCTAATACACCTGTGCAGTTGTTTGTAGGTTTCACTAAAAGTCGCAGCTGGACATCAACTGTACAAAGGAAATAATTCTACTTCTCTGCAGGCAAGAATGTGATGGAAATCATAGTGTTATCTTCTTAGATGAAATAAGAACACCATACTTTAAAAGCTGACTAAATGATCAGCCCTTTGAATAACAGTGCCCTTTTTAATGCATTCTAGATAATTCAGTCCTTCATCCCTCCACAACCATTAATGACATTCACAAATCATTGCCGAGGGGAATTTCCAGTTCTATTTGATATTTCAAATGGATTAGGAGTAACATAAACAATAATCCCAAGTTGTTGAGAATATTTAATTTAGAATAAGCAAACAAATTAGATTCAACACCATAGCATCATATTTAGGAAAAGTGAATTAAGGTATATGGCATGTCCTTTGTAATTTAATTATAGACATTAGGGCAAAATGCCCGAAACACTCTGCAAGAAGGAAACAGAAGTCTTTGATAAGATCTACTAAAGATTACAAGTAATTTTACCTACAATTTCTATTATATGATAGCATATATTTTCTGCTAATCAGAGACAAAAATATTTTTAATTATGATATGAAAAATGCATCATCATGAATGAATGGAATCAGGGAGTAGATGGCTCAGTGCTGGTTGGTTCTGTTAAATATTCTCATTATTTTGAATGATCTGGTGTTTTTGTCTGTGTGGAATTATGAATGTATTTAATGTCTGGGCTGGAAAATTTGATTATTAGATCACTGCTGACACCCAATGTCAGGAATCTAACCTGAGTCAGAGTGGTAAATATATATGTGTGCGTGTATGATTGTGTGATGCCTCCAAGTCTGTATTTAGAAGGAAGTACCTTATTTCCCTCAGGGTATATACTTAATTCTATTAGTTATACTTCATTAATGACAGCAGATAAAAGTAATTATGTTTATGTTCCTATGTTTGCATGAACAAACTAAAAAGTTATATTTTGGGTATGAGTTTTGTGGAAGGTCAGCTGAAAGTATAAATATCTTCAGAAAGATGCCAATAGCAATCATTTCAGTGTAGATAAATTTTAGACAACACTTGGAAGGATATGCAATCATATATGAAAATGCAACATTTATTGATTTTCAAAAGCTACACTATTTGAGAAATATTTAGTAAAACAAGTTAAATTATGGAAAGATAAAAGTAATGTGATTATTTATTGCATACACAGTTTTATATTTTAGTTTTGTCAAGTAAAAATGCCATTTATTTCTACTGTATAGGAAGGTAAACCCTAAATATTACAGTTTGTGCCATATTTCACAATGAGAAGGTTTGTTTATATCAATAAGTTTATTTCTTTTGTTTCTGCTTTCCTATTCATAATTCTTCTCATAGTATTCTTCTAAGGACTTTTTCTTTCTGCCAGTTTGGGGCTTGAACATACATCATGCTCTCAGTTTTTTTGTTTTTTGTTTTTTGTTTTTTGCTAACAGTGGTCAGTCTACTATTTGAACCATGCCCAGCCCAGAAATTTTTGTAATTTGAGATAGAACCTCATGAACTTTCCTACTAGCCTGAAAACCATTATCCCCCAAGTCTCGTACTTCTTAATCACTAGGATTATAGAGATGAGTCTTGGATCCGAAGTGTCAATGACTTTTCGTGTCTTATAGCTTCCACATGTTTGCTAGTAATTGCAATAATAAACTACCACAGATTGGGTAGCACTAATATTGTAAATACATTGTCTCTGAGTTGGTGGAATTAGAACTCCAAGATTAGAGTTGGCTTCTGATTCCTCTTTCCTTGGCATATTCAAGGCATTCTGCTTCTCTTGGAGTAGACTTCAACTTAAATGCTACCTTTGAGATTCTGTTTCCCCATATGCAATCACTTTGTAAAACAATGGGTTTTTTATCTTTAGTCTGATTTCAGTGGGACATAACATATTACTTAATAGAAGAAAATCTCTAATATGAAATTATTTGTTTGGGACATGGAAGTTATGGTTATACTTTTAAAAATTAGCAAAAGAGGTAAAGGTTTTATTAGAGCTTGTAAGACAAGTATGAAGTCTTGACCTTAGACATGCCACATTTAAATTCCCAGTTCTATTGGAAAATTGAACTCAAAACCTATACTTGTGAAACAGCATCTCTGACACTACCATACCTGCAGATTATAATTTGATTGCTTAATTTGAGGTAGTATCACTATGCCTGGGCCTGCTTGGACTGAGGTCCTCCTAACACAAGCACAAAACATTTTGCCTGGAACTGGAATTCTCTAAGTTCTGTTTCCCAAGTAGATAATATTATAGATTTGAGCCACTTTATCCAGTAAAAGTATACAATTTCAAAATATCTTGGTATTGCCTATATTTGTGCTTAACATATATAGCTAACCTTAATTTTCTCCCTCTTTTGTTTAGTACTCTGAGTTGAAACCATTGGCTTTCTTGATATACATGGCTTTGTTTTGGATGGAATGCCATCACAATAAAAAAAGTCTCACAAAAGTTTATGTCAAAAATCATGGAAAGAAGGCTTCAGGTTCGAAAAAACACTGATCTTTAAGTTATAATTGCAGTATTATTTATAGTGTTAGTCAATTCTTGCTTAAGTATCAGGAGGAAGGCAGAAATGTGAACGATGTCAGGTCTCTGTAGAAATTTTGTAGTTTTCATTTCATTTTATCTTCCTTCCTTAAAGCTTGTTTTATTAAAACCCTCTGGGTGTATATTGCTTGGACTGATTGGTAATCATCTCAAGAAATAAAGCTGATTTTAAAGGCTGGTGGTTTGGTAAATAAAGGAATGATCAGAATGAGCACAGATATTGTCACAGATTGAGCCGACCAGGTTAACTGCTGAACAGCCAAAAAAAAGCAAAGTTTCAAGTTTGATGATCCACATTGGAACATATACAGATAGATAGATAGATACATATACATATACATATACATATGCATATACATACATACACGAAAAATTAAATCTCCAGTAGAATATAGAGAAACTTGGAGTGACAGGTATTAAACTATATCAAACTGGTTGCAGGAAAGGTACAGTAAAATATAGATAGTTTAGCATAGATTTTGTAAAGGATAAAAATTCTTCCTTCATTATATACTTTACAAATATCCTTATTATGTTTTAAGTTTTTTTTGTGAAAATACCATACAAATGGGTTACAATTACAGGGACAATGTAATGAGTATATTTCTCATCAAGCATTGTTACCTCCTCCTTTCTATCCCTTTATCATCCCTTTCCATCTCCCCTTCCCGACCCTCTCTCCCATCTTGAGCCAAAGTTGTAAATTTCATTTTTCTACATAACATCTTGTACATCTCATTGTTGCACTGGGTCGACCTGTATCCCTATTTAAACAATTTGGTTTTTCCCTTACCCTCCACAAATTATACCAACATCAAATACAGTGAAAATTAGGTTGTTGTTGTTTTTTTTTTATTGTACTAGGAGTATCTATATAATGCTGAAAATTTGAATTACACAAAATATGCAACATGGGTAGGCACTGGTGGCTCAAGGATGTAATCTTCGCTAGTTGAGAGGCTAAGATCTGAAGATCAGAGTTCAAAACCAACCTGCATAAGAAAGTTCATTAGATTCTTATCTCCAATTAACCACCAGGGCAAATGGAGTTCCAGTTCAGATTGTATGTCAAGCACTGGCTTAGAACACAAAAACACCATTCAGGCCCTGAGTTTAAGCCCTGGGATCAACAGAAACAAAAATATAAAATAAAACATGGAGTTAGATATTTTATAATGAAACATAATTTAATATACTCTACATTGTTAGAAAGACTAGACTTATGTGTTAGCTTTATAACCTACCATAATAAGTGATGTTGTCGACTTATTAAACAGAAATGCTTATTCAGATTTCCAAGTTTGAAGGTTTCAGTATATGTTCAGTTGGTTTTATTGCTTTGGGAGCCTGTGAGAAGACAATGGCAAGGTGGTGAGTATGTCAAAGAGAAAATTTTTTTTTAACCTACACTGATTAAAAGATAAAATAAGAAAGTAGTTGAGAGTCTATGTTCTCATAGTTTTCACGCTGAAGAACTTAATCTCCAGAACTATTCAGATATTCTCCACAGTCTGGGAGGAAATAGGAAGTCACTTTTCTTTAACTCATAGATCTTTCTGGGGAATTCTAAATTCAATTGGCAACACCTTCACAAATGATAATGACTTGTCCAGGGGAAGAAGCAAGTAGATATTTCTGTAAATTCTAATCATAACTCAGCAGAATAAATATTTTATGGAATTCCTATTAAAATATTTTCTTGCAGACGGAGTGGGTCTTTATAATACAAATGTGTGTATCTGTGTGTTTGTATGTGTGTATGTGTGTGTTGAATAAACTAATGTAACAATGTAGCAGAGAAAAGTATTAGTGGGGCTGGGAAAGTGTCTTAGTTGTGGAGCCCTTGCCTTGCATGCATGAGGCCCTTGGTTCGCTTCCTCAGCACCACATAAACAAAAAGAAAAAACTGGCGCTGTGGCTCAAGTGGTAGAGCGCTAACCTTGATCTGAATAGCTGAGTGACAATGCCCAGGCCCAGAGTTCAGGCCCCACAACCGGACCCAAAAAAAAATTAGTATGGCCTTTCGTTTTTCTTCTTATACTATGAAGGTCTGCCACAATTCCCAATCAAATCCTATCCAAGATTCAAACAGTAATACTGTCCCAAAAGTTTTGCATGCATGAAGGGCTGGGAAGGTGGCTCAGTGGTAGAGCACTTACCTTACTTACCAAAAGTTTTGCATGCCAACCCAAGTACATCTACTGCATTTAAGATGGCCATGGTATATAAAATTTTAAGTCCTTCAATTATGTTGTCACTAAGGAAACAACATATAATATTTCCTTAACAATACCTAGACTGTAGAACACTTTACCCAGAAAATTGAAGGAATATACTTTATAGGATTTAATTTAAAATTTAGTCACTGAAATGGATGTTCTATATCCACAACTCAGAGCCCTATTAAACTACATAATTTCAAAACTCATCTATTACCATCTTCTATGAACACAGTCCTTCCTGAAAACAAACCAGATGTGGTAAACAAATTACCGTGTATGCCATTGTCAAATGCAGCTGTTCTAAAGCATGGAACTGGCAGCAATTAATGCCTGTAAACAGCTGGTTCTAAGGAGTATGGAAAGTGATTTTTCCACTATAAGTAGAAAAGTCCACAGATGTTTCAGATTGTTTCATTGTTTGCATTTGTGAGATATATTTTAGAAAGCAAATGAATGAAAGCGTGCTGTTTTGTAAAACTTTGCTGGCTGACACACCAGGGAAGGAAAACTTTTGAAATGTTTCAAATGAAAAGACAGACAATAGGGTGGGTAAGTTGTGGTATGCAGTTTAAATACAGACTGAAGCAAACCAAAGAATGGGAAAAAATCTTTTTCTTTAAGAAATGCTTTCTGGGTATATTGGGCTATACACTATAATGAGGAAATGATCATTTCTTTGGAAAAGTAAGGAAAAAACACTCACCTGTTGAACTTCTTTTTAAAGTGAATCTTAAATGACAAGGATGAAGAAATTTAAATGCGTTCATATTATCCAGTATTACTTTAATTTTTTATTAAAAGTTAAAACAAACTGACAGGCTATTAGTCCATGAAGATTTACACAGTAAATTTCTGGCATATATTTTATTTTGTTCCTCTTTTTTGGGGGATGATATAAATATTTTATATTTTAAAGAGGCAACTTGGTTTTAACCATTACCCACAAAATGTATGCAGTCATAGAATAAGAAATTTTTTTATTAATTTAAGACAATACTAGGCTCATTTTATGCCAACACAAAATATAAAAACCAATGACATTTTCACTGAACAACCACTCATTAAAAAATCATGAAATAATATAGTAAAACTCCATGTCAATTTTTTTGTTGGTTGTGTGCCTTGAACTCTGGGCCTGGGCACTGTGCATCAGCTCTTCATCTCAAGGCTACCACTGTACCATCTGAGCCACAGTGCCATTTCTGGTTTTAAGGTGGTTTATTGGAGATAAGAGTCTCACAGACTTTTCTGCCCAGGCTGGCTTTCAACCACTATCCTCATATCTCAGACTCCTGAGTAGCGAGGATTACAGGCATGAGCCATCAAAGTCCAGATCCAAGTCAATTTTTAAAAAGCAAGCTTATTGAAACTTCTAGCTTTTTCCAGTAAACAATCTTATTTTTTCAGAATTAGCTTATAATTGAGTTATTTTTAGATGTAACCGTGAATTTTTTATAGAATCAAATATAATTCTATTACTCAGTATTTCACAAAAATCCACTGTAATTGACTTTCTCCAAAATCAATTATTACATACTATCTCACACACTATATTCATTACATTCCAAATAGCTTGGACCATTTCATATAAATTCTAGGTGCTATTTTACATTATAAATTCACATCTGTGGTTTTAAACTAAGGAGAAAAGATTTTAGAGGTAAAATCAAATATGAATGTGTAGTGTGGCCCAATTAAACCAAAAATTGTGAATTCATACAGACAAAATTATTTTCTTTCCACTAAATACGTTGAAGTAATACCATTGGAAATAGTGAGGCAGGAAGTGGCAGAATTCAAATCTCATCAAACAATGTCTCTGTTATTCTGCTAACCACTCCACTAAGAAACACCCTTTTCCCAGTTGTCACAAAACTTCAAGTGTCTCTCTTTGAATTCTATTTGGAAAAGTTCTAAATCACTGATTCTTTTTGTATTTTCTGTTATATGAAACAAAATATAGGCACAAAACAATTGAAATAAAATGCACACATATTTTGAAGTCATTACAGCTGGAAAAACAACCAACAAATTGGAACTTCCCCAGGAACAAAAACATGTTGTGCCCAGTTTATTTTTTAAACTACAAAACTTTCAAACACATGTTAATTTAAGTAGAGCTATAAGCATAACTGTCTCTCAGAAATAAGGTTGTGTTAATTTGTAATTAAATTCATCTGGATCAACCTAATATAGAAAATCCCTTGAATGGATCAAATTGTTTAAAACAATTGTAACTGTATGTAAAGAAAGATCTGCACTTACTTAAAAGAAAAAATGCTACAGTATGAAATCACAAAAATCATAACATTCTTAAAATTTCTGAAATGCAATTAGTAATTCCAAAATATCCATACTGAGAACTAAATACTACTGAGTTAACAAGAACAAAATGTGCAAATAATAGAATCTGAGCAGTGTACATGAGTGTACATAATTTAAAAATACTCCAAATTATACAGTTTTTAGAAGACTGAATGTGGATTATCTAAAGGAAAACATCAGCACATTATATAAATGAAATTAAAAATTTCATGAAAAGAGAGAATAGTAGTAGTTTCTGGAAAATAATACTTTAATAAATGGTGGTCAAAATCCAGTACTGACTAAATTGTATACCTAATTAGTTAGATCCAAAGAAGACCGAAGTTACTCGAGCTGATTTGAAACTGGCAAAGTAGTAGAATACATCAGTAACATTATTATTGAGATTGACTCTGGCATGGAATTCATTTCCTCTTTGATCTGACAAATGAATATATGAAAGAACATAACTTCTCCAACTAAATATCAAGACCTAACTAAACATATAACTAGAAAAGTCATCATGCAATCCGTATTGCAACTGGGATAAAAAGAAAAAATCAGTCATACTGATTCTGTATTTATTTTAAACGTTGGCTTTTTTCATAAATTATTTCCTTTGTCTTGCATTTTTAAAACGTTGTGTTAAATGATTTATATCTTGGTAACTAATTTTGGATGCCTCCTTAAATTTTGTTCTGGATATAATATCTCAATTCAGCTCCTAACCCATGAAATGATGTTGTTTACAAAACAAATTCTAATAACCTCTGTTTATAATACACAAAATCTCATAAGCATGATTTCAGGAAGCATAGGTTAACATTTTGATATCGTGGTCTCATGACTGATCAGGCCTATCTGCATGAGTAAAGTTGTACCTAGATTCCTCAGCCTAAATTTAGCCACTGTTAAAAAATGTGTACCTTTATCTGTCACCCATCAGAGCTTAAACCTGAGTATAAAATCTAAGGAAAATCATAAGGTAAGAATTTAGCTCTTCTGGATGTAAAGTAAACCAAAATGAAGCATAGAGTAACTCATTTGACTAAAGTCAATCTATTTCTCTGAAACATGTTAAGCATTCCCTTACAATGTGTATTATTCTCAAGAAGGGAATGAAGAATACGAGACGAGGACTAAGCAAGTATTGTCTTCAAATATACATAATTTGGATTTATATCTTTATTTCATTATAGGCATTTTTGATAAAAACTGTTTGAATAATTGATTTCCTGGTCAGGTATAATATATCCTAGTTACATTTACCAAACTTCATTCAGAAAAAGGTATATAGTAATTGAGTAGAAAGATATTCAATTAGTAGCAAAAAGTATATACCTATAGGGTAATACTTTGAAGAGTCAATTGGAAATATTCTAATATAATAACCTGAACAATTTCACATTGACAGTAATTATCTAGAATACTTTAATGCTAATTGGACAAGATTGTCTTTCTAAATGAGCAAAACAAATTTCTCCTTTTACTTTATCAGGGAAATATCTCAGCTAAAAATGGAAATTAACCTATGAATCTATAAAAACTGGAATGAATTTTACTTTTTTTTTTAGCAAATATCAATTTCACAAAAGTATTTTATTGTGTTATACACATATATCCACATAATGTAGTTTGTTAAATTTTATTCCTTTTATTAATTTCAATATCCTATTTTTATACTTATATTTTATTATGTCATCATACGAACTTATGAAATATTTGAACATATTTACTCCACAATATTTCTCTTCATCTCCTCTCTTACTTTTTTCCAAACTTAATCAGTTCCATCTTTCACACCTGGGTCATTCATTTTATTTTCTGGGTCTAACATTTGCATATGAGAAATCTAATAATTGTTTTTCACAGTATCACTAATTGCTTTAATATGAAGGTTTCCAATTCTATTTTCTTGAAGATGATGTGATTTCATAATTATGCGTGGCTAAATAGTATATCATTGTGTGTATATATACATATACATATATATATATATATATATATATATATAAAACAGTTTCTTCAATGAGTGATTAAGGAACATGCAGTTAATTCTGTAGTTATTTATGCTTTTTTATGTGGGAGAAGAAAGGATGGAAATAATGATGTTTGGAATAAGAAACATGCTCTTTAGGCAGGCAATCTACTATTTGAAACATCTCTCCACTGCTCTTTCATCAGTATTTCAATAATGCATTGTGTTTAAAAATAAAATTTAATTACATTTGCAAAGGTGTTCTTTTTCAGTATATATGTTATTTTTTATTACAATGTTACATTTAGTATGTAATGTGAGTATTGGGATGTATGTGAGCATGAAAATCTAGGCATGTTTGTACATGTAGCTGACTCGAAGGAAACTGAATGTATGTGAGATACAGGATTCAAATAAAAGTTTAAGACCTGTAAGTTGTTAAATTGATATATATGTCCAGTTTGTGGAGTGTGATTTCAAGATCACATTTTGGTAGGTTTTATACCAAGTAAGTAGATGTTTCTAATCCAAAATTGTAAGGATTAACACAACAACTCTGTTTCATAATCATTCAGTCTTAGTAATTCAGACATTGCAATAAGTGGAAAAAATGATTGAAAGTATGGTGGGTCAGTAGTAAGCCTTTAGACACTCTACATTTTCCCCAAAATCTTCAGATGTAGTCTTTGGATATAAATTAGAATTATATTTATAAACGTACAGATATAATATGATCTTATATATGTATATATTATAAATACATCATATATTTACTTATATTTTAAATGTGTATCACAAATATTGATTTATATTTAAATGTAATTCATCTCATCATAGATACATAGACAGACAGACAGACGGACGGACGGACAGACAGACAGACAGACAGATTAGATAGATAGATAGATAGATAGATAGATAGATAGATAGATAGATAGATAGATAGATAGATAGATAGATAGATAGATAGATAGATAGATAGATAGATAGATAGATAGATAGATAGATAGATAGATAGATGATAGGTATATAGATAGGTAGATAGGTAGGTAGATAGGTAGGTAGATAGGTAGGTAGATAGGTAGGTAGATAGGTAGGTAGATAGATAGATTTTTTTTTGGTCAGTCGTGAGGCTTGAACTCTGGGCTTAGGTGCTGTCCAAGTGCTCTTCTGCTCAAGGCAAGAGCTCTACAGCTTGAGACCTAGTGCCACTTCCAGTTTTCTGGTAGTTTATTGGAGAAAAGAATTTCATGGAATTTCCTGCCTGAGCTGGCATTGAACTGTGATCCTCAGATCTCAGCCTCCTGAGTAGCTAGGACTATAGGCATGAGCCATGGGCACCCGACTATACTTATATCTGAGATTTGTTAGTGGAACAAATGATACAGAAACTATTATTCTTATCATGAAAGGACTTCACACTGACAGGTATAATTACAAGAAGAAAACAATAACTATTCACAGTGGCAAAAAGATTCCTTAGGTGCCTAGCAAGACAGCATGTGTTTCCATACACCGCATGTGGTGTGAGCAGTTTGCAACCCAAGTGACTGTGGGAGATATTGGACCCTAAACAAACCTGACAATTGCATAAGTGCCACCCTCTATGGCAGATTTAGCAAGGCCTATCTTAGACATTCTTGTTAGGGACATGATGAAAAAATTTATAGTTTAGTTGTGATTACAGAACTCTTTTACACATATCACTCAGCCATTAACTATATTTCACATAGTTCCTACTGCTCTAACTTATATTTTCTTGGTTCAGTAAACTGTTTTTTGTTTGTGAAAACTTAGCTGTTCAAAACATAGACATGGGTTTTTAATATTTTTGAAATTGCTGTCTGCATAATGTTGTATGAGATGAGCTTCTCTTTACCATTTCATAGGAATAAACTTAATCTGATTCAAACTTGGAAACAGGTAGCTTGTTTTCTCTCCTAGAAAGCATCTATATAGACTTCTTTACATGTAAACAGACCCTCATTTACTTGCAAAAGTCTGTCAGTGGATCAAACCTAACTCACCCAAGTGAGGTGAATTCTTCTCTCATGCTTCCTTTACATTAAAAATGGTAAGAACTGTTCAGTAATCTGCATACTTTTTAATATGAAGTGTGACTCCTATTTTCCTCAATAAGAATCAAGCAGAGGAATCAGTTTAAGATGTGAAAGAGCCTTAGAAAGAGTCTTGGACCTTGGAAACTGTCCTTTGTATGAATTTTTGGAGAAATATCCCTTTTCAAAGACAAAGGACTCATTTTTTTAATATTGTGCTGGTACTGGGGTTTGAACTCCTGGACTTGAGCTATATTTGGGCTTTAATTCTCAATGTTTGCTCTATACCGCCTGAGCCACACCTTCACTTCTTCCATTTACCACAAGTGGAGAAAAGAATCTCTTAGGTTTATCCACTTGGAATAGCTTCGAAATTCAATTGTCAAATTTGAACCTACCGACTATCTAGATGTAAGCCACTGATGCTGTGCTAGAACTCACTTCTTAAGAATAAAAAAATCACAAAAAGAGGAGAAAAAATATTTGTTCAATTATTTATGTGTTGTCTGATAAACCAAAGCACTTGCTACTGGAAAAGAAAAAGAGAGAAGATAGACATGAATATGCAGGAGAGAGCCACAAAGAAAGAAGAAAGGAAGGGAGATTAAAAGAGGGGAGGGGAGTGGAAGGAAGGATACAAGAGGAGGGCATAGCTGAGTAGAATTGTCTACTCCTCATTAAGGTTTTGTTGGACAATCAGTACCTTTGCATTTATGTAGCCAAAGTTTTTTATTTTTGGTAGTAGTAAGCTGAGATATAAAATACCAATTTACAGGTAATAACCTGTTAGTGTGCTTCCTTCTGCACCAAGGAAGCCACAGTTAGGTTACTATCAGAGAGAAGGCAAGAGTAAGCAATTTAAGTGATTCTGAGAAACAATAATTGACATGCCAGGAATGCTCCCTTGTATGGTGAAGTCAAGCTTCACTCTTGTTCCCTGCTCCAGTCTTCCTCTCAACAAGAACAGCAGAAACAGGAGGGAAGGAGATATGTGAGTAATGATCATCTCTCTGTTTACCCTCATCCCTTGGTCTCTCAAAATATAAAGCGAAAGGAGAATTAACCTGAACTAGTGGGGAACATGGGAGGAAAAAGTTCAGTCTAACTTATTGTGAAACTTTTAAAATAATTGGAGCAGCATTTCAAATACTGAAATAAAACTTTTTAAATTATTAACAAAAAGTAACTCGAAATTTATCGAAAATTTAGAAGACTACACAGCTCACTACATAGTGGAATCTGAAAATTGAAACTGATTCCTGCCTCTATCATCAGAAATTGAAGATTGTCCCTAAACGTCCAATACTAGGTAAATTATTCTTGATATTCACTTATACTGTGTGAATATAATGCAGAAAGTATGACTTTAAATTTAGACTGCTGAAGTGATAAGCGATGGGAATTCATGATGGATAACATAATGCTGACAGCATGGAAATTATTTCCCTTCCATCTTCAGTGAGTAGAGAATAAAAATGCTCTATTGGATGGCCCTGAAAATCCAATTCTAAATTTAGGACAGAAGGTGAATAGTAAAGAAGATCTATCTTAGCCAATCTGAGATTAGAAATGTGGAGAAATATACTCATTTATGTATGTCAAACATGGAAGAGAGGATGTGGCAAGCCCATAGCCAAATGCCAAAGTAGAGATATTTAACAAAATACCATGAAGTTGAAACAAGTCTTAAAAGGAGATCTGGGCTAAAAGGGAGTAGGGTAGAAGAATGGAGAGGGAAATGGTGGACTAATACAGTCATACCATTCAATGTACACATGTCAGAATATAAGTAGGAAACATGAAGGGATAGGTGGGGGTGGGGTAAGGGAAGGAAGAAAAATGCACTGTATATTGAAATGCACACACACTCTATTCAACACTGACATGGTGAAGCAAAACCCCTTTGCACAACTAGCTAAACATAATTTTTTTGAAGTTTTAATATTCAGAGACCAGAAACATAAACCTTTAGAGATAAATAAGAAGAGAGAATTGACATATTGTTGAGGCTTGTTTCCCTTTCACTATACAAAATTTAATGTGTGAAGTCTGCTGCAAATATAAATTTTATTTTGCCTATTCTTTTAAGCAAATTGCTTAAAATGTAGAGAACCAAATTCCAATATCCCTTCATTTCAAAAAAAAAAATCATATGCACCTTTAAGTTTCTCAGTTATTTCTAAATACCTAAATGCAATGCATTATTGGAACTAATTTCATTCCATATTTAAATTTATTTTTTGTTGTTGCTGTGAAAATACTGTACAAAGGGGTTTCAATTACATGGACAAGATAATGAGTATATTTCCTATCAAGCATTGTAGCCTCCTCCTTTGTTTCCCCTTCCCATAACTTCCCGTCCTCTCCCCACTTCCCACCCAGTCCTCCCCCCACCAAAATTTTAAAGTTTGTTTTCAACATAATGGCTTGTACATCTCATTGTTTTAATGGTCCAACTGTATCCCTATTATACAAATGATTTGTTTTTTCCCTTACCTTCCTCAAATTATAACAACATCAAGTTCATTGAATGCAGGGTTTGTACAGTGGGGGAGGGACATACAAAGCAAAAAAGAAATATTCTTATAAATGTGTTAGAAACAATCCCATGAAAGGGAAAAACATTTGAATATATAGCTTAGGGCTCATTTCCCTAACATCAACTTGTCTGACAGTTTCTGTTTGTCTCAGACACATACTCGTTATGGCAAATAAGGGAAATCATGGCACTAATGTTTCTTTGGGCCTGGCTTACGTCACTTAATATATTTTTTCCAAGTCTTTCCATTTCCTAACAAATGGAGCCAATGTCATGCTTTCTGATGGAGGCATAGAATTCCAGTATGTATATATACCACATTTTCTTGATCTACTCATCTACTAAGGGGCATCTGGGTTGGTTCCATATATTAGCTATGGTAAATAATGATGCAATAAACATAGTTGTGCTGGAAGCTCTACTGTGGCCTTGTATGTGAACATTTGGATAAATACCCAAAGTGGGATTCTGGGTCATAGGGGAGCTCTATGTGGAGACTTTTGAGGAACCTCAATACTGATTTCCAAACTGGTTGAACAAGTTTATACTCCCATCCACAATACAGTAATGTTCCGTTCTGTCCATATCCCCTCCAGCATCTGGTGTTATTAGAGTTCTTGATTATAGCCATTCTAACTGTGGTGAGGTGGTATCTCAATGTTGTTTTGATTTGCATTTCTTTTATGACTAGGGAGGTTGAGCATTTCTTCATGTGTCTATTGGCCATCCTTCTTTCCTCTTCAGAGAAGTTTCTCTTTAAGTCTTTAACCCACTTATTTTTGGGCAGTTGTTTCTTTGAAGATTTGTTGGGGGATTTAAATTTTTGAGTTACATGTATATTTTAGATATGAGACCCTTGTCCATTTTATGGCTAGTGAAGATCTTCTCCTAATCTGTGCGCTTTCTATTGATCTTGCTAGCTATGTCCTTTGCCATGCAGAAGCTCTGCAATTTTATGCAATCCCATTTGTCCAACCTTTCTTTGATTTGTTGTGTTTCTGGGTCTCTATTAAGAAAATTTCGGCCTGTGCCAACAAGACCGAGGGTTTCTCCTATTCCACTCTTTAATGTTTTCAGAGTATCTGGTTTGACTCCAAGGTCTTTGATCTATTTAGAGTTGATTCTGGTACAGGGTGATATATAAGGATCTAGCTTTAGTGTTCTACAAGTTGTTAACCAATTTTGCCAGCACCATTTACTGAAGAGGCTGTCTTTCTTCCATTCTATTTTTTAACTCCCTTACAGAAGATTAGATGGCTATAGGTCTGTAGGTTCATTTCTGGGTTTCAATTCTATTCCATTGGTCCTGAGGTCTGTTCTTGTGTCAGTACCAAACTGTTTTGATTACTATGGCTTTGAGGTTGAATTTGAATTTGGTATTGATATTCTTCCAGCTCTGTTCTTTCTGTTAAGGATCATTTTTGCTATTCAGGGTCTTTTATTGTTCCATATGAATTTTTTGATTGCCTCTTCTATTTCCTTGAAGAATGAGGTTAGAATGTTGATAGATATCGCATTGAATTTGTAGATAGCCTTGGGAAGTATTGCCTTTTTCACTATGTTGATCTTTCCCAATCCAGGAGCATGGGAGTTTTTGCCACTTTCTAAGTTCAGTTTTGATTTCCTTTTTCAGTTTTTTAAAGTTTTCATCATAGAGGTCCTTCACTTTTTTGGTTAAGTTAAATCCTAGGTATTTTATTTTTTGTGGGGCTATTACAAATGGAGTTGCTTTCCTAATTTCAGCCACTCTTTTCTTATTGTTGGCATACAGAAAAATCCATCGATTTTTGAGGGTTAATTTTATACCATGATACTTTGCCAGAGTTTTGAATCAGCTTGAGTAATTTTGGAGTGGACTCTGTGCAATTCTTTAAATACAAGATCATGTCATCTGCAAAAAGGGAGAGTTTTACTTCTTCTTTCCCTATTAGGATCCTTCTTATACTTGCATCTAGTCTTATTACTCTATTTAGGAATTCCAATACTAGATTGAAGAGAAGTGGAGAGAGTGGGCATCCTGTCTCATTCCTGAGTTGAGGAAATAGCTTTAGTTTTTTACCATTAAGTATAATGCTGGCTATAGGTTTGTCATATAAAACCTTTAATGTATTGAGGAATGTTCCATGGATTCCTCATTTTTCCAGAAACTTCATAAAAAGGGATGTTGGATCTTGTCAATTGCTTTTTCTGCATCTATTGAGATAACCATGTGGTTCTTATCCTTGCTTCTGTGGATGTGATAAATTATATTATTTGATTTGTGTATCTTAAACCAGCTTTGCATCCCTGAAATGAATCCTGTTTGATCGTGGTGTATGATTTTTTGGATGAATTGTTGAAGTCGATTGGCCAAAATTTTGTTGAGAAGTTTTGCATCAAAGTTCATCAAAGAAATGGATCTATAGTTCTCTTTCCTTGATGAGTCCCTTCCTGGTTTTGGGATGTGTGTTATGATGGCCTCATAGAATAATTTCAGTAGTGAACTTTCTTTTTCAGTTTCATTGAAGAGTTGGAGGAGTATTGGTGTGATGTCTGCTTTGAAGGCTTAATAGAATTCCGCTGTAAAACCATTTGGCCTGGGCTTTTCTTAGATTGGAGGTCTCTTATTGCTCTTTCTGTTTCAGTGCTTGATATAGGCCTTTTAAGATAGTTTGACTCATCTTGGCTTAGTTTCGGCATGTCAGTATTTTCTAGAATAAGGTCCATTTCTGCCAAGTTCTCAAACTTATTAGTATACAGGTTTTAGAAGCATTCCCTTATAATGTTCTGAATATTAGTTGTTTCTGTGATGATGTTTCCATTCTCATCTCTGACTTTATTTGGGTGTGTTCTCTTCTTTTTCTGATAAGATTTGCTAAGGGTCTGTCAATTTTGTTAATTTTTTCAAAGAACCAACTCTTAGTTTTGTTGATTCTTTGTATAGTTTTTTTTGCATTCTAATTAATTTAATTCTGATTTAATTTTAATTATTTCTTTCTGTCTATGGGATTGGGGTTTATCTTGCTGCTTTTTTTCAAGGAGGTTCAGATGTCTCATTAAATTGTTGTTTTCAGATCTCTCCAATTTGTTGATATAGGAGCACAGAGCTATAAACTTGCCTCTGAATACTGTGTTTGCTGTGTCCCAGAGGAGCTAGTAATTGGTGTGTTCAGTTTTGTTGAATATCATGAACATTTGAATTTCCTTTCTAATCTCTTCCATGACTCACTCGTGATTCAGCAGTGTGTTGTTCAGGATCAAATGTGTTACATGACTTTCTTTGGTTGCTTTTGGTGTTGAGTTCTAAATATATTCCCTTGTGGTCTGAGAGAATGCAAGGTATAACTTCAATGTTTCTGAATTTGGACGTTTGCTTTGCGGCCTAAAATGTGGTCTATTTTGGAAAATGTTCCATGTGCTGCTGAGAAAAATGTATTGTCTAATGCTGCTGGGTGAAATATTCAGTAGATGTGTGTTAAATCTAGTTGGTCTGTGCAGTTGTTTATATCTGCGGTTTCTCTGTTGAGTTTTTGTGAAGTTCATTTATCTAGTGGGGAAAGTTGTGTGTTAAAGTCCCCAACAATTAATGTTTATGGATCTATGTGGGATTTGAGGGAAAGTAGAGGTTCTTGGATCAATTAGGGTGCTCTGCTGTTTGGCAAATAGATATTTAGAATTGTAATATCCTCCTGAAGGAGTGATCCCTTAATTAGTATGTACCGACCTTTTCACTAATTTTAATTAAAAGTCTATTTTATCTGATATTAGGATTGCAACTCCGTCCTGTTTATGGGAGCCGTTTGCTTGGTAGATTCTGTTTAAGCCTTTAAAATTGAAAATGTGTTTGTTTTTGTGGGCAAGATGTGACTCCTGAAGCCAGCAGATAAAAGGATCTTGCTTTTTAATCCAAGTAGACAGACTGTCACTTAATTGGTGAGTTAAGTCCGTTAATGTTGAGAGATAGAACTGAGAGGTATTTGGGAGTTCCTGCCATTTTATCCAACTACTTCAGGGCTGTGGCAACTGTGTTCTTCCTATGGTTCTTGGATTCTCAGTTTGGGTGATATTTCTTGGCCTTTATTGTGGTCTTGTTGGTTTTCTCTGTGTAGGACATCTTTAAGATTCTTTTGTAGGGCTGGTTTGGTGGAGATATATTGTTTCAATTTTTCTTTGCTATGGAAGGGTTTTATTTGACCTCCGATTATTAAGGAGAGTATAGCTGGGTAAAGTATTCTTGGTTGATAGTTGTTTGTCTTTAGGGCATAGATTACATCATTCTAGGCTCTTCTTGCTTTGATTGTTTCTGCTGAGAAATCTGAGGTGATTCTAGTTGGTTTCCCTTTATAGGTGTTTGATCTTTGCTCCAAGACAACTTTAAGGATCTTTTCCTTGTTCTGAATTGATCCTGTGAGTATTATAATGTGACAATGGGATATCCTCTTCTGGTCTAGTCTATTGGGAGTTCTAAAAGCTTCTTGTATCTGAATAAACCTATCTTTTTGCATGTTTGGGAAGTTCTCTGCTAGGATCCTGTTAAACAAATTTCGTAGACCATTGACTTCTGGCTCTAGGTGCTCCTCTACACCCATTATCCTCAGATTAGGCCTTCTAGTGGGGTCTTCCAAGGCTTGAATGTTGAATAGATCTATCATATTTCTTGGATTTGTCTTTGATGGTTGTATATTCTTTCTCTATAATATCTAGGCTGTCTTCAATCCTCAGGCTTCAATCTTCTGCATGACCTATCCTACTATAGAGACTTTCTATTTTTTTTTTCTTTTCCTTCTAGTTGGTCGGTTTTTATGGCTTCTAATTCTTTGTTGGATCTTTGTTTTAGATCTTGTATGAAATTCTTTACTTCCTTAATTTAGTGTCAAGTGTTTATTCTCAAATCACTTGGTTGATTAGTTATGGTTTCCTTGGACTCCCATTACTTCTGTTGGGATCCATTCAGCATTCCCTTTGTGGACTCCCTGACTTCTTTCAGCTCTCTGTATATGGATTCCATGAATGCCTCTAGTGATCTTTGTCTATGCTCATCCCGCTCTTGAAATTCCTGTATTACTCTTTGATCAGCTTCCTCACGTTCATGCAATTCCTGTAGTTCTCTTTGACTAATCTCAGCCTACTCACACAATTCCTTTATTTCTCTTTGAGTGTTCACAAGCTGCTCATGCAATTCTTTTATCTATCTTTGAGTAGCTTCCTCACACCTATGAGCTTCCTGTTTTGACATTTGTTTGCCTCCTCTCTCTATATATCATGCTCACACAGAGTCCTTTGAAGGTTTTCAATCTTTTTATTTACCATGATTAATATTAGTGTTTTTAGATCTTTTTGGAAGCTCTCCTCTGGATTATTCATTATCTGTTCTGTCCACTGATTATCATGAGTGGGAGTTGAGATACCCGGACTTGCCATTTTTCTTGTGTTTTTCCGGCTTATTCTGCCCATTTGGCATGAGAGTAACACCAATTTTGTGCTTGAAAACTATCTTAAGGGAAGCATCAACAAAGTCTGTAGTTGCACAGTCAAAAGCCTGCAGATCCTCCTGAAGGAGAGATCCCTTGATTAGTATGTAGCGACTTTCTTAATCTCTTCTCACAAATTTTAATTTGAAGTCTATTTTATCTGATATTAGGATTGCAACTCCAGCCTGTTTATGGGAGCCATTTGCTTGGTAGATTTTGTTCCAGCCTTTAGCATTGAAAATGTGTTTGTTTTTACGGGCAAGGTGTGACTCCTGAAGGCAGCAAATATTTTGCCCATGTAATTGTAACCACTCTGTACAGTATTTTCACAATAAAAATAAATAAATAAATATTACAAAAGCCTGCAGATATAATCTAGTTCAACAGATACATTTTCAACATCAACCAACTATGTATTAATAGGCTATGAACCGCAAAGAAGAATTTGGCAAACAAGAAATTATTAGGTTTAGTGAGAGATGTGGGTATAAATAGGAATAGAGGGATGTGGAAAGAGAGAGGCAGAGCTAACTTAGTCCTAATCTCAAAGCAGGAAATAGATTCGATAGAATGATAATAGACAACGGGGAAAAAGAAAGAGAAAAAAAAGACAAGGAAAAATAGTAAAATAAAAATTAAAAAGTGAAACACTTAAAATTATGCAGATTAAGAACTTAATATTCAGAGAAGGATGGGAACATGATAAGAGAAGGGAAGGAATAGAAAGGAGACACCAAAAAATAAAAAATAAAAATGCTTAAAATTTTATATAGGTATATAGAGGTAGTACAGCTATTAAAGAAGTTAAGTCTAAGAGGTTTTTTATTCATTAATAAATTTCTGGATTAAGTGTGTATATAATCGGGGATAAGGTCTAATAATCGACTACAGGTATATCTGAGAATGAGCAGAAATGCGACTAAATCACGCAAAGAAGAACGAAAGAGAAAAAAAGTGAAAAGAATGAGAAAGAAAGGAAAAAAGGATCAAAAGGTCAGTAGTGCTAAACAAAAATGGAAAAAAGCACACACACACACACACACACACACACGTATACCTGTAAAATAAAAATTATAAGAGGAAGAAAAAAGTTAATAGAAAACAATTTTTAACGTTAAAAATTAAAAATGTTAAAACAATTTTAATAAAAGGTGACATAAAAGAGTTCTTTGCTTTTTGGGGATGAGAAGGGAAGATCCTGTATCTCCCTTGTGTCCATAATCAGTCTCTTGTTGGAGTCTCTGGTCTGCTTGTGGTATTTGATTTTCCTGTAGCTTGGTTTTTTTTTTTAAGTCAGTTTGTTTGAGCAGGCAGAAAAATGCTTTGATTTACCCAGGATTTTGTCATCCTCCTCCCAGGCTAGTTCAATGGGAGGGAGATCTGCTTTGAGTATCACAAAAGATGGCTGTTTCTTCTAGTTTGGAGATGCTGTGATGGGGCTAGGTTCTGGGTAGAGTTGAGGCCTTTCAGCAAACAGTAGCTTTTCCCTGAGGCCTAGCTTCTGAGGCAGTCACAGAGCCTAGCCAGCAGCCGTTCTCAGGGTTTATTGTTACTGAATTTCAATTGATTGTCTAGGGAGGATCAGCCTCTGGCTCTGTTTACTCAATGAAGAAAGCCACTCCTGGGGCTGGTGCAGGCCCGGGATGGGTGAATTTTCCCTGAGTGGAGCTGAGCCTGGCAGGTCAGGTTAGGTTCCTGTGACCTGTTAAATGACTGTTTGTTTTCATCCAAGGACTGAGTTGGAGCTAGCTGCTCAGCCAGGCCTTTGCCAGTATCAAAGATGGAGATCTCCGGTAGTGGGCAGGGAGAGATGGCGTTCCCTTCTCTGCTCCCTGAGAAGGAGTGAGGAAATCAGGCTTCTACTCACACAGGAGTCTGGTTCCTGGGTGATCTCTGATCTGCGATATGAAGGATGAAGATGTCTGCTCCTTGTCAGTTCTTGCTGGTGTTGAGTAGAATCCTCTCACCTGCTGCATCTGGCGCCTTTGTCCTAGACTCTCTGTGTTGCAGGTATGGTGGTTACGGCCACCACCGCCCCCCCCCATAGCTGCAACCATGGCCGCTGGCAAGTGCTCAGATTTGTCTACTTGCCTTGATTTTCCCTCTCTGCCTAACTCTCTGTACTGTGATGGCACATTTGGTGTGATTCTTTGGCTTAGTTAAGCTTCCAGCTTCTCCTTTGCTATCTTCCCGGAACCATAAATTTAAATTTTAAATGATAAATTCTTTTAAAATTGTTTCACTCGTGCACAGGTATGGATAGATAAGTGATGTGGGCAGAATCAGAATTATTCAGAAGGTTGTAAATGGATGCTTACCTAGTTTTCTCTCGGCTGGATCATAGAATACAGACTGTCCTAATTGAAAAAGTTAGCCTTCTGAGGTTTTTGCATATAAACACTCCATCAACATTTTATTAGAAGATTATTCAAGATTAGCTATATGTTGATTAATAATGACTGATCATGACAGAAATTTGAGAGAAAACCATCTACACTTCAGTGAGGTTCTAATTTGTGCTTCACAAACTGTTATGAAAGCTCTCCATGAGAAATCTAGCAGCTGCATTTCTAAAAAGACCTTGGGTTGTTACACTTTCTGATATTGTCTCAATTCAAATACTTCTCCTTGGAGTTCCATACTATTCAATGATGCTGTATTAGCTCCTTGTTACAATTTTCAGACTGATCTTTTTGATGAAATTTGTCCTTTTCAAAATTGCTCTCCAAATTCCATCCACAAACTGCATACAAAATTTATCTGAAAAAATTTGTATCTGTTTATATTGCATATACTTTTATTTTTCATTACAAATATGGAATGTAGTAAAAATTCTCATAACAATTATACTGCGCTAGATTGTGGGCAGATTCTGATGTAAATAATATACTGTGTTCATGTAGAGATTTTGAAAATCCAAAGTAATAAGCCTGTGGTCCTAAAACCAATACCTTACTTATATTGAGTGACAAATACAACTTCATAAAAGTACAGAAGTTTTCCTTGTATCTTTTTAACATATATTTTTATTATAAATACTGTACAGAGGGGTTACATTTACATAAGTAAGGTAATGAGTACATTTCTTATTGAGCATTGTTACCCCCTCCTTTGTTTTTCCCCTACCATCCCTTCCCTTCACACCTCTCCACCTCCCCCCTTCACCCATCCTCTGTTAGAATGTCTTGTATATTTCGTTGTTACAATGGGTCAACCAGTATCCTTTACTTATATCTTAAATGAAGAAATGCTCGCTTGATTTATGCTGATTCTACTTGTGTAGACACATCTAAAATCACTGCCCAAGTCCAAGAGCACATAAATGAAATGCCATCATTTTTTTGTCAGTTGGTATTTGTGTTCTACACATTTATTGACAGGTTACAAATTATTCTTAAACATTAAAACATTAAAAATACTTTCTTTTTTTCTTATTTTCTTCGCCAGGAAATCAGCAAGACCTCAGCCAGCATTTCTCGCCTAGGAATTTTCACATGGGTTAGTTAAATGTATATGTAGAGTCCAGTTTTCTGAGGACTCACTCATCTGCCTAGGAATTCATGCTGGTTGTTGGAAAAAGAGCTCAAGTAAGGATGCCATTTAAAGCCTTATAACTTTACTCTTTACCAGGGTATTCTCCTGCTACTTTGGTTGTTGAGAATGTCTACAAGAGTAAGCATTCCGTGAGGAGCAGGGAGATACCATAAGACTTATACTTACTGAGGTTTCCAAGTGACTTGCTATCACTTGTACTGCATTTTGAAAGTCAAATCTCTCTAAAACTACCAGTTTTAAGAGATAAGAAGAGTGGAAAATGAACTCTTAGGGACAAATACATCTTCAACATATATTGTTCCAATTATTCCTTTTAAGGCATATTCAACAACTGGTGAAACTTGTGTTGGCTGTAATTATGTGTCTTTCTCCATGGGTGCATGTATACATGAGAATATGTATGTGTGTGAATAGTAACATACATGTGTACATTATGGCTTATATCATCATTTATTCCTTGCTAACAAATAAAGTAAGGAATCACTAAACTTTTAACAGAAACTTTGTAGTTTAAGTCGTAACTCTTCACTCTGCTCCTTTACACAAAGACTGCAACTTCTCATTAATAAAGTTTCCATAAACTCTGAAATGTACATACTTAGTACTTAATGTCTGTTATCATAAATCTTAAATACTTTACAGAAAAGTTTTATACCTGCCAAACAGTCCTATTTTTGGCATATATAAGCAAAATCTCAAAATTAAGCATATTTAAAACATTAAAACTTTTAACAAACCTTAACACTTGCTGCAATGTTCATTTTGACAGGTGCCTTGTATAGAATAATTGAATTTCTCCTCCTACACATCTCTTGAACTACAAATATCTGGAATTATTTTGTTTTTGGCATGTCTATCTTGATTTTATTCTTAATTGTGTGCTTATGTAAGAAATACATGATTCTATAATTTCACAACAATTCTTTTGAACTTACTTTTTGTTGAATTGCCTAGCTTAATAAAATCAATTAAACATTATACTTTATATATAAAAACTGTTCTGTGCTCAATTTAGCATCACATACCCTAACATTGGAACGATACAGAGAAGATTAGCATGCACCCTGCGCAAGGATGACATGCAAAGTCTTGGAGCGTTCCATATATTTACAGCAACAGATGCTGAAACGTATGTGGCCACAAGGGAACGGTACTGCATTCTTGGTGGGAGTGTAAATTTGTTCAACTACTTTGGAAAGCAGTATGGAGGTGCCTCAGAAGACTCCACATAAAACTCCCCTATAACACAGTAATCCCACTTTTGGGGATTCATCCAAATGATCATAAAAAAGACCATACTAAAACTACCAGCACAACTATGGTTATTGCAACATTATTTACGATAGCTAAGATATGGAACCAACACAGATGCCCCCATTAGATGAATGGATCAAGAAAATGTGTTATATATACACAATGGAATTCTTTGCCTCCATCAGAAAGAATGATATCGCCCAATTTGTTAGGAAATGGAAAGACTTGGAAAAAATTTACTGAGTGAAGTAAGCCAAGTCCAAAGAAATATAGGTCCCATGATTTCCCTTATTTTCAATAACGAATGTATGTCTGGGATAAGCAGAAAAGTTCAAAAGATATGTGCATATAACCAGATAAGATGATGTTAAAGAAATTGAACCCCATGATAGGGACACAAGTGGGTTTTTGTTTCTTGCTATTGTTTCTAACGTACTTATAATGTGTGATGTCATTTTTTTTGTTTTTTGTATGTTTCTCCCCACACTATAACCCCTGTTTTCTCTGTATTTGAAGTTGGTACACTTACATTTTGTATGTATGCTTCTCTAATTTGGGGAGGGGAAGGGAAAAAATGCTCAAATAGTGATACAGGTTGACCCATTGTAACAATGAGATGCACAAGACACTATGTTGAAAAATGAACTTTACAATTTAGGCGGAGGAAGGAAGGGGGAGGGGAGTGTACTTGTGGAGGTGGGAGGGAAGGGATGGTAGGGGAAATATAAAGGAGGAGGTAACAATGCTTGTTAGGAAACTTACTAGTTTCCATGTTCATGTAAATGTGACCCCTCTGCACAGTATTATTACCATAAAAAACATATAAAAATTTTCTTAAGTGGAAGAGTTTATTTCCTCTATTTTACCCATATAATATTGTTAATAAAGAAATTAATTCAGAACACTGATATGAAGGTAATTTGAATAAATGTGTGTGTGTGTGAGTGCGGCAGCGCGCAAGCATACACGCACGTGCATGAGAACAAACACCTTGCATGTATATTGGAATGCTCAGAATTTAAATCAGGGCTTCAAGGCCTTACTAGGCCTTTCCTATCTAGATTGGTGAGCTACGATATAAGCTACGATATAAGCAATTCTTGGCTCTTTGCTAGTTCATTAAACATTTTGAAAAATAATTTCATGAAGTTTTATTTTTGGTCCTGATTGGCTCCCAAGTGTTATCCACAGATCTCAGTCTCCTGAGCAAATATTCAGAGTAGATAGGATTATAGGTGAGACCAGCCAGCACAAGGCTTTTAGAACAATTTTAAAAGTAAAAGAAAATTTACTTCATGGGGGCCTGTTTTATCATCACCGAATTTGAAAGCCTTTTGAGTGATTATATGTCAATTTAATTCGTTTGGGGATTGTTAAAAGATAGTAAGTGATGATATTTAAAAGTTTTAGTACTTTTTTTAAAAAAGAAACTGGAACTGTGGGACAGAAGAAATTTGGCTGTCTTCGGACCTCAATTTGTAAGCTCAGCTCTGTGCATGATAACCTAAGGTCACCAACACACTCTGTGTTGAAGACAAAATGTGACAGAAAACAATCACCATGGGAAATATTTGCTATGCTATTATTTCTTGGACAATATGAATATTGAATTGAGAGTATAAGAGAATGGAGAGATTTTACCCACCTTTTTGGCATTGCTGAAAGACTTTTGGAAACTGACTCATTTCCTTCCTCACTGTGTGTATCTTTGGGCCATGCACTTACAGTTTTTTACTACAATTTTTCCCAACACTACAATGGTAATAACATTAGCATTATACCAAATGTTATCTTAAGAAGTAAGAGAATAAAAGTTGTGAAACACTTAACATAAACCTATGAATGACCTTTGAGTTTAGCCAGCATTCTTTTTTAAATATTAAATAGAATATGATAAGTAGTACAGAAATCATTACATGTAGTGTTAGCAACAAGAAGTAATATCTATTGACCATGCTCAGCTTCCAAGTAAGCCAGGTGGATAACTTCTCATGCTGTAAATCAAACTGGTTATCTTATGTCGTGATAGTGTAAAAATATCAGAGACAGAACAATGAAGGAATGTTGTAGACTGAGGTGAAAGCCATATAAAAATGTGCAAACTTGAAAAAACATAAAAGTATCGGAGCAGTATACTGTGTTTTACTTCATTTAAGTTACATAGCAATGATAAGGAAGATCTAGAAGAATAAAATGTCTTTTTGATATTTTATCATAGGTCCTTAGAAGGATGAACACTTTCCTCATTCTTGTAGAGGCATCATCAGATGAGGGGAACTGTATTTTTTGTTTGCTTCCTTCCATTTATTCTTCAGTTTGAAATCTGAACTACATGAGACTGAAAGAAAGAAACTGAAATTAGCCGTACAGGCTTTGGAAAGAACAATCAAAGTAAAATAAATAAAATATATAAAGCCTTGTAAAAGGTCTAACTAAATTGAGTTACATAGTCTCAAGCGTTAACAGAAAATGATTTAAGCAATATCATGTTATTAAAAATTTAAAAATTTTAGGAGCTGCTTAATTTTTTTCCTTTCTACTACCTTGAATTAATTATTGATTTTCTATAGAGAGATTAAAGATGGGATTAACAAGAAACTTGATTAAAAATGGACAAAAGTTCTGAATAGACATGTTTTCCAAAAAGCCCTGAAAATTGCCTGCAGATTTACAAATTTGTATTTAATGCAACTTCTGTGCTAGCTTAATGCTTTGTGAGCAGAAGTCATTAGAGAAATGCAATTCAAAATTACTTTGATGCTACTTCTTAACTAATATAACTCTTATAAAAAATATCCAAGGAACCAGGTGTGGAGGTAAAGGCTGGTAATTCCAAGTGATTGGAGGGTAGAGTAACAGGATTTGAGTTTAAGGCCAGTCTTGGGTACTGCACACAGTAAAAACCTGCCCTTTAAAAAAACTCAAAAATGTAATAATGTTGGCTGGCGACAGTGTGGAGAAAAGGAAATTTTCAACACTCTTGGTCAAAATACAGGTTAGTGTTCTCGTTGTAGAAAGTAGTATGCAGTTTTCTAAAGAAATCCAAAGTTGAAATATCATCTGTCCCACCAATCGTGTGATTATTTCTCTCTGGGTAACTCATAAATATATCTGTAATTCATTGTTATTCACATTATTCACAACAACAGCTAAGATAGAAATCGAAGTCCAGTGTTCACCTACAAACAAATAAAGCAACTGTGGTACATGCACAAATATCTTTTTCTGTTGATTCCAAAGTACTTTTTTTATTGTTTTCCTGTTTCCATGTGATTAACCTCCAAATTAGAAATCCAGATATATGACTTAATTTAACCAAAACTATTTATTGAGTATAAGGACCTTCTACTCTCTGCATTCTTCACACTAAGATCACCAAATATGATGAGTCTGGAATAATTAGTCTCTTTTTGACCTATGTTAATATTCTTTACAATGTGAGTGAAATGTTTAAAAGTAGTATTTGTTTTAGATTAATTGCTCTGAAGAGACAATAAATGATATTATCAAAGCTTAAAAATGATTTGATTTAAAATTTAGAATTCAGGAAATGGTGTTGACCACTCTGGTTACTGGAGCCTTCACTACAACCTCATGAGCCAATTTTTATTGATGAAGCAAAAATCTGACGTTAGACATTTATGAATAAAAAAATCATGTCATCCTGAATATGTAGAGCTACATGTAAAACATAGAAAATTTAGCTTCTAAATACCTGAATATGCTAGTACATTTAATTGCAGGGTAAGTACTTGTTCTGAAAGGAGATAAAATTGAAATTATTTTGAAATGTAAACCTAAGTATTTATTTGAATAAAAGACAATGTTTAAAATATCACTCATTCAAGAAACAAGATGTACAGTTAGTTGTTTTTCATGCCAATTATGTTCTCTAAACTTACTACAAATACTAGATTAGTAAACCTAAGTCATTGCTTTGCAGGGAAATAGCAATTCCATTTCTTAAAACTCATGACAATAACTTTTTCTCAAACAATTGCTAAGTAATCGTTTTATATTTTTGTCATGGAATCTTATTTGATAAATTTTTATTCATTAAGTTAAATAATTGGCAAACAATATAAATTATGCATGGACAAAGTTTATCTAACACGAGTTTTTTTTTTTTTCAGAAGATAGATCATGGCTCTCTTAAAGAACATTAGAAGGCAGTGTGTTCTTTATTAATTTTTAGTTATTTTGTTAATAGATATTAATTGTCAGAAGTGACAATTCCATAAGATCTTTAACGGTATTTGATTATACTCCCTCTATTTCTTTCTCATTACTCCTTCCTCCAAAGATCTTCTGTTTTTCACATAAAATTACATCTTTATATATGCACATATAAACTAATTTGGAAGATTTAAGCTAAACTGCAAGTTAATTCAAGATGTACAGTGAATTAATAGAATAAATAAAAACCTGAATATCTTTTGTTAACTTTTGAATTGAGCTATCATTATTATTATTTTTAGGGTTAGGATCTCTGACAGAATTAGAATTAGGATTAGAGAAATAGAAAATTTAGGTTCATCACAGGATGAACCATTGCAACAATGATACTCACAAGACACTATGTTGAAAATGAAGTTTATACCATGGGAAGGGAAAGGTATGAGAAGTGGGGAGGGATGGGATAGTGAGAGAACAAGAAAGAAAGGGGTAACAATGCTCAACAAGAAACGTATTCCTTACCTTATATATGTAACTAATCCCTCTTTAAAGCATCTTTTCAACAAAATAAAAATTTTAAAAATAATGTAAAATAAAACCTGACAGGACATAGAAAAACAGTTAAAAATTTATGTTCAAAATGCAAGTAAAAGTTAGACCTACACGCTGAGCAAGAGTTAGGATAAATATGAAAAAAGTGGCTTGCTACTAACATGATGATTCGGTTATACGTAGGTTTAGGATTAGGAAAGGTGTGCCAGTTAGAATGGGGTTAAGATGAGAAAAACATGTAAGACATTGTGTAAAACTGCCACATATTTTAAGAAGAATGAATGAAAACCAGTCTGTGTTACTTTAAACATTCAGATATAATTTGGTTTAAAGTGTGAGATACATTTTTGTTCCGGTTAGGGTTAGGGAAGGATAAGCTTTAAGGTGAATTTCAGTTTTCCAATTAGAATTAGAAGCCAAAAAAATGTGTGATTGAATAGAATCTAGACAATTTTCCTTACATTAACCATTTGGTGTTAAATCAGAATGTGATTTAGATTAGGTTTCTGGTTAACTGGAGTTGAGGATAGAGTAAAGAAATGGGTTAAACTAGTGGCTCAGGCCTATTATCCTAGCTACTCAGGAAGCTATTTTCTGAGGATCGCAGTTCAAAGGTAGCCCAGGCAGGAAAGTCCATGAGACTTTTATCTCAAATTAACCACTATAAAACATAAAAGCGGTGCTGTGGCTCAATTGGTTAAATACACACCTTGGGCTAAAGAACTCAGGGATTATGCCCTGGCCCAGAGTGCAAGCCCCACGACCGACAAAAAGGAAAAAATAAAAAAAGAAATGTTAAATATTAAGTAAAGCTGAACCTTTTTTTAGGTTCTAGGAATTCAGGAAAAGCTGGGATAATGGAAGTACAATGTATTTCATAAAATCAAGATTTGAGATCAATGGGTATAATGATGCCTGTTATGGAACAAAATACATTCAGAGTTAAGAGTGAAAAATCTTTAGGGTTTACAGAAAACCTACAATTTATTTCAAGAATTACCAATGGAATTTCAGTTAGGATTGCACAAAATGAGCATTTTTCATAAATTTTAGAATTGGGATAGGATTAGTGTCAAGGTAATGGTTAGTTAGGATTCCAGCAATGGTTAGGCTTAGTGTGAAGGAGAAAAAAAAATGAGGGTCTAATTGAAGGTAAATTTTAATATAAGCCTGGTAAGAATTAGAATGAATGTAAACTAGAGTATTGCTATTAATATTAGAATCTACTCACAATTAGGCTGATGGTTATTCTCAATGTTCCAGTTAAGAAAGATTACGTTTAGGGTTAGAAAATGACTAAGATATTGGAAAAATTGAAACCTATGTTTGGAAGGATGAGTGAAAACTAGTGTACTTGTGTTAGTGTTAGTATTGTCATATAATTTGGATTAAGATTAGGGTCAGTATTTTCTTCTGATTATATTTACTGTTACGAATAATAAAGCTTTTAGTATAAAATTGTGTTCGCTAACAAGTAGAAGCAAATATATGAGGCTGAATAGTAACTAGAACATTATCATTATATTTATTTCTCAGTGATCATTCTTGTAGTGATTAATGAGAGTTTTCCAGACAGGTTTAGGTTGAGAGTTAGCGTTAAGTAATGGACTAGATGGTAAGTAAATCTGAAACTCTTTTCAGATACAGTGGTTCAGAAAAAGGCAGAATCAATGGAAACTACGGTATTTTTCCTGGTAAGAGAATGTGAGGAAAAGTAATATAATGGCTCCTGTTAGGGAAAAAGATAACTTTCGAGGTAGAGTCAGAAAATTTGTGAGAATTAGGGCAAACTGAAACTCATTTCCAGAGTGAAAACTGGAGTATTTATTAGAATGATTAAAAGCTAGTGTATTTTTCTTAAACATTAGAATTGGATTATCATTAGGGTGAAAGTTAGGTTTTAGTTCCAGCTAGGCTTAGTGTAAGCATTAGGGAAACGGAAAATTTAGGGTCAAACAAAGTAAATCTTCGAATAACAAGTAGAGTTAGAATTAGGATTAATGTGAAATAGAAAACTGCTAATAATATTAAGATTAGAGTATGATTACTGTGAGGGTTAGGGTTAGGTTTACAATAAAGACAAGATAATGAGTGAAACTAAAAACTATTTTTAGAAAGATGAGTTGAATTGAAGTTAGGATGAATAAAAACTAATGTATTTGTGTGGCTTTTAGACTCCAAAGGCTAAGGCAAGCCAGTGATATCCTTGTTCCCAATATCTACTGTGGGAGTATAGAGAATTACTGCATATTACCAAGAGAATATCCCACACGATCTTAATTGTAGCAGCTTTCAACCGGGAAGCATTTTCAGGTGATGGAATCAGTCAGGAGTGCAGTCTACCTTTACCACGGTGGAGGTGATCTGAGTGATGATGTAGATTTCCTCCAGGTAACTGTCAGGCTGTTGTTGAACTTTACCCATTAGGATGTGCAACAGCAGCAGCAGGGTCTCTCAGTGGCTCCAAGGGGCTGTCACATCTCGTGCTGGACTGCAAATTCCTACATAGACTGGTAAGGATACATTGCATATGTTTGGCAGGCTGTGACTCCACTAGTTTTAAAGACAATTTACACAATAGCCCAGGACAATTTACCAAGATGACAACTTTTTAAACAAATAGATCTTTTAATAAAGCTAGGATTTTCTAAGCAGATATAGAGGACTCAGGCCTGTATTATTATTTCCCATGCCTTTTCCTTCTGTCTACTTTGCCACATTTTTTAAAAAGTGAATATTTTCCCTTGTTCATAATAAGGGATGATGGGCAAAGATTCATCTTCTGTCACTTCTTGAAGCTGACTCAGGAGTGTTGATCCTACCTAGCCAGGAACCTATAAACTTAGCCTATTTTACAAAGAGGTTAAGAACAATATTTTAACTTTTGACAAATGCACAGACCATTTTTCTGGCTACAGCAGTGGAGCTTCTTTAGTCTTCTGGTTTGCAAAAGGATCTTTATGAATGGCTTTGGAACGTGATCTCTAGTAATCCTAACAATGTCTGAGATACCTATGCAGGCCTTCAGACAGATATCAATAGAAACACACTCTCAGGTTTACAAACTTTTCCTGAGAAGATGAATTTCATGTAGGTGGTGTCAGCTCAAAAGTTACTGCCAATTAGAGCTTTTGGCACATACAGGGGTTGGGATTTAAACTATCCTCCACATTTTGCAACCTTAGCTTTTTACTAATATCACAGATGACTGACAAGTTCCTGTCCCTTTCAGTCATAGACATGCTTACAAACTATCTTCCCATGACCTTCTGGGTCTGACCAATTTTTGAAGGGCCATGCACAAATGACTCAAGGATCTGACATTATTTCTGCCTTCTAAGCAGTGGCTTACGGTCTCTGGATGCTGCTCCTCTATTACTTTCGTCCAAGGAGTGTCTTCTCCACACTGGAAACAATGCCTCATTGGCAATTCCCTTAGTTGGTTGCTGGACTTGAAATTGGGGCCTGAGTGCTGTCCCTCAGCTCTACAGCTCAAGGTTAGCACTCTGCCACATTGAATCCTAAAGCAGGTCTGCTTGCTCTTTCTGCCTTCTGCTGGCTGAGTAGAGGTGACATTCTCACAGAGACCTTTATCTGCCCAGGCTGGATTCGAACCAGTTTTCAGATCAATGAGTCTCATAAAAGGCCATTTTACTCCAATTAAAAGCAAAAAGACAGTCAACATAGTAGTAGCTTTTAAGCATATTCTCACCTGAAACTTATTAAGAGCCAAAGTTACATCTGACAAACTTACAAGAATCCTCACTCCTTTTTGTGGATCTGCTGGGAACTGTTATGGAAAAAAAAAAAAAAAAAAACAACCTATGAGACCAAACTGAAATAGGAATTAAGCAATAACTTTGGTAATTCTAATTTTTCCTTTTTGTACTTTGAGGTAAATGTTTAGAACAATTTTACTTTTAAACTTTATATACAGAAATCCATTCCTAATTTGTAAGCCTCCTATTCATCTCTGTTTTAATATTCTATACTTTAGTTTTTAGTTGCATTTTGAAAAACCCCTTAAACTCTCGAGGCTAGGTGTCACTCATTTCCTTTTGGCTGCTTGTTTTTAAACAGATACACATGAAAACTTTTAAGCTCAAATAACATTTTTTTCTCAATGCAAAAATTAGAATCACCATCACTGTACCAAGAAGCTAGACTTAACACCTTTATGCCTTAAAAATAACATATTCAATGGCAGAATATCAGAGAGCAAACCACATTATACAAATAAACTTTTTGATCCTCTTTTTAAGGCCTTCTTAATTTTAATTTTAACACATCCAAGGGGCAGTTTTAGCAATGATAATCAGATATTCACATCACTCATTTATACCATCATGTTTCCAGTGTCTATCTGTAGGGAAAAGGGGCAGAATAAATATGGGCCACTTGGCCCTTCCTGTGGAATGGGCACACACCCAGTCCGACTCTTTAGATTTAGTTGAACTGCGTTTGTGCCCGCTTGCCCTAATTCACGATGCGTGGACTCTTCCCAGGGCCTGTTCCACCATGCATGACCAGCTGAACTGCACTTCTGCCGGTTCATCCTTCACTCCTAACGATAGGTCTTCTGTTGGCTTCTAAATTTCTCCTTTTTATTAAGCCAGATATCTTGATTACAGTGTAAACAGCTTTATGCATTCTAAAATACCAGATTTTCTAATTTTTAAGTTAAAGAATCCTTAAAAAGCTATTTCAAACAATGTGAAAATGCTTTAAAATTTTTTTAGTAATGATCAAATCTCATAACATTTGGAACTTTAAACTTAAACTCAGCCAATTGTTACAGCATGTTGACAATTTCTATCATGAACATGTTCACAAGCACATACAAAACACACTCAGATTTTTAAGCACTCAAAAATCAAAATCAGTTATATGTACATTTTAAAGTTTTGAAAGAAAATTTTGTGACAGTATTTATTTTAATCTAAGTAACTTTGTTGAGCTTCATTTTCCCAGGGCTTGCTTATTTAGCAAGGCATTTCAAAAATTGGTCTTTTGCATCCCTTCTGTTGGAGGAAGGCTGGGGGTGGGGGGGAAGTCACCTGAAATTAAACTGGCCTGATTTTTATCCAGTTTTAGACAAGAGCACTTTACATTGTCAGGACTAGCTGAAAAGTCAAAAAAAGGCACAAATCCTTCTCTATGACTGACCCCAGCTGGAGGCTGGAACTTCTATTTCCCCAGATATGTTCAAAATCACATTTGTAATAAAAGTTACTAGATGAGACCTTCATAGATGAGGTGGTATGGGGTTTCTGGTGGAGCTCTGTCTGGTTTAAGGGAGGAGTTCGTATTGGCACAGCCTGTATGGTGGAACAGGACAGGGATTTGAGGGCAAAGGCCAGTCTGTGTAGGGCTTTGAGACATCAGGGAGGGAACAGCAAGGACTAGACTTGTTAGAGGAGGGGTCTCTTGTGCAGTAGGTGGGAGTTAGGATGGAGGCTGGCAGGTGGACAGGTTTTCATTGGAAGAAGGTGGGGTTACTGGGGAGGAGGATGTTTGGGACAGGACTTTGAGAAGGAAGAACAAGGCTACAAAGGAGGAGGTTACTTAGAGGAGGGGATCTGGTGGAACACTGTGAGCCCTTGTGGGACATGTAGGGTGAGGTTTTCCATAAGGCAGGGCAGGGAATGGAAAGAAGAGGTTGACAGAAGGTGGGGATTCTGGAGTAGGAATGCAGAGCTATGAGGGAGTGGCTTTTCAGGGTGTGGCTTTGAGAGGGCAGGGTGGTACTAGGAAGACATAGGCTAGTAAGGGGCAGAGTTTCTCATGGAGAATGGCAGGCCTTTGGGAAGTGTGTTAGGGTGGAGGTGGGGTTTCCAGCAGAGCAGGATGTAGACACAATGTATGGAGGCATTTTTCAGGACCAGGGCTTTGTGAGAGCAGTGATAAGATCCAGTGCACTAGACTAGTTAAGATGGGGTTTCTAGTGTCGCCAGTTACCACTTCGAAAAGAGGAGTGAGGTTGGATGGGTATTTCAGTGTTGTAAGGCAGGACATGGACTATGGACAGGATTTCCAGCAGGGCAAAACAACCTTCCAAAAGGGACTATGAAGGGACTGGGATTTAAAGTTGAGTCTAGTGAGGCTTCCAGAGGGAGGCCAACTGGTGCAGTGGTTTCCAGTGAAGCAATGATGGTGTCGAGAGATGGGAGAGTGTGGGGGAGGTTTTCTCGGCTTCCAGAAGGAGGTCAACTGGAACAGTGGTTTCCAGTGGAGCAATGTGGGTGTCCAGAAATGGCATAGTGTGGTGGGGGTTTTCTAGTGGAGTTTTTCAGGAGCAGGGCAGGGTTTGGAGCCATGGGGCTAGTTGGAGGAGGGGCTTTGAGAAGGAATGTAAGAATTACAATGGTGTAGGATAATTGTGGGCAGGGTATCTAGTGGAGTAGGATGTGGAACTGAGGGAGGAGCCAATGGGGGGTTATCTGGAGAGCAAGTCAGGGCATTGAGAGAGTAGATGTGGGAGGTAGAGAGGGTTGTGGTGGAGCAGTGCTGGCTTTCCAGGCAGGAAATGGGCTGTGTGAGAAGCTTCTGGCCAAGCAAAGCAGGGCTTCAAGGGCAGTTATAGGGAGATGAAGGGTTTTTGGTATAGCATGATGGGCTTTGTGGGAAGTGGTAGTTTCAGGGCTGTGTCTGAGAGATTAGGCCTCTTACAAGTCGGCTAGTTATGGGCAGAGATTCTGATGAAACCAGGGGGGCTGGAGTGAAAAGGCTGGTTGGGGATGGGGTATGAAAGGGAAGGGAGGAGTTTGGAGGTACTAGGATATGGGAGCAATGCGACTAGAGGGACTAGAGTAGTTAGGGGCGGATCTCATCTGGTGGACGAGGTGGGGATTTGAGGGAGGAGCCTGGTGTAGGCGGGGTTCTATTGCAGCAAGGTGGGACATAGAAGGAGATATGGATGTGGCCTGGTTTCTGGTGGTGCACAGCAGGGATTCCAGGAAGTGGTGGAGTGGAAGAGGGATTTCCCTAAAGCAGAGGAGGGCTTTCAGGAAGGAGTCTGGTTGCAGTCAGGCCTTTGAAAGTTTTTAGCATTGCTACGAGGGGGTAGGTTATTTAAGGTTGAGCTTTTTAAGGAGGATGGTGACTAGAAGTGGGTTTCCAGTTGATCTATTCAAGTTTTATGGGAAGGAGGGATAGCAAATGTGCAAGACATAGTGAAGAGTGGGGCTACAAAAAACAAAAAGTTACTACTAATAAATAAAATATAAGAACACCATTTTCTGTCAGTGTAGAATTATATTACTTTTATGTGTGTGAGAGATACTGGAGAAAGTAACCAAGTATTAAATCCTTCCTAGGGAAATTTTTCTTTATCCCAGTTGATTGAAAATAAAACCATAGGTCACATCAGGCTCAGAGGCACACAGTAGACTAAGACACATGAAGCTAAGAACTTGATTCCCCAGCACCACCAATAAGGACCACAAATAAAAAGTTTAAAATATCTCACTTGGTCATAATGGACAATGTTGTCTTAAAATTGTGAATGAATAGAACTTTTACTCTAACCATTTTAGAAATCCTAAAACTAAGTAAGTAGTAATGTTTTAACTTTATACAATATTGGAAAGTATACTAAAAATAATTAGGAAAATATAAAATTGTACACAGAATGTTCGTTCTCCAGCATCAATTCTAATCTAAAAGAATTTAAAACCAGAAAATTGCGATATAGTGAGATTGCAGCATGGTTTCTTTTCAATCATCAAAATGGTGACTTAAGCAATGTGTTTTTATCATCGGATGCATCGATGTTAAAATCATATCTAAGAATGTGAAGCATTACTATACAGACCCTGAAGAAACTCAGAAGGATCTGCAAAATGATGTTGGAATAAAATTAATGACTAATTAAAGTAGGAATTGATCTACACTAGGCCCATAAATACTTTCCAGAAGAAAAGGCTACTTTAAAAATAAACAGTGAATAGGAAGCAGGCAGGAAGATCTTGAAGTAAACATTACCCAATGAACAACATCTACGGAGGCATGATTGCAGTCTTCTTTTACCTAAGTTACAGTTACTGATCTATGTACTTCCCCAATGCCAAATAACAAAGCCATGAAAATGCAGTAATCATTTTCAAGGCATTAGACTTTACAGAAAGAATTCAATGAATGTATTGCTAGAAAGTAAAGATAGATGTCTGAGCTAAAGAGTGAAGAAAATATCCTCAATCTCTGACCCTCTGCGGTGCGAGGGGTACAAGATGAAGCACAAGGAGAATAGATAGAAGTACAGTAGTGCATAACAGTAGTTCCCAAGATGCAATGATGAATGTAACAGGGAAGAAAATCAACATGATCATCACAGGACTTAGCATGGGAGAGTAGAGAGAAGAACAGTGAAAATCCAAGGAGAATTACAAAGGATGTCCTTGCATATTTGGCAGAAGAGTGCACGCCATTGAGGTCTAAACTATGTGGAGGTATTATAGGCTCATATGGTGCCACAAGAAGTGATGAACTTATGATTTACAGGGTATTGAATAATCATAAAGGTGCTGCTTCTGTAGTGCAGAGTTAAACCTTGGTAAATTCTGTTTTGAAACACACTCTAAAACCAAGAAAAGAAGATTCAAATTATATATGTGATTTGACCATTTGCAACGATAGAGTTCAAAAAAATCAAATCACATAATGTGGATATAAAAGGATAACATTAATAAAGTAATATTTAAACAACACACATTTTATGTGAATATTCTTGGTTATAAGTGATTTGTTTTCCTTACAGATTTTGAATGCACAAAACAACAAAAAAAACAAAAACAAATCAAAGCAAAAAAACACTTGGCAATAAAGCTGGATGCCAGTGCCTCATCCCTATTCTTATATAGTCACGAGGCTGAGATTGGAAGATCATGGTTCACAGATGGCTGGGGTAGCAATCCATGAGATATTTATGTTCAATTGTTAAATCAAAGACAGAGTGAAACCTTGGTTGAAATAGTACAGACTCAGTCAGTCATGAATGAAGAAACCAAGCAAGAATTTGAGGCTCCGAATCAAGTTTCATTACTGTGCGCGTACACACACACACACACACACACACACACACACACACACACACACACACACACACACAATTGGCATGAAATAGGAAGAGCGAGAGAAAAAAAGGGAATATTAAGAGTTTAAAAAGTAAACCTGTCTGTCAGGACTATCCTAAGCATATATTAATTAATAAAAATGAGGCAAACCTTGGAACCTATTTTTCTTTGAGTAAGGCTTCCTTCACATAATATGATTGTTTTCCAAGTCTTTCCCTTTTCTTAAGAAAGGGGCTATCATTCTATCATTCTTTCTGATAGAAGCATAAAATTACAACATTTTCTTGATCTATTCATCCATTGAGGGGCATCTTGATTGGTTCCATATCTTAGTTATAGTAATAATGCTGCAAAAAATATAGTTGTAGATTTAGTGTGTTTTAGATTGAGATCATTTCTACAAGACCAAGAGTGGGATTGCTGGCTCCAGAGTTATATACATTTGACCTTACAAAATGATGCTAATTGAAATGAACTCCATGACATGGAAACAACAAATTTTTTTTTAGATATCAACCTTGATGTCGGTAGAGTATCTAGATATTATTTTATTTCATTTGTCTTTTCTATTGGTTTATCCCTAGCAAAATCTGTCTTGATTTTGGTACCTTCCATCTTGTATTTACATTTATCTGATTTGGAGATGGAAAGGGAAAAATTATACTGATGAAAGAAGTGCAAAGAGAGACCCATTGCAACAATGATATTCACAAGACACTTTCAGAAATGAACTTCACAACTATGGGGTGGGGAGGATGTGTGGGGAGTGGGAAAGGAAATGAGAACAACAATGGAGTGGATAAAAATATTCAACGAGGAATGTATCTTATTCATGTAACTGTAAACACTCTGTACAGTATTTTTGAAATAAAATAAAATTTAAAATTTGAACCTATCCTAGAAAAAATATAGTTTTCAAAATAAGACATCTGTCACAGTACTTGTGAGGGATTCTAGGGTCAAACTGTTAAACCTGGAAAGGGATAGATTGCGAAGCCATCTCAAACAGCATTCAAAAGACTGAGAGCTCTGCTCTGGAAAGGTCAGTCAAGGGAAGTCAGGGGTATGAGTTATTACCTCAAAAGTATATAAATTGGAGCTGTTGGACACTAAAAGATTAAGACTTTGGAGACAAGATGGATGTCTATGTTATGGATGTAATTACTATTACTCCCTTCTGCTCCCTAACAATAAGGGATTCAATTATCACTATGTATACAAACAATACCTCAGGTTAATAGTTGTAACCAAACCTAGGTTAATGCCTTAGTTTGTGGACATACCTATAGCCACTGACCACCACCTGCCTTGTAGTAGAAGGAATATAAACATGTTAAGCAGGATTTGGTGATCCAAAAGCTGGCAATGAGGCTTTGGGTCCTCTGGTGTCTTCTTTCCTATCATTTCCAGTGATTTCTCAGTTTTTTGGCCAGGTATCCCATCATCTTTCCTTTCCCATGGTTGCGGTTAGTGACAGTACTGATTTTCTGAACACCTCAAAACAAACTATGGAAAAACACTTCCTCAAAAAAGATTGAGGAAGATTGAGCAAAGATACCAAACGTTAGCAGTGACCCTGTGATCCTCTAGCAAGTAAGTACAATTCAGGAATATCTTTACTTCTGATAATATGAGATGGATAATTGTCCCTTTTGTATATTTGGTATTTGGTATTGCATGCATTTTCAGAAACACATATGCATTGTTAAATAATGTTATTTATTTCACAGGTCACAGACCATGTCACTGGAGTGATGACCCTAATGTCTTATCTCAGTTGACTGATTCAGACTTAGATGAGTGTGAATTGCCTAATTATGAACATTTCTCCATGAAACTCAACAACACAGAATGAAGTGTCAGGGTCAGGCCATTCCATACCAGTAAGGATTTTTACATATATTATTGTAATATACACCTACACTGCTCAGCACTCATGGCACAGTGGTTTGCTATAATTGTTCTCAAATCATAAACATGCTAGAGCTTAAAGCAGAATGATGGGCTATTCATTTTCAACGCAAGAGTAATGATCACCCCCTGAAATTATTCTCAGTGGAGAATCCTTCCTATACATTTTACTGACTTAGCTTCTACTCTCTGTTTACCATTATCAGGAAGGGTCACACTGTATCGAGCTACAATATTCCAGCAACTTAGCTGCCTTAGAATGTTACCTCCAATCTTGATACCAAGGTCAACACTGCAACTCTAATCACATAGTTAGTGGACACCCGAACTTTTCAAGCCTGGTTAAAAATTCAGCTATCACTGCTCATTGCCAGTGTTAAAGAACTCACTCCTTTAGATGTGTTATGTATCTTCTTGTATTTCCAACACTGCCTTAGATGTTGGTTTTTGAAGTAGAGCTTTTAGTTTGCATTTGATTTATGGAGGTGTTAGTGATGCCAGTTGTTAGTAATTTGATGTTTTGACATTGTGGCTATTGAGGAAGTGAATACACATTACTCACAAAAGTTTCTTTATGTGTATAGGTATTGCGATATTGTGAACTTCCGAAAAGCCAGCCATGGGAGCATGTCCCTAATCCCATCACTTATGTCACTGAGACAAGCCTTGAAAGGTCCAGATCAGTTGGCACTTTATAGTGAGAACCTTTTCTACAAAGAAAGGGGAGAGAATAGCAAACAAAAAAAAAAAAAACAAATGAATCTTCCAACAGTTTTGTCACATATTCTTTACACTTAGCCATTAAGAGCACCATAATAGTATTGTTTATGACTTCTTACCTACTCTTTTCCTGTTCTGAGATGTTTTATTTATGGATCTCTAAGATGTCATATAAGAATTACATAAGAAATCTATATAAATCATATAAGAAATCATAAAAAATAGTTTGTTAGGGATATATAATCCAAAGGTAATAATTTCAGGAAAATATTAAGCACATAAAATGTAATGCATTGACTATTGAAAACTTCAGCAGTTGTAGTTTATTTATTCTTATAACAAAGATTATAAACAAAGTTACAGTGGTATTCCAACTGGAACACAGAACTAGAAATATGAAGGGTAGCACTAAAGAACGTCACTGCTACCACTAATAGAGTAAGAATGAATTTAGGCAAAACTCCTTCATAATAAAAGCCAAAGGACAACCCTAATATTGCTTTCATTGTTTAATATGAGGACAAGACTTTTTTTAGTAAAGACAAATTTTCAAAGATATTAACATCAATTGGGTATATATTTCTTAAGTCCTTCAGGAAGGATGCTGTGACCATGTTGATGGAAGCTGACTTCTTGGGGACCTACTACACAATGTGCAGACACCATTCCACGCACTGAACCTGCATTAGGGTAATTTAAGTGCTCATGAGTGTTCTTCAAGTTAGGAAATACATTAAGTTTTTTATTAAAAACAAAAGTAGGAAAGAAGCCCAAACAAATTTCCCAAGTTGCTAAGACTGATCAGTTGAGACCCATAATTCAAATCCAGAATTCCACCATCCACATCTGAGGATATTCTGTGTCACATTCATTACTTTTCAAGAGCTATGGAACAGATGAATCCACATTATCTTCCTAATTATGGTTATGAGATAAATAACATTGATACAGAATATAAATATTTTTAAATGAAAAGGGTGTGGATAATGACAGCACAAGTGATCTTTATATCAAAGGAAGATCAGTTTAATTTCTAAAGAAATACCTGAATGAACATCATTCAGCTTCCACTGTTTATTATTCCTGGTATCAAAGACACCTGTGCTGATGAACACAGGCTTTTATCAATCAGTACCCTCAATACACAGTGAATAGATTGTTATGGATATACAATCCAAAAGGAATAATTTTTGTGTCTACTTACTTCCTTGTTGTACCAAAAAAAAATCTATTCCCTATTCTAAAACATATATCAATTTAATGGATATTAGTGTTATCAGTATAAATTAGGTGTGCATAATATATGTAATGTATCTTATTACATAACATAGAAATTATATATTTATATATCATATATATATACATATATATGTATCATTACTAATATTCTACGACTACTATAAATAATATATGTATAAAACATTTTAGTATTATACTGTGAAGGATACAAGGAATGACAACTTTATGTAAATAAACATATATGTATGTTTTTGTCACATAATTTATTTTTGTGCCATTACTGAGACTGGGTTTTGTCCCTGAGCCATTTCTCTCAGACTGGCTTCATATAGCTATCTTCAGATCTCAGCCCCTAAGTAGCAGTAATTACATACATGAGTCAGGTTATAGATTTTTAACCCCATCCTTGGCATATTCTTACATAATTATTTTTGAATGCTCAATTATATTCTGATATTCCATTTCTAAACCAATTCAGAATAAATAACTACTAATTGAGTAAAACTCTATGTTACAATCGAAATTGGAAGGACCCTACTTTATTATCCATTTTCAAAGATATTGCTAGTTTAATTCCTGGACAGACAAGTAGAAAAATTAAATTATGTATGCATAATATATGTGATATACTATATTACATAACATATAAATGATATATTTATAATATATGCATAATTAGTGATAGTCTATAATTACTATAAATACTATATGTATAAAACTGGTTTTAATATTATACTGTGAAGGATATAAGGAATGACAATATCCCTATCATAACTGTCTCATTTTTAACAGTACACAAACTATGTTATAAATAGATATCTTCAAGAAAGCACACCTCTGTAATCAAATATTCTCCTCATCATTATGAACATCCTCTAAGATTGGCTACACTTATCCACAGCAAACACTTTGTGATACTTTCTGGATAAAGTTGCTTGTCCTCATCCTTATCAGTCTTTCAGCAACTTCAGTGAAGAGCTTTTTCTCTTGCTTTGCCTGTAGACAATATTATCCTTTGTTATTTCCCAGCAAAGAAATTGTGGCTAGCAGGCTTGAGCATTGGTACATACAAAGGTTCTTTGGTTATGAATTTTTCCTTTCCTTTCTTGATAAGTGAGCTGTAATAACAAAAACCTCTTAAGACAGTGTGTAAATGAAAACATATTGATTTGAAAATACTACAAATATTCGTTCTTTGAACTTATTTTTAATTCAAATATAATAGGGGTGGTTTTATTGGTGTACACCTTTAAATCTAGCTATTTATAAGGCTGAAAACAGAAGATCGTAGTTTCAAGCTAGACCAGGTAAATGGACCGTGAGACGTTTATCTTCAACTAAGAACCAAAAAGCTAAAAGTGGAGCTGTGGCTCAAATGGAAGACTGACAACCTGAGCACAAAAGAAAATTAAAAAAAAAAAAAAAACCAAGGCCACGAATTTAAGTCATAGTATTAATATTCATATACTATATATTTATGGTTCCTAAAATATTATGTGAGTTAATTTGTCAAAACCTGCTCATACATTACATATGAGGTGTGAAATAGTAGGTAAGTCTGAAATGACTACAAGATATTTTGACAAGGCAACTGGAAGAGTTATCAATTAATCAAATAGTAATGAGGGATACAATCAAAGCTCACTTTGGACTCTTTTGAATTTGTTAAAATCAATAGCTAGGAGTTGTCAGTAGACATGATGCTATTAAGGAATTGAATTAAAGAAAGAACAGAGCTGGAGAAAAAAAAACGAAATAATTACCTGTACTCAGTGGTAACACTCATGAGAAGGAAGATTACAGAACTAAGCCATGGGATACACAAATATGTACAACATGGCAAATGAAGAAAAACAGTAATAAGTATGTAATGTAATGCAGACTTCTATGGATAGGTATTTTTAATGTTTAAGGGCTATGAAGTGTTTATGTGATGACCTAAAATTTAAGAAATTGGTAAGGTCAACTATCTCTTGGGCAAACTATAGCAGATAGGTTAAGTAAAACAGGACCACAATAGAGTGTCTTGATTTGCCAACGTGAAAACAGGTCAATATTTGGAAAGCTATCTTTTGGACATGTGGTTGGAGTGACAATTGCTGCAGTTTGTTCAAGTGTCAGTAGAAGGGTACAATTTTAGCACAATGATAGAAATCTTTCCAGGATCTGGTACATTTTCCCACTGTCTTCAATTTCCCTTTTTTTTCTGAGAACTAAAATGTTGTTACTGGAAGCCATTCCCAAATTGTGCCTTTGGCAAGTTTTCAGATATTCAATCACTTGCCCAAATAATAGAGAATGGGACCAGGTCTGCATTGAGCACTCATAGTAGACAGGTTTCTGGCCATTCTCAAGAGGAGCCTTCTGCAATTGTGGGATGGATAGGGCTGGATAATTTACAGAACAGCCATCATAGATGGAAAGTATTCTGCTAATTTGACCCTGATATATTGGATGTTTTATCTCCATTGTATTGATTTTTATGAACCAGTTAATCAGATTCTTTATACTATATGATGTTACTAAATTGCGAAATGCATGTTTATTGCATTTCCTTCGTATTACATATAGTATGTTTTGATAAATCATTCATGTTTTTATTTTTTTCAATGTGGATTACTCCTAGTTCTCAAGAGTGGGGAAATGCTTTGGAACTTTGTAACTTGAAGTCATATGTTGCCATGTGTCATATCCTATTTTCCTTGTATAGAGTTGATAATAAATTATATGTAATTTATTTTTTATTTTTATTTATTGTCTATTGCAGAGTTTGAACTTGGGTCCATGGCACTGTTCCTGAGGTCTTTGGCTCAAGGTTATCTCTCTACAACATTGAGCCACAGTATCAATTTTAGTCTTGATTGAGTAACTGGAGATAAGTGTCTCATGGCAACTTTTCTGCCCAAGATGGCTTTGAACTGATTCTCAGATATCAGCCTCCAGATTAGCCAAGATTACCAGCATGAGCTACTAGCATCTAGCTATATGTAATTTCAACTGTAATTTTCTTCAAGTGTTTCATCCTGCACTGAAGTTTATTTTTCTGACAAACTTTCTAATAACTATGTAATCTATTTAATTTTGATAAGTACTGCTGTACCTCCCAATTATTTGTGGCATTTCTGAAATCCAAGTTCCTATGTGTGTCAGGGTAGATACTTTTGCCTGTAACAAGTATTGTTGTTGAACACATGACATCTGGCTACTAAGAGAACAAAGGATGTGAAGCTACAGTAGCCAGATAAATAACTACCAGGACAATTCAAGGGCAACTCATGTACTCTCTGTGTAGGTGCATACGGAACATAGAAAAGACATTCTTTTTTTGTGGGGGGGTCCGGTCATGGGGCCTGAACTCTGGGCCTGGGTGCTGTCCCTCGACTTTTCTGCTCAAGGCTAGTGCTCTACCACTTGAGCCACTGCACCACTTCTGGCTTTTTTCTTTTTGCTTATGTGGTGCTGAGGAATTGAACCCAGGGCCTCATGCATGCAAGGCAAGCGCTTTACCACTGAGCCATCTTCCCAGCCCGAAAAGAAATTCTTATACTTGAAAGTGATTGAGTGTGTGTGCACATAGATGTTGACTTAATTATCTGTGGCTATAGTTTTACACATTCATTAGTATAAAACAATATTTCATATATACATGTATATGTATATATATATGTGTATATATATATATATATATATATATATATGCAGATCACAGTTTCCAGAATCCAGAGAACCACCTCCATGGGCACTGCTTGCTTATGTTGCTCTTTGGGTAATAAGAATGAAACCTGGAATTGTCCAGTGGTACAGAAATTACTCAGAGATTCAAGCATTTGTCTTTCAATATGTTGCTTGTTCCTAACTCTAAAATTAGGAAGTTTGTTAATATATAATATATGTTATATTAGAATATATTTATTATACTATATAATGTATAATATATTTTACAGTATATATTATATATAATATCTGACAGAATTATATATTTATAAGGAAAATTATAATAAACACATTAGTGTCCATACTTTCCTAGTCATGATTAAGTTCGGCAGAGTTGGTGCATTATATCTCAACAGGAAAACTCTACTGAAGTTCTGATGACCTTGAACTAGATAAGAATTCTTGTTAAAAAAAAAAAACTCTCCTCATTTATGAGAAAAAATAAGTTTGGAAGCTTTTTTTTGTTTTTGGGTTTTTTTTTTTTTGGCAGGTCATGGGGCCTGAACTCTGGGCCTGGGTCCTGTCCCTCTCCTCTTCACCTCAAGGCTAATGCTCTACCACTCTAGCCATAGCACCACTTCTGGCTGAGGAATTGAACCCAGGGAGTCAAGCCTGCAAGGCAAGCACTCAACCAATGAGCCATGTTCCTAGCCCAGGTTTGGAATTTTCTCAGAAGAGGAATTTGGCATTTGCTATGCATCCTTGATTAGTAAGAATAGGTATCATTTTGCTCCAAATTTTGTCTCCTTTTATGTTCCCTAGACAGTTACACAGGATCATCATTCCATCGCATATCTTTAAGTCCTTCTTTTATTTCTTTTTGTCATTATTGTGTTGTTGTTGTTGTTTTGATGATCATGAAGCTTGAACTCAGGGCCTAGATAGTGTCCCTGAGCTCCAGGCTAGTGCTCTACCACTTAAGCCACAGGACTAATTCTGGCTTTTTCTGCCTGGGCTTGCTTTGAATCGTAATACTCAGATCTCACTCTCCTGGGTACCTAGGATTACAGGTGTGAGCAACTAGTGCCCAGCAAGTCTGTCTCTTTTAGATATTATTCTAAAAGCCTCCTAACCAAGGTCACTCCTCAGATAGTAAATGGACCTATGCCAACAGTTCCTTCACACTCTCATCTCCTGTTATGGCTATTATGTGTCTTTTCCATGTTATCTTGTACCTACTTCACTGTTTTCTTCCTAATCCATGATTGTATATGTGTTACTAATAATTACCTAAATTTAGTGGCTATCCACCCTAAATTACTCAACCATTAATTTCATTTATTTTTTTTTCAATATGATTGTTGTTCAGTTCCAATCTGAGCTTATACTCACCTTTTCTACCTCTTGGCATGTGCAGAGCCTGGGCCTTTTCTACCTCCAATGCAAGAGGTTAGCCAAAGTATAGCCTACAGTATTCCTGCTTAGGATTCAGGACAAGTAGTTGAGTGCCTGAAAGAAGCAATGCATTCTTGGCATGGGAATGGGTGGGAGAGACAATAGCCTAGAGAGCAAACTGGTAGACACAACATTTAACAACTTCTTTGGGGAAACTGACCTCCCTCACAATGGCAGTGAGATAATACACCTAGTGAATTTTCATATATAAAGGAAGTTGTCATGTCTCACTGCACATCACTTTTAGTCAGAGAGGGTCATTCTTTTGTGTACTCCTTAGGCCCAGTCTCACTTTATCTCCATCTTAGACTTTGCCCAGACTCTGTTCCTACCAGAAGGTGCCTGATGAGGAGGAAAATGTGATCTCTTGGTTTCTGACTGGCCCTGTGAGAACTGAGGTCACTTTAAGTTCTGAACCTATTCCTCCTGACAAAGCTGTGGTGAGTGGTGGGAAAGCTCATTCTCTGAATTGTGTCGTAGTACCAAATCTCTTCAAAGAAGTCAAGGAATGATGAATCCTGCCTGAGGGATTGAGTTTCTCTATTTCCAAAGAGGTCAATTAATATCTGATTCTGAGTCCCAGGTGGAGGTCTTTTACCAGATCCTCCAAGCTGGACTGGATGTTCCTCAGATTCCAGACCACCCTCATATTTCTTTAGCTCTTTCTCATGAACCAAAAGGTCACAGGAGTTGAGTTCAGAAACAAGGAGAAATGAGAATAGCAGAAGAATTACTAGCAGGGGAAGGAATTAGAAAATTTGGGTGAAAAAGGGCTCAGAAAATCTACGATCACTCATATCATTTGGGAATCACATCATAAGATTAGGGAATAAAAGTAATAAATTACTGCCTAAATTCGTAACTCCACTGCTCTGACTACATTACAAGTGCTCTGTCAAAAGGTAGCTGTCCTAGCTCAACGTTGATGAGCAAAATGGAGCACATTTTTTCCTCACAAAATTCTACTGAGTATCTTCATCCATGCCCCAGGTTGTTCTTACTTTCTACTTCTCTGTTACTTTTCTTTGCTGGATTCAATAAATGATACTTGAATGTGTTATCATCTTCAGACATGTAATCACATTTTCTTTTTTTTTCCTATTTTTAATTTTTTTTATTTTATTTGTGAACATACTGTACAGAGGGGTTACAATTACATGGGCAGGATAATGCATACATTTCTTACCAAGCATTGCAGCCTCCTCCTTTGTTTACCCTTCACCTCCCTTTCCAGCCTCCCCCCTCCCCCACACCCAATCCTTCCCCTCCCTCCCAACCCCCCCTCCCCCGCACCGACATTGTAAAGCTCGTTTTTGACATGACAAATTGTACTTCTCATTGTTGCAACAGGTCCACCTGAATCCTTAAACGACTTGTTTTTCCCCATCTCCTCCACAAGTTATACTGACATCAAATATAGTGAAAGCGGGGGAATACTGTGGGGGAGGGACATACAAAGCAACAAAGAAATAATCTTATAAATGCATTAGAAACACATGCATGAAAGAAAAAAAACATTAAAATACATATCTAAGGGTTCATTTTCCTAACATCACATTATCTGACCTTTTCCGTTTGACTCATACATATACTAGATATTGCAAATAAGGGAAACCATGAGACCTGTGTCCATTTGTTATAAATTAAAACAAATTATGGGAAACATATGTCTATGGTACATTTTCTTCCATGGCATACTTATTTGAAGTTATTAAGTATTATTTTAATTGTTTCATTTTTAAAACTTGAGGAAAATATTTTGTTAGTATTAGCACTAATCAGTTGCACATTTTTTAAAAATTTTTCCATGTCTGTGTTTTTGTTATTAAGCTTCTAAAATTGTCTTGTCCCCCAACTGTTGCCTTCTTAAAATTGGATCAAATTACAAACTGTATATGATGGTCCTTTATGTGTTCATTGATATATTTAAATTTCTTCTAATATCCACATATTATAGGATATATTCAACCTGTTGTAACTCCTCTAAAAATCAATATGGAGGTCCCTTTTAAAGAAAAACACGAAGCCACAAAACCTGTGAAATTAGGATTAGGTGTATATCCAAAAATATTTAGCAGTGATATTGGAGAAATTCACTTCTCTTATATACCAGAACATGTTTATAGTTATGAATAGCACATTTCTTTATTCCCTCTTTTTTGTGCATCTAAGTTGATTGCACAGCTTTCTTTCTTGCTGCCATGCACATGGATGTTGATGTTGATTTATATTCCTTCTTTATGTATCAAGGTTTCAATAAAAGTCATCAACACATGTGTCTTTTTGGTATTGTCTAAACTTCCATTATGATCTCCATATGGGTTGCACTAGTTTATAATACCACAAAACCAAATACAGTTCCTGATTTATTTCAACCTCTCCAGATGTTTATTTATTCGAATGGTGATAGTTATTCTGGTGTGTAAGATGGGATTTCAGTGACTTTCCTATTTATTTTCCTTTGTATTTCCTATGTGGATAAGAATCTCAAATATTTCATTTATTTATTAAACACTTACATTTGTACTGCATTCCTGATCAGTGTCTTTCTTTTACTTTTGGTATTTTATCAGTTTTTAAGTTCTATAATATTTGGTTTTTTCACGTTCTAAATACTCACTTTAGTAAGAAGAATTTTTTCATTGCTGTGGTGCACAATTAACTAAAATCAACAGATTGTACATTTATACCACTGGAATTTTTTTTGTTGGTTTTACAGCCAGGAAATTGTTTAAATAAAGATGCTGAACTTTTTTCACTAGATAGATTGAAATGATAGTATTTCATATTAGCCTAAACTAATCTCAGAACTAACAGTCACAGCCTGGGCCACACAGTCTGGGCTAAGTAAAACCACTAACACAGCACATCCTGCATTTAAATAGAGCAAAGGGCTTCATAAAAGTTAGAAGAAAGGCACCCCCTTTATGAAGCAAATTCTGAAGGTCACAGCAGATATTAGGAATCTGAATATTAAGAAGATCTAAGGATAAAAGTATATAGAAGAACAAATTTAGAGTTCAGAATTCGGGAGGGGGAACAACCACTAGATACCAAAACTCAA